>NW_027362765.1:365837140-366199640 GCF_046119375.1 Phyllobates terribilis
TTACTTCATTGTCTTTTATTCAAGTCTAAGATGGTCCAAAACCCACATTATGTCTCATTTTAAAGTCTCTTGTTGCTGCTCTGCCTTTCCCACATGCTTTACACTGCAGCTCTGCTTGTTCAGATAGGTTACTTTGTAGCCAGCACATTGTCAGCTGATTTCTCCTTACAAAATTGTAATATTTTACAAGTAACAAAACCGTTAATGAAAAGATTACCTGGCAAGTACTGCAGTTAGTCTGAGTGGAGGGGAAAAAAGCCTGAATTGCTATTTAAAGGGGTTGTGTGACAATAGAAAAAAATGACTGCTTTCTATTAGAAATCGTCTCATCCCTGTCCATGGGCGGCGTGCGTTACTGCAGATCGTCCCGAAAAATCCATTATTCCTCTTTTTTTATCCTTTGAAACTATTCATTATTTAGCATTTTGCTGTAATTTAGCAAAAATTGCGTCAAAAACTTTCATATAACTATGAATAGATATTCACTAATTATCCAGAAGTTTTTATAGTGTAACATTACCGGATGTGGCCAGAAGGGGGCAGTGTAATGAAATAAGAATATCTGTTTATAGTTATTATATGGCTGTAATGTGTCCGTCACCGGAGTGACTGCAGCCATCCCATTACCGTCCGTGTCTATATATGTTGTATTTCCAGCTTCTCCATCATGATGAGATTATCAGGGAATTATTCATGTGCCGCAGGGCTCATACATATGAATCACACGGGTGTAGGACACATGTAGAGAAACATTTCATCACTAGCATGTAAATCTGAGAAATCATCTATTATTGCAGCAGCACGCCTCTGTGTGCTCTACTGTGGAATAATAAGGCGATGTAGCAGAGCTGAGAGTGTCAGATGCGGCTGAGCCATCTGCCAGGTATAGTCAGATATATTACTGCTGAGATACAGAAGTGCTGAGAAGGTTGAATATAGCAGAACTTAGGTCACCAGAGGTAGCCGAACAGTGTAGGGTGTGGCAGAGCAAGGAGTCTGATGCAGCAGAGCTGAGACTGTCAGAAATCACAAAGCTGAGAGTATGTTACCTATAGAGGCACTGAGAGGGTCAAATTTAGCTGGACTAAAGCCAGAGGTCGGTGGTGTCAGAGGTAGCAGAACAGGTGCATCAGAGCTGGGAGCTTGGGATGTAGCAGACCTGAGAGTGCCTGATGTAGCAAAACTGAGAGCTGTAGGATATCGCAGCACTGAGAGAGTACAATGTAGCTGAATGAAGATTATCAGATGTAGCAGAGCTGCCTCATATGTAGCAGATGTACAGTAGAATGGTGAGATTGTCAGATGTTTCTGAATTAAGCAGGGGCGGACCTACCGCCCATGCAGCCCGTTCATTGAACGGGGGCCCCGAGAGAGAGGGGCCCCTCCAGCCTCCAGCAGGGCCGCCATCAGGGCATGACTGTCCTGACTCCAGTATGGGGCCCAGCCGGTCGGGGCCCCCCTCTTGTGCGTCAGCACCCGGCGCACCCGGGCAAATGCCGGGGCCCTGAGCAGGCGGCGGGGGGCCCTCAACGTCGGGCACCCCCTGCGCTATTGGACCCGTGAGCGGAGGATAGCGGTGTCAGCGCCCGCCCCCCCCCAGCTTGCTCAGGGCACCGGCACCCGGCACAATACTTACCCCTCCCCGTGCCTCTGCAGCAGCTCCTGCATCCTCCGCGGCGGCTGCACTGTGACGTCTCAGGTCAGAGGGCGCGGTAACGCCTTTACACCGTGCTCTTTCCTGAGCAGTCACAGCGCAGAGCGGGATGAGGCCGGCGACGCTGGAGTCCGGAACTGCGACAGCAGGTGAGATGTGAGGTGTGTATTTGATTTTTTTTTTCATTGTATGGAGGCCTGTGGCAGTATAAGGGAGGGGGTGAGGTGGGGGGGTGTGACATCCTGCATGGGGCATTATAAGGGGGTGTGACATCCTGCATGGGGCATTATAAGGGGGTGTGACATCCTGCATGGGGCATTATAAGGATCCTGCATGGAGTGTTATATGGTGGCCAGTATTCTGTATGGAGCGTTATATGGGGGCCAGTATCCTGTATGGAGCGTTATATGGGGACCAGTATTCCGTATGGAGCGTTATATGGGGGCCAGTATCCTGTATGGAGTGTTATATGGGGGCCAGTATTCTGTATGGGGCATTATATGGGGGCCAGTATCCTGTATGGAGCATTATATGGGGACCAGTATCCTGTATGGAGCATTATATGGGGGCCAGTATCCTGTATGGAGCATTTTATGGGGGCCAGTATTCTGTATGGAGCATTATATGGGGGCCAGTATACTGTGTGGAGCGATTCGCTGGTTTCTGAGCTATTGTGGAATTTACAAAGATATCATTCATGTAAGAAGTGAAATCTTTGCATTGTACTATATATATATATATATTATCTGCGGTATCTGTGCATCATGAATCGTGGTATGTGTTAAAGGGGCCCACTGAGACTCTTTCGCCCGGGGCCCACAAAAACCTGGAGCCGGGCCCTGGGCCCCCGGCCCCATGCTGAGCTCTAAGCGCCGGGACATCTCAGCGCTGCTTTCATCTGTGTAGCAGTGCAGCACTGCTGCGGCAGCGCCTTCATGATTCCCCTGACTTCCGGTCATGTGATGGTGCCGTCACATGGCCGGAAGTCAGGAGAACCTGGTGGCAGCGACGTGGACGAGTGCCAGGATTCTGCAGGGATCGCATGGGGGTAAGTATAACAAGTTTTATTTTTTTTTAAATACAATTAATTAACTAGGAGTGGGGGGAATCAGAGATGCACGGGGGGATGAGAGATGCACGGGGCGGATGAGATGCACATGGGGGGATGAGAGATGCACGGGGGGATGAGAGATGCACGGGGGGATGAGAGATGCACGGGGGGGTTGGATGAGATGCACGGGGGGTTGGATGAGATGCACGGGGGGGGTGAGAGCTGCACATGGGGGGGATGAGAGCTGCACGGGGGGATGAGAGCTGCACATGGGGGGGATGAGAGATGCACGGGGGGATGAGAGCTGCACGGGGGGATGAGAGCTGCACATGGGGGGGATGAGAGATGCACGGGGGGATGAGAGCTGCACATGGGGGGGATGAGAGATGCACGGGGGGATGAGAGCTGCACATGGGGGGGATGAGAGATGCACATGGGGGGGTGAGAGATGCACATGGGGGGGGGTGAGAGATGCACATGGGGGGGTGAGAGATGCACATGGGGGGGTGAGAGATGCACATGGGGGGGTGAGAGATGCACATGGGGGGGTGAGAGATGCACATGGGGGGGTGAGAGATGCACGGGGGGATGAGAGCTGCACATGGGGGGGATGAGAGATGCACGGGGGGATGAGAGATGCACATGGGGGGGATGAGAGATGCACGGGGGGATGAGAGCTGCACAGGGGGGGATGAGAGATGCACATGGGGGGGTGAGAGATGCACATGGGGGGTGAGAGATGCACATGGGGGGGTGAGAGATGCACATGGGGGGGTGAGAGATGCACATGGGGGGGGTGAGAGATGCACATGGGGGGGTGAGAGCTGCACATGGAGGGGGGATGAGAGATGCACATGGGGGGGATGAGAGATGCACATGGGGGGATGAGAGCTGCACATGGGGGGGATGAGAGATGCACGGGGGGATGAGAGCTGCACATGGGGGGGATGAGAGATGCACGGGGGGATGAGAGCTGCACATGGGGGGCATGAGAGATGCACATGGGGGGGATGAGAGATGCACATGGGGGGTTATGTTTACATAACTTTGTTGCCCTATGAAGGGCAGGGGGGGGGGGCCCAAAAATTTCTTGCACAGGGGCCCACTACAGTCTGTGTCCGCCCCTGGTATTAAGAGTGATAGATATAGCAGAGTTGAGAGTGTCAGGTGTAGCACGGAATAAGGGATTGCATCATGTTGTTAAATGGGTAAAATTACAAAGTGCTTCTAAAAACGAGTAGCTTTGCAGTGTATCTCTTATTAAATATCCTCTCTGTTCTCGGGATTGTTGATGCTGCAGTTCGCTGCTCGTTGCCTATGTTACCGGCCACCTCCGCAGTCTGCCAGAGACGATCAGTTTCCTAGGAAAGCAGCTGCACCTGCACTTGGAAGCTTTCAGCTTTACAGCTTGATTCTCTGGATTTCATCATCTTCTCTGCCCCTGCACTCCTCCGACGCTGCAGAGATAAAACTGTCTTAGCTTTCAGCATTGGAGGGCGCGCGGTTGGGACCAGGTCACCACGAAGCCACCGGTCTGAGCTGTCAATCATCAAGAGTTAGTGTCCGGTGCTGGACTCCGGTGTCCGATGCTGAACTCCGAACATGGACGTCTCCTGGAAATCCGGTGCAATGTTTGGAGACTCATTCAGAGAGAGAGAGAGAATTTTCCAGCTGAAAAGTTCGGGTCCCCGTTGTTTTCAATGGGGTTCGGGTTCTGGTTCAAGTTCGGGTAAAGTTTTGGTACCTGAAGTGAACTTTGGAAAAAACTTTGGGTAGGGTACCAGAACCCGAACTTCTACGAGTCCACTCATCCCTATTTACAAGTGCGCTCCATGCCTGATTGGTGGATTCACCCTTTCAGCTTTGAGTGCTCCAACATTATATTACATTATTATATATTACATTATATTTATTGTGAACCTTCAGGAGCTCACCGTCCCCCGGAAAGCCAGAAGCTGGAGGCAGGGAAGCCGTGCGCTCTTGATCACAGAAGATGAGCACACCCCTTTAAGAGGAGGAAGTGTAGCAGAAGTGAAAGCACCTGATGCAGCAGGACTTGGGGTGGACTCCCTTTACAACAGCACAGAGTATTTCAGTAAATGAGTATGCTGATATTGTAAGGGATCAGAGACTGGGATTTTGTACGTGAAGGTGCAAGGCACTCCAGCAAAACAGAGTATTTCAGCAGAGGACTATGCTGAATAATTAGACCAATAGTTCCATTATTGAAGCAGCATGGTACAAGCAGCACAGAGTATTACAGGAAAATGATTGTGCTGACCTTGTGCTGCTGTCATGTGATAATATTATATAAGATTGTAGGTGACGGGGGCAGTGTAAGGTGTGAGGAGGGAATGAAAACAAAGGCGCTCAGCGGCACAGAGTATTTCAGGAAAGCGTTTCTGCTCTTGTTAAGGTTAGTGACCTGACCACTCATGAGATGCTATTATTGAAGACAGGCCTGCAGGTGACAGGAGGAATGAATGCACCCCTGAGCAGGTCCTCCAGAGGCGCTGTTGCTGCAGCTTGCAGTGTGGCTTGTGCACTGCTCCTGCCTCCAGCACTACAGCACAACTTCTTTCTCCTTCCAGGAAAGCTCCTTGGTATGTGATGGAGCCAGTGAGAGGCGTCACTATAATTGTTCTTTTACTGGAGGCAGAGACATTGGTAGTTATGAATGCTGTGATACTGCAGGAAAGCAACTGTTATGGATACAGTGCCTTAAGAAAGAATTCAGATCCTGTGAACTTTTCCACATTTTATAACATTACAACCACAAACTTAAATGTATTTTATTGGGATTTTATATGAGATAACAACACAAAGTAGCAAGTGTTTGTGATATTTGTGAAGTGTAAAGGAAATGATACAGGGTTTTCTAATTATTTAAAAAATATAAATCTGATAATTGTTCCTTGCATTAGTATTCAGCCCCCCTGAGTCAGTACTTTGTAGGACCACCTTTCGCTGCAATTACTGCTTTCTTTTGGGGTCTGTCTCTCCAGCTTTGCACATCTAGAGGTGACATTTTGCCCGTCTTCTTTGCACACTCGCTCTCGCTCAGTGAGATTGGAATATTACTAGTGATGAGCGAGCACTAAAATGCTCGGTACTCGATGCTCGGGTCGAGCACATTGGTGAGAGCCACAGATCAGGCTGCTGTGTTACAGCTTTCAACAACTCTGCAGCACTGGGCGGTTTGTCAACTAAGCATTAAGCATGTTATCTTCAGCACAGCCTGTTGCCGCTTGGCCAAGGCAGTGCTGCAGTGCTGTTAGCTTGTGACTGATGTGGTCATTTCGGAGATGGAGGAGGAGGTGCATGAGCTAAACAATGTGATTACATTGAGGTTAAATTGGTGACGCTGTTTTTTATACTAAAGAAAGTTCCTATTGTTTTGGGTTTTTTACGTTATTTTTTAAGACAAATGCATTCACCGGGAAATGTCATTTTAACATTTTACAACCTTATCTGGCAATGTGGTGTGTGACACATCATCAGACACATTGTGACACATCATCAGACACATCCTTTTTTATTTATGATGGAGGGACTCTGAAAGTCATAAAGCCTATTTTTAAAGGGACATCAGATGGCCCTTACTATTCTTAAAAGGCCAGCAGTCAGCCCTCGCTATTGTTAGAGAGCCATCAGCCGGCTATGCTTTGTTGCTCCCATTATTAACAAGTGGGTCTCCTATACTGTTATTGCGTATCCAGTGACTGCAAGGGCTGCCAAAAATTTGGACACAACCCAATACCCCTTTGAAGAGACATAGAGGAGGGTCTCAGTAAAAAAAAATGTTGCCATTATAAAGGAGCAGGTCTCCTATAGTGGTAATGCCCATGCTGTGACTGCAAGGGCTGCCAAAATTTGGGAAAAACCCCACTAAGAATTTAAAGACACATAGAGCAGGGTCACAGTAACAAGGTACGACATGTTCCCATTAGAAAGGAGAGGGTCTGCTATACAGTTATAGTGTATGCAGTGAGTCCAACGGCTGACTAATTTTAGGAAAAACCCCACTAAGAATTTAAAGACACACAGAGCAGGGCCACAGTAACAAGTACGACATGTTCCCATTTGAAAAGAGAGAGTCTGCTATACAGTTATAGGGTATGCAGTGAGTCTAACGGCTGACCAATTTTAGGAAAAACCCCACTAAGAATTTAAAGACACACGGAGCAGGGCCACAGTAACAAGATATGACATGTTCCCATTAGAAAGGAGAGGGTCTCCCATAGTGTTGGCCTATGCAGTGAATGCAAGGGCTGCCAAAAATTTGGAGGCACTTCAATGCCCCTTGGAAGAGACGTGGAGGAGCGCATCATAAAAAAATGTTCCCTTAGAAAGGAGCGGGCCTCCTATACTTGTAATGCCATGCACTAAGTGTATGGGCTGACAAACATTTACCCCTGGGGGGTATACATGAACATACTGTATAAAAAAAAATTTTCACGGGCATCATAAACACCCTTTAAAAATTATGTGGGTGTTGCATCACGGACCACGGTCACCCTGGTGATATGGTGGTGGAGGATGAGGAGAAGGAGAAGGACAAGAGCAAATAGACAAAATCAGGAAGCGTATACCCATGTGTGGGTGTGAAAAGGTGCATGGGAATACACCTCCCAAGAAAAGACACTGGATTTGAGTTTATGTTACGCTGCTATCATTCGGTGGTGTTGAGAAGTCTGGCCCAATCCAGCCCTTGTTCATTTTTATAAGAGTCAGCCTGTCAGCATTTTCAGTTGACAGGCGGATGCGCTTATCAGTTATAATTCCACCAGCGGCAATAAAAACCCGCTCTGATAAAACGCTGGTGGCAGGGCAGGCCAGGACCTCCAAGGCATAGAGAGCCAGTTCATTCCACGTATCCAGCTTGGATACCCAATAATTACAAGGCACAGAGGAATCACGGAGGACGTTGGTACGGTACGGCAAGGTACTCCCTCAGCATCTTCCCAAACTTTGCACTCCTTGTGAGAGTACCCCGTGCCTCAGCGCCTGTGCGATGGGAGGGTCTGAGAAAACTCTCCCAGAACTTTGACAGTGTTCCCCTGCCTCTGCTGGATTGAAGTTGTGTCTCTCTCGCCTGTACTCCTTGGTTGTCCAACGAAGTGTGCCCTCTGCTGCCAGCATTTTCAGATGGGAATTTTTTCCGCAACAAGGGCCTTCTGGTACAGCCCCATTTTTCTAGACCTGTCCAACTCAGGAATAAGAGATATAAAATTCTCCTTGTAGCATGGGTCTAGAAGTGTCACCAACCAGTAATGACTGTCACCCAAAATTTTGAGAACGCAAGGGTCATAGGAAATGCAGCGTAACATAAACTCAGCCATGCATGCCAGACTACTAACAGGCAAGACTTCCGTGTCTTCACCAAGAGGATGACTGACCATGCTCTCCTCCTCCTCCTCCTCTCTGTCCTCTGGCCATCCACGCTGAACAGACGGTATGACAGCTGTGCAGGTAGTACCGTCTATAGTGCATGAAACTAACTCCTGTCCTTCCTCCTCCTCCTCCTCTTCCTCACTGTTACCCAATCCACGTTGGGATGAGATGAGGCTTGGCTGTGTGTAATCACCCGTTTCAGAAGACAGAAAAGCGGGATGGTGACGCTAATTATGGCGTCATCACCACTCACCATCTTGGTGGAGTCCTCAAAGTTTTGGAGGATGGAACATATGTCTGACATCCATGTCCACTCATGAGGTCTTATGTGTGGAGTCTGAACTGAATATCGACGGCCTTGTTGATGCTGGTACTCAACAACTGCCCTCTTCTGCTCACAAATCCTTCCCAACATCTGCAGTGTAGAGTTCCAACCCGTGGGGACATCACACACCAATCTGTGAGGCGGAAGCTGCAAACGCTGCTGAAACACGGCAAGGGCGGCGGAAGCTGTAGCTGACTTTCTAAAATAGGCACACAGGCGACGTACTTTAACAAGCAGATCCAGCAGCTCCGGGTAGGATTTGAGAAACAGCTGAACCACGAGGTTAAGCACATGGGCCAGGCATGGTACGTTTGTGAGCTCGCCTCGCCTCAGAGCCGCCACCAGGTTCCGGCCATTGTCACACACGACCATGCCTGGCTGTAGGGTCAGAGTTGTGAGCCACAGATCTGCCTGCTCTTTCAGAGCTGTCCACAACTCTTCAGCATTGTGCGGTTTTTTACCTAAGCATATTAGCTTCAGCACAGCTTGTTGCCACTTAGCCGAGGCAGTGCTGCAGTGCTTCCAGCTTTTGACTGATGTGGTCATTTCGGAGATGGAGGCTGAAGAGGAGGTGGAGGCTGAGGAGGATGAGGTGCAGGAGCTGTAGACCGTGGGGGCAACCCTGATTGACGTAGGGCTGCTCAATCCTTGGCGTCAGGAGGACGTGTTCCGTCCCAAGGTCTGACTGGGTCCTGGCTTCCACTATGTTAACCCAGTGTGCCGTCAGCGAGATGTACAGTCCCTGCCCACAAGCACTTGTCCACATGTCCGTGGTTAGGTGGACTTTACCGGTAACTGCGTTGTTGAGAGCACGGCTAATGTTTTGGGACATGTGCTTGTGTAATGCGGGGATGGCACACCGGGAGAAATAGTGGCGGCTGGGGACCAAGTACCGAGGTACAGCCGCCGCCATCAGGCTGCATATTTGCGCTTGCGTTCCAAGGACTGGGGTATGGACAACTGAACGCTGTGCTGGGACAAGGACATGGACGTGCTTCCTGATGCTGCTACTTGAGAGTGTGCAACGACAGGTGCAGGGCAGGAGGCATCTTTGCATGCACCATGGACAGGGGATTGGCTTGCATGCACAACAGCGGAAGAAGCAATGGTACCACCCGCAGACACTGTTCCTGGACCCTGGGGTTCGGCCCACAAAGTCGGGTGCTTTGCTGCCATGTGCCTGATCATGCTGGTTGTGGTCAGGCTGGTCGTTTTGCCACCCCTGCTGATGCTGGCCTGGCAGGTGGTGCAAATGGCCTTTTTGGGGTTATCGGAAGATTCTTTAAAAAACAACCAGACTCGGGAAGACCTAACAGTTTTACTGGCAACTTCCTTCGTGCTGGTGTTACGGGGAACGGTTGCCTGCCTTCTGTCTGCGGCCACCACACTGCTTCTTCCTGCCTGTTGGGGTGCTCTGCCTCCCTCCCCCTGTGTGCTGCTGCCCTCGCTCTGCATGTCCTCCTGCCAGGTTGGGTCAGTTACTATATCATCCACCACCTCGTCTTCCACTTCCGCACCCTGGTCCTCCTCCTGACTTTCTGGCAATTGTGTCTCATCATCGTCCACCTCTTGTGACACTTTCCCACTGTCGCCTTCGTGTGACCGTGGCTACTCAAATATTTAGGCATCGCTACACGCGATCTCCTCTTGCCCCGCTTCAAGTGGACCGGGCGAGAGGCCCGAATCTATAAATGGAAAAGTGAACAGCTCTTCAGAGTGTCCAAGTGTGGGATCAGTTGTCTCTGGGCACTCGGCATGGTGTGAGGAAGGAGGATCAGGGTGAGGAATATGCGGTCCAGACTCATGGCTACTGAGACTTGACCGTGTGGAAGACAGGGTGGTGGTGGTGGTGGCTAAGTGACTGGAAGCATTATCCGCTATCCAACCAACAACCTTTTGACACTGCTCTGGGTTCAATAGTGGTGTGCTGCGGTCCCCTAGAAATTGGGACAGGAAGATCAGGCGAGAAGATGTGGGTGTTTGTTGTGGCACAATTTCGGCTTGCCCACGGCCTTGTCCTCGGCCTCTGCATGCACCATCACCATCACGTCCAGTTCCCCGTCCCTTGCCACGTGCCTTGCCCACTTTAAATGGAGGATAGTGTCTTCCACGCTCACTACAAATGACTGAGTTTGGAGCGAACTTATATGTGATCCGTGTGACGGAGAAAACAGAGTTTTGAATACCTGGCCTGTAGGTAAGTAGTTTGAACAGCAAACTGCTGCGAATTGCTTCACTGACACACTGAAAAAATGGAGGCCAGAAATGGCAGTATTTTCTGACAACGTATATGTGATCCGTGTGACGGAGAAAACACAGTTTTAAATAGCTGAATTTTTAGTGCTGTAATATGTAAAGGACCTGGCTGTATTCTGCAGTGCCAACAAGCAAATAACCGATTGGATTGCTTTTTAAGCAAATAATGCGGATTAAGATCCAAAGAAAAGTATTCCTCGCCCCTGAGACCTGGGCCTTTGTATAGAAATATCTAACAGCAGCAGAAGGCAGAATTGGAATGGAGCCTCTTGTGCTATATGCACTGCAGTCTGCTATATACACTGCCTGCCTGCCTATATACACTGCCTGCCTGATATCTCTGCAGATGGATTAGTCCTCAGAAGGACTGTTTGTTAAGATGGATATGTGCAATGTACATTTTTTTCTCCCTACACTACCTAATACACGATCAAATCTCTCCCTAGCTCAGCAGCAGCAGCTCTCCCTACACTGTCTGATCCGGAGTGACTGTGATGAGCATGGCGGCGCCAGGTCAGATATACACCTGATGACGCTGTGCGGCCAGCCAATCACTGTAATGCCCACAACCAACATGGCTACGGCATTACAGTGAATGGCAGGCAATCCCTGCATGTTCATTGGCTCTCTAAAAGGCGCCAAACATGCAGGGAGGGGACCCGAGTTCCCACCCAAGCAACCCGGAAATACTCGGCGAGCGCCGAGCATCTCGAGCAGTGAGATGCTCGGGTGAGCACCAAGCAGTAGCGAGCATGCTCGCTCATCACTCTCAATTGAGATGTCTGTGATCAGCAATTTTCATGTGTTGTCACAGGTTCTCAAGGGATTTGGGTCTGTACTGTGGCTGGGCCGTTCACACACAGGAATATGCTCTGATCTAAACCCTCCATTGTAGCTCTGGCAGGACGTTGATGGTCATAACAGGTTTTCCTCCAGGATTGCCTGGTATTTAGCTCTATCCATTTTCCCATCAACTCTGACCAGCTTCCTTGTCCCTACTGAAGAAAATCCTCCCCACAGCATGATGCTGCCACCAACATGTGTGACTGTGGGGATGTTGTTTTCAGGGTTTTGCAATGCTAGTTTTCTGACCAAAGCCCCATCCTCCACATGCTCGTGGTGTCCCCTACATCGCTTATAGCAAACTGCAAACGGGACTAGCTTGTTTTCAAAAATGGCTTTCTTCTTGCCGCTCATCTGACAGATTCTCCGTTACCTCATTCTCCCGGCACCAATAGACAATGCAGCACAGAAGCTATAGAAGGCAAACAGAGCAACATTTTTAAGAAACCCAACTGCAGAAATGACGTGTAGTCCAAATTATAGGCATATAATAAAATATTGTCCCCAAAGGTGGACAGCCCCTTTAATGACAATGTTTTAAACTGCATCTGGTATTAATAATCATTATCACCTGTCGGGTATAATTGGATACTAATAACCTGATTATAATCATACAAAATTCCTGACTGTGTGCAAGAACCCAGATGGGATAAACATTTCTCTTTGTTCAGTCACTTGGTACTTTGTTAATTGATTAAAAAAATAGCATTTCTATTTTTTTAAGCTTTTTACTGTGTAGCATTTTTTCCATATCTGCCTCATACATTTGCCCAGTGCAATAATGAAAAACTACACAGGGAAAAGTATTGAAGGCGTTTGCTAAAATTTATTTAGCCTTTGTTAATGATGAAGCTTCAAGCCGCCTCCTGTATGGAGAAACTAGTCGCAGGCATTGTTCAGGTGTGATTTTGTCCCAGGTGATTTTGTCCCAGGTGATTTTGTCCCATCACCTGACAGGGCACACCTGTGAAGTGAAGACCATTTCCGGTGACTACCTCTTGAAGCTCATCAAGAGAATGCCAAGAGTGTGCAAAGCAGTCATCAAAGCAAAAGGTGGCTACTTTGAAGAACCTAGAATAGAAGACATATTTTCAGTTGTTTCACACTTTTTTGTTAAGTATATAATTCCACATGTGGTAATTCATAGTTTTGATGCCTTCAGTGTGAATGTACAATTTTCATAGTCATGAAAATACAGAAAAATCTTTAAATGAGAAGGTGTGTCCAAACTTTTGGTCTGTACTGTATGTGTGAACAGTGTGTAAGTGTGTACTGTATTAGTGCGCACAGTATATATGTACAGTATACGTGTGTTTATACATGCATTATTGTCTCCGTATGTGAGATTTTATTGATCTTCCCCCATGACTTTGACTGATAGATGATTCCAGAAGTTTTTCTTCATCACCAGTTGGAGACTGATATTTAGAAGACCCCTGATGTGTCCTATGGGGCACATGTATCTCTATGATAAGCAGTGTACAGATGTAGTTGACTTTATTGCACCATCGGCCCCTGTTCACTGAAAGTCTCCCGTCTTCCTTCACCTCTGCCATCACACCTGCACAGTCCATACAATGTGTATTCTGGCCCCGTCGCCGTTACCTTTACTGCATCAGCTGCAAATTCCGAGTTAATTTCCTATAAATGTGTTTCTGAGTCGCTCGGACTGTGCGGTGAGGACTTTACACGTCTGTGAGGCAGCGGAGATAAAATAAAATGATATCTTTAAATAAACACTTAATGGAATAAGTAGATGCGGCCTAATGGAATTATAGGATATTGTTCCTGGAGGAGCGCCGGTCGGAGCCGCACTCTGCAGCCGGTGCAGCCCGCAGGCGTCTTGGCACGAGGCTTCCTTCACGCTCGTCTTTAAATAATGAAGACTATTATTTTCCAGGGCATTTAATAACTTTGCAGCAGATCCGTCCAGTCAATTATGCAGGAGATCACAGGACATGGTGTGCACTGACTGATCAGCCGGCCGGCCGCATACTGCACGGTACTGCATGCCTGCGATAGCGCGGAGCGCAGGGGCCATCAGGGGGCAACACCTCTGACACCTCTGTCCCTCTGTCCATCCGCATATTAGAGCAATGCAGTCTTTTTTTTCGCCATCTATATACATTATTTTACAGTGCACGGTGATTGCAGCACTATATAGCGTAGCAATTTAGTAATTTAAGCAATGTTATGAATATGTTATTTGGTCATTGTATGGCGGTTTTATTTTCCAAAGTATATGTTGGTATTTACTACTTATTGATGCTTCTTAGCTCATGTACAGTATATAATTTTGCAATGAAAGGTCTGGCAGCATTATATAGCAGTATTACTTAGGTAATGGTGCTAATATGTTTTTGGTCCCTTTTGGCAGAATTATTTAGGAAGTGTGTGTTGGCATTTTCTTAGACACTGTATGGCAGTAGTACTTTGGTCCTGTGTAATATATTATTTTGCAGTGAATAGTAATGGAAGCACTGTATATCATTGTTATTTAGGTAATGGTATGAATGTTTTTGACCATAATATGGCGGTATTAATTAGGAAGTGTGTGTTGGCATTTGCTAAGGCGCAGTTTGGCAGCGCTGCTAACTTCCTATACAAAGTATTATCTTACATTGAATAGCATAAACAGCAATGAATGGAAATGTTATTCATGCAAATGTTGTATGGCGGTATTATTTATGCAATGTGTGTTGGTATTTTCTTAGGCATAGTGTGACATTGCTACTTAGATCTTGTACAGTACATTGCATCATTTTGCAGTGAATAGTAGTTGCAGTACTATATATATCAATGTTTTCCAGGCGATGGTATAATTTGATCACTGTATGACGGTATTATTTAGACAGTGTATGTTGGCATTTACTTGAGGCTTTGCTAATTTGGTTATTATGTACAATGTATTTTTCTTTTTTTAAAACAATGTATCATATGGAAATGTTACTTGGTCACCACATGGCATTATTATTAGGGCGTCACGTTGTATGGCGCTTATAATTAGGTATTGTAGGAGATGTTTTGTACAATGTGGGGTGGAATACTTTGTGGAAAGGAAGAATACAGGAAGTTATCCACTGTATGGTTTACAGGACGATCATTCCAGAGCTCCAGTAACATCACCAATTTATTAAATAACTTATTAAATAATTTTGTGCACCAGGTGGCGGTACATCTGTCCTGTAAATCTCATGTTATCTGGACATTCTAGTTTTGTTTCTTCCGTTGGATTATTGCATGGAAGGATTGTTGAAGGCTGTGGAAATGCTAAAACTGCCTGAGACATTGAGAGCAGGCGAATCCTGGAAGAGAAGGTCAGCCAACTGCGGCAGATGGTCGGCGCGGGCAGTGGTGGTGAATTAGGCTGAAGCATATTATACACATGGTGTAAGAACCAAAATATAAGAGAGGTATAAAATACCGATGGATGCAACGGACGCAGCGCCAGGAACTTACAGAAACTCAAGGGGACACAGTCGGGGGGATGGGGAGCACATGGGAGCTGGAAGCCCATTAATATAAGTAGGGATTTCTAAAAAAAAAAAATACATTATTATCTAGCGGAAAACAGAAATTATTTATTAGAAATATGAAACCCATGGAGAGCAGCAGAAAATATCAAAATATCTAATATGGAAAGTAGTGCGGAATATGTTGGCGCTATAGAAATAAAAAATATTATTATAAAATTATTATTAAAATATCATGCATCTGATATCCTGCAGGTGGATGCTGTCAGCTAGCAGGATACCCCGCGCCGGCCACTACAACTTAATGGCCGAGCACCGCAGGTAAGTACTTCCAGCCACCGGCACCGATAACAGCTGATCGCCGGGGGTGCCCCATGCGGGACCCCGGCCAATCATACATTGATGCCCTATCCTACCGATAGGGTGTCAATGTGAAAGTAGTGGACATCCCCTCTAAGATGATCCGTGAATATAGAGATAGAAGCAATGCTGATACCGTAATGGTGAAGCATCATGGGGCTTGTAGGTACCAGAGCTCCTGTCCGCAGACGGTGGAGATGATGGGCAGAAGCTCGGCTGTTCTACACATAAGGATTTGTAAGAACCTAGTTATAATGTAGCAAAGTGAGGGCTGGTGGGAGACACTTGACACATGGAGCCCCCTGTTGTTACATTATATACAATGTTTCCATTGTAGAATTACCGCAGATATCATCATAATCTAGTGGTGGTTTTTTTCCAGGTCAGTGGCGCATCCCGCCTCTCGCTGAGATCCATGTGAACAGTCCGTTCTCAGCTTTATTATTCATTATTCATAATTATATGAAGAAGAAGTAAACTGATTGTTTCTCGGTGTTGGCAGACATTGAGATCATTGAACACTATCCAATTAATTCATGTTCCTCTGGAAAGCCTACACCATAATCACATTAGCCGTACAAGGTCACCCCCCCACCCCCGTTTACAGATCCCTTCATACAGATGAAATCCAGGCCAAATTCTCAGGACGAGTCCAACGAGGAGGGTTAGAGAGTCAATAGAGCGACTGTCGGGAAGGTTCCTGTAATTACACGTAGACCACTTGATGGCTCGGACCACCTCAATCTCTGGAGGTCAGCGGATAGGAAGTTCAAGACCTGGGGATGATTTTTCTATCTTGGTTCTCGAAATGCGAAATGCTTCATTTGGAGTCGAGATTATAATTTATGGCGAAGATTGTAAATGATTGAGTTTTATTGATGGGGTTGGATTGGATTTCCATTCTTGTGTCTCATTAGACCTGACTGAAGATGTCTCCAGTGAGATTTACTACTAAGGACATCTTTTCATTCAGACAATGGTATTCGCCCTATGGCTGATGGAAGACTATGTCTCTCTGCCTTCGGCTGTCAAGGTATGCTATAACATGTTGAGACTTAGAGTTTCTCAAGAGCCAGAAAGTTAAAAACCATTAAAATAGAGCACGGCAAAAATCCTTCACCTCTTCCTCCCCTTGACTCTTTGAGTTCAAATCTACAGGTTTCAAAGAAGCTTTTCACGGAATTTTCAGGGATCATGAAAGTATAAAAAGATTGAGGACTGAAAAAAACATGAGATTTTAAGCATTTCTGTGATTTCAGATGACTGTTCAGAATAAGCAGTAGTTTCTACATGAAGAGTATTTCTGGCCATTATATGACTTGCATTTTACTAGATTTTCCCTCAGCAGGCTTTATCTCTGATCTTCAGTTGTCTCTGAGCTAGTAGGAGGTGACTAGCTGCTATGACGTCTCCCATACAAAAAAAAAACACACACACAAGGGACTTCTGATCTCCTGCATCTATATAGCACATGTTCACATGCCATAGGATCATGGAGGACATTATAACGTACAGTGTAGCTGTGAATCCAGCACTGGGGTGAGATAAACACTTACTAGAAAGCAACTGCATGGAGAACATTATAAAGTGATACTGAGCAGTTTTGCTGTCAATCCAGCACTTGGGTGAGATAAACATTTACAAGAAAGTAGTTCTAATATGGAGAACATTCTACATTGGTAATAATGACAAAATGTACAAGAAACAAAATGAACATAAACCCTCCTGTAACTAAATAAGTGAAAAGCAAAAGTGCATTTAGATAACATAGGGTTCTTGTAGGTTTTGTCTGATTTATGGCCATTGTGATCATGCGTTTATGTGCTGCATGTATACCAACTTAAACCAAGCTCAATTTTTGTGTTTTTTACATTGGTAATGAGCACTGTAGCTCTGTACCCAACAATGAAATGAGATAAACACTTACTAGAAATTAGCTCTAGCATGGAGGACATTCTACATTGGTACTGAGCAGTGTAGATGTGAACCTAGCAATGAGGTGAGATAAACATTTACTAGAAAGCAGCTATAGCATGGAGTACATTCTACATTGGTACTGAGCAGTGTAGATGTGAACCTAGCAATGAGGTGAGATAAACATTTACTAGAAAGTAGCTATAACATGGAGGACATTCTACATTGGTACTGAGCAGTGTAGATGTGAACCTAGCAATGAGGTGAGATAAAAATTTACTAGAAAGCAGCTATAGCATGGAGGACATTCTACATTGGCACTGAGCAGTGTAGCTGTGAACCTAGTGCATAGCTCTGACTGTGAATCTAGCATTGGGTTGATATAAAACACTTACTAGAAAGCAGAAGCATGGAGGACATTATGCATAGTACACAATACTGAAGAGTGTAGCTATTAGTTTCACTCTTGGGTGACATAAAACACTTACTAGAAAAAAAGCAGCATGGAGGATATTATATATCAGTGTTGAGCAGTGTATGAGTGATTCCAGCTTTGAAGGGGAGGGGGAAGAAATAAAAAACCTAGTAAAAAGCTGTAAAGGAGACCATACAGCCACATGTACAAAAATATAAATTAGCTTTATGAATCAATAAGGCATAATAAGAACACATAAAATAAAAAAATAATTGGACCATGTGACACAGGAGGGAAAGATCCGGTTATACAACTTGATATCCTGGGAATTTAAAACTATTCGATACACAGTAATAAGAGGTTCGTTATTGTGTACAGTGGTGGCCAAAAGTATTGGCACCCCTGCAACTCTGTCAGATAATACTCAGTTTCTTCCTGAAAATGATTGCAATCACAAATTATTTGGTCTTATTATCTTCATTTAATTTGTCTTCAATGAAAAAACACAAAAAGAATTGTCCTAAAGCCAAATTGGATACAATTCCACACCAAACCTAAAAAAGGGGGTGGACAAAAGTATTGGCACTGTTTGAAAAATCATGTGATGCTTCTCTAATTGGTGTAATTCACAGCACCTGTAACTTACCTGTGGCACCTAACAGGTGTTGGCAATAACTAAATCACACTTGCAGCCAGTTAACATGGATTAAAGTTGACTCAACCTCTGTCCTGTGTCCTTGTGTGTACCACATTGAGCATGGAGAAAAGAAAGAAGACCAAAGAACTGTCTGAGGACTTGAGAAACCAAATTGTGAGGAAGCATGAGCAATCTCAAGGCTACAAGTCCATCTCCAAAGACCTGAATGTTCCTGTGTCTTCCGTGCGCAGTGTCATCAAGAAGTGTAAAGCCCATGGCACTGTGGCTAACCTCCCTAGATGTGGACGGAAAAGAAAAATTGACGAGAGATTTCAACGCAAGATTGTGCGGATGGTGGATAAAGAACCTCGACTAACATCCAAACAAGTTCAAGCTGCCCTGCAGTCCGAGGGTACAACAGTGTCAACCCGTACTATCCGTCGGCGTCTGAATGAAAAGGGACTGTATGGTAGGATACCCAGGAAGACCCCACTTCTTACCCCGAGACATAAAAAAAGCCAGGCTGGAGTTTGCCAAAACTTACCTGAGAAAGCCTAAAACGTTTTGGAAGAATGTTCTCTGGTCAGATGAGACAAAAGTAGAGCTTTTTGGGAAAAAGCATCAACATAGAGTGTACAGGGAAAAAAAAGAGGTATTCAAAGAAAAGAACACGGTCCCTACAGTCAAACATGGCGGAGGTTCCCTGATGTTTTGGGGTTGCTTTTGCTGCCTCTGGCACTGGACTGCTTGACCGTGTGCATGGCATTATGAAGTCTGAAGACTACCAACAAATTTTGCAGCATAATGAAGGGCCCAGTGTGAGAAAGCTGGGTCTCCCTCAGAGGTCATGGGTCTTCCAGCAGGACAATGACCCAAAACACACATCCAAAAGCACTATAAAATGGTTTGAGAGAAAGCACTGGAGACTTCTAAGGTGGCCAGCAATGAGTCCAGACCTGAATCCCATAGAACACCTGTGGAGAGATCTCAAAATGGCAGTTTGGAGAAGGCACCCTTCAAATATCAGGGACCTGGAGCAGTTTGCCAAAGAAGAATGGTCTACAATTCCAGCAGAGCATTGTAAGAAACTCATTGATGGTTACCGGAAGCGGTTGTTCCCAGTTATTTTGGCTAAAGGTTGTGCAACCAAGTATTAGGCTGAGGGTGCCAATACTTTTGTCCGGCCCATTTTTGAAGTTTTGTGTGAAATGATCAATGATTTGATTTTTGCTTCATTCTCTTTTGTGTTTTTTCCTTGCGAGCAAATTAAATGAAGAGAATAATACCAAAGAATTTGTGATTGCAATCATTTTCAGGAAGAAACTGAGTATTATCTGACAGAATTGCAGGGGTGCCAATACTTTTGGCCACCACTGTATATCTATAACAAACCCGATGGCCAGTAAAACCCACAAGAAAATTGGTCTATATCAGAATCTACTGTATATAAACCAGATACAGTGTCCAATAGATGTAGCTGTCAATAACAACAAGTGGAGCATAAGAATCAGTGAAGGGAACCAAAAGGCAGCCATAATCTGATCTCTCAGTTAGCCTTCAGTTCATATTATTCTGAATGAGGCTGGGGGAGGAAAAGAAGTGGCTCATAAGTGGATAAAGAAGAATATTTGTTTATTAAACTCTCATCATTTGCAAAGTGACCAGTCTTAGAAACTCCAAGAAGACAAAGCCTACAGGAGAAATTAAAAGTCATAATTCACCAGGTTGCCATGGATTGTACTTTGTGAATGGGGAGAGAGGTCAACTAAGTGAAAGACCATCGGTTCAACTGAAAACAGTTTTTGAATTAAAAAAGAAAAGCAAAGTTTTGTTGCAGATTTTGTTTTAGTTAATGTTTATATCCAATGTGGTCGTACCCTAAAGTAGACAACTTTACTAGTGAAGCACCGCGGCGCCATCTCCCCCCCCACAGAAGTCAATGCCATCTACAACAAAAGATGCTGCCTACAGTAGTTTTCAGGCCCCATTACCTAAACGTTAGCTCTTTTGCTAGCTCTGTGCTGAGACCTCACCCATCCAGAACTAATACTGGCTGTAATTTTGCTCTGAAGGTTTAATTAGTAATCTGTATATCTGCAAATCAGCAGAGAACAGATGACGAAGCCCCTGGATCAGCAGATCGGTGGTAAAGCAGAAGGAGATGGGGATGGTTGTCATAAGTAATGCTAGATAGTAGTTGTGAGCGCAAAGTGGATCATCGTAATACAGGCTCGCCTGGGTGTCATGCGATTTTCATTTTTCTTCCACCTGTTTAATCACTATACAGGTATTGCAACTCAATGGGACTACATTTTTCTCTGAATCTAGGTAGCATTGTGCGGAGAAAAGGTCTCCTTTTGAGTGGTTGATTCGTCTTCAAGAGTATTCTGCCAGTACTATAGGTGCTAAAATTTTCTTTCCATCACATTCCACCATATATAATACTTGCCAATCACCAATGTATTGTTAACTCTGAATGGAAAGCATCACTGTTCTGCCTGAAAGCAATATATCTTTCTGCTCCTGTTCCAGTGTGTTACAAAGACTCATCCACTTCCTATAGAGAGACAATGACCCTCCCTTACTTTCTGTAGAGAGACAGTGGCACTCCCTCATTTCATGTAGAGAAACAATGAGCCCTTCCTCACTTCCTGTAGAAAGACAATGGCCTTCCTTCACTTCCTGTGGAGAGACAATGGCCCTCCTTCACTTCCTGTAGAGAGACAATGGCCCTCCCTTACTTCCTGTAGTGAGAAAATGGTTCTTGTTCACTTCCTGTGGAGAGACAATGGCCCTCCTTCACTTCCTGTAGAGAGACAATGGCCCTCCCTTACTTCCTGTAGTGCGACAATGGTTCTTGTTCACTTCCTGTAGAGAGACAATGGCCCTTCCTCATTCCTTTAGAGAGTGAATGGACCTCCACTTACAGTATAGAGATACTGGCCCTCCCTCACTTCCTGTAGAAAGACAATGGCCCTCCCTCACTTCTTGTAGAGAGACAATGACCCTTCCTCACTTCCTGTAGAGAGAAAATGGCCCTGACTCACTTCTTTTAGAGAGAAAATGTCCCTCCCTCACTTCCTTTAGAGAGGCAATGGCCCTTCTTCACTTCCTTTATAGAGACAATGGCCCTCCCTCACTTACTTTAGAGAGACAATGGTCCTTCCTCACTTTCTGTAGAGAAACAATGGCCCTCCCTCACTTCCTTGAGACGTAATCGCCCTCCCTCAATTCCTGTAGAGAGACAATAACCCTCCCTCACTTCATGTAGAGAGACAATGGCCCTTCCTCACACTTTCTGTAGAGAGACAATGACCCTCCCTCCCTTCCTGTAGTGAAGCCATGGCCTTTCCTCTCTTCATGTAGAGAGACAATGGCCCTTCCTCACTTCCTTTAGAGAAAAAATCGCCCTCACTTACTTCCTTTAGAGAGACAATGGCCTTCCCTCACTTCATGTAGAGAGACAATGGCCCTCCCTCCCTTACTGTAGAGATACAATGGCCCTACCTCACAAGCTGTAGAGAGACAATGGCCATCCACTTCCTGTAGAGAGACAATGGCCCTCTCTTACTTCCTGTAGAGTGAAAATGACCCTCCCTCACTTCCTGTACAGATACAATGGCCCATCCTCACATCATGTAGAGAGACAATGGCCTCTCTCACTTCCTGTAGAGAAACAACAGCCCTACCTCACTTCCTGTAGAGAGACAATGGCCTTCCCTTACTTCTGGTAGAGAGACAATGTCTTGACCTTACTATTTGTAAAGAGCCTAAAATTTGTGAAATTACATTTGTGATGGAGCACAGACTTTGTGTGCTGTGCAAATTGCAAGGATTGTTGACAATTGTATGATCTTTTAACATAAGTAAAGAGGGAAGGTAATAATCATTTAAAACTTTTTAGACCCTGTTCACACATTCAGGATTTGTTAAGGCTTTATGTATGAATTCAGCACCAAAATTCTCATCAAATCTACAGCATGCCGTAGGAAAGAATCCATGCAGATTTGTATCTGTGCTGCAGAAATTTGGTAGAAGAATGAATCACAATGAGGCCAATTCTTGTGCATTTACTGTACATCCGCAGCAGAAATATGAGAGTCGGCCTCAGATTTTTGGCCCAGGTCCTCTTTTGAGTACATGTCAATTTTGCCATAGGCGCATCCTGAAATCGTGAACATACCCTTGGGTGTTTTTGGAAGTTTTCTGCTGCTTTTTTTTCAAATTTCTCTTTCTCCAGCCCTGAAATTATTATTTTTCCTTCTTCGAAAATCAAAAATCTCATTGTTTGAAGAAGTCTTTTTAATTAAATTAATTTGCTTTGGACAGTGCGTTCCTAGATAACTGAGCTCCATCTCCAGCTTAGTTTAATTTTCTTTAATTATAAAAATCTCATTGAATATGTTCCAGAAATTAGACGATAGAAGGACAAATACGAGTTTTGGAGCAGCCCGCTGCTGTCCCAGTTTGGGAATGAGAGAAAAGTTTGAGGAGTTAAGTCTGAATGTGGACAGCTGCGACTATCAATCCTCTTAATTTAGGTGTTTGGAAGGCCCTGGGAAACGTGTTATATATGAAATGTGGAAATCTAGGGCACGCGGAGCCGTGAATCAAAAGATAAATGATCTGTCTTGGTTTTTATTACAATTTTTCAAAACGCTTGACTTATAGGATCTGATATTGTTTAGATGGTCACACTTCCCCCCACGAGAGATCCCTCATAAAAAATGCAGCATGACCATTATGCACAGCGGTTTACGCAGAGTTTCCCGCCCATTGACTTTAATTGAAACGCAGCAAATCCGCAGGTACAATATTTACATCTGCAGATTTGCTGCGTTTCAATTAAAGCCAATGGGCGGGAAACGCTCTGGAAATGCGGTGTGGGTGGTACCCGAGTCGGGAGAGGAGGACTACAATTCCTCTCATCCGACCGCCGCTCCCGCTGATAACAGAGAGAGCGGCGCTGCTGAGAGGAGCAGTAGATTTCCTCAGCAGAGCCGGGAACCACCGGCAGTTAAAAAAAGAAAAAAAAAAGAAAAAAAGAAATAAATCCTTATACTCCCCTGTCCGGCTGAGGGCTGATATTAATAGCTGTGGAGGGGGCTAGTATTCATGGCCCCTTCCCTGGCTATTAATATCAGCCCGCAGCTGTCTGTTTAGCCTTTTCTAGTTAGATTTTATAGGGGGACCCCACGTCAATTTTTTTTGGAGTCCCCCTGTAATCCAGCAAGTAAAGGCTAAATAAACAGCTGCGGGCTGATATTAATAGCCAGGGAACATTTTTGGCTAATGGCCCCTTCCCCGACTACTAGTATCAGCCCCCAGGGGTCGGCTTTCCTTCTGCTGGTTATAAAAATGACGCGAGAGCCCACGCCATTTTTTAAAAAAAGTTTAGGCTCTGTGCCCATGATCCGGCTGTAGCAGAGCTTTTAACGCATATTTTTTGCTGTGTCCAAAACGCTGCATTCTATTAAATGCAGGTAAATACACATGTGTTCACTGAACCCTGCGGATTTATCGCATTCAATACATTCTAGTGGTCAAATTTCTGTTGCAGAAACTAGCAACTCCGCACGAGAATTTGACATGATGTGGTCCTGTCAGTGCATGTCAGTGTCCACGGGTGATTCGCAGCCTCTGATGCACGCATAGTGGACATAGGATTTCTAGAGATCCCATCCACTACTCTGGAACATCTGAACGCTGTGGGTTTGATGCTGTATAAACATGCAGTGTCAAACCTGACGCGGCTCCTGACCATGGCCACGTACCCAAACTCACCCGCAACATGTCACTTTCTGTAGCGGACACGCTAGTCTCTGCTGCAGATTTTGACCACTTGAAGTGTCATTATATGCGGTGGATTAACTTGTACTGATAACAAAAGTGCGGCATTAGAACACCACGTTTTGGACGCAACAAAAATATGCTGCGTCCAAAGCGCTGCTTGTTGCTGTTCGTGGGGACGTAGCGGCTAACGAAACAGCTGTGAACTGTTAATAATGGCCAGGGACTAAGTTTGAAAATGGCACCTTCCCAGGATAAAAATACCAGCTCACAGCTGCCGCATAAATTACATGAATGGAAATGCTAATGAGATTGGGCGAATGGGATTAGCTGACACCTAGCTCTTTTGTTTCGTGATATCAAGATGTCAATCAGACATTTTCATGACCAAACCTAATTAAAGTAAAGAGTTAAACAAACACACAGACACAGAGCAAACACTTTGTTTGAAACACAACAGACACATTCTTTAATCATTTAAATTAACCAATATTCTCACCCCAGTTGTGACGGTAATCAAAGGGTTTAAACAATGTTCAACCAAATAACTTTATTCATTGATGTACAAAAACGCTTCAAAAAACGCATAAAAAACGCGCTGAATTTCCGCAGCGTTTTTCCTGCCAAGGAGATGCAGAAACGTTCAGGAAATTTCTGCTTCAAATTCTGATCGTGCGCACATAACCTAACTGCGTAAAATAGGGTCTTGGACAGTCAGGGCTTCTAGATCGCTCCTTCTGAGACATGAGAATTTGTGGACCATGTATGGAGCACCTTCTCTTGGCTGCAGCAGTATGGAGAACTATGGCACATATTTTGTGGAGACGTCCAACCTTCTGCTCACTCTTCCCCATAGAAATGATCATTTACCTTGAAGTAATTGTCACCAGAGAAATGGATCCTCTAAAACGCAATCAGTTTGGCATTAGCTAGACTTGAGTTTATAGTCAAAGGAATCTTTACCCTGACCCTCACATGATGGTTGGATTTTCCTAGTCCAAGTTTTGGTGGCAGGAGTGAGGAAGAAACTGGAGCAGAGTTGGGAACGTAGTTGGGGTCTCCATCAGGGTAGCTTTCGGGAGGCAACAAGATGAAACGGAGATGTAATCAGACAATAGCACAATAGACAATAATACAAGAAGTAGAATAATAAACACCAAATCCAAGGATCAAGAAATTAAAGGAATCGAGAAGATTTTGCCAAGTTGAGATTAAAGCCGCACTAGCAAACAAGAACCAGAGCGAAGCAGTGGATGTACCCAAACATAGGGAAAGTGGTGAGGTCGGGGGCCCCTTTTAGTTAGACTGCCTGGCTGATGTAATTAAGGAATGGAGAGCTGGGGAGCATCACTATCTGTATGATATCTATAGGAATCTTCATTATTGCCCCCCACAAGGAAGTGTAGACTGTAATAAGGCGACCTGTCACAACCAGTGGCTGGAGATGTGGCGACCAACAGGGGGTCCTGCGGCCGTAAAAGCAGGATTGTTCCAAAAATATATATTTATGACAAATTGATTATAATCTGTGATCATGGATAGAGAGAAGAGCTGCGGTTTCTATGCTTATTGTTTATTTTGGGGTCGTTGATCCCATATTCTAATGCATTTGTCATAAATACATATTATTGGAACAGTCCTGTTACTAATCTCATCCGGTTCTAATGTCAGAATCATGAGTGAACTCGCATTAAAGTATTGGAGATATGGAAATGAAGCTTGCTCTTTCGATGCCCCCAATGGATGGTCCTCGTCTAATCACTATTCTATAAATGTGTGTGATTTGGAAGACACCTCATGGCTCCATCCATGGAGATCACTGCAGGAACCCAGTGAGATCTCCTTGTTACCAGCTGGATCTCGTTTTGGGGATCCGGTATGATGACAGCTTCCCCTTTTACGCTCAGTTCTTTGATTCCCACTTTGATACAATTTGTGAAGTTGTCACATTGTAACCATGGTGGAATTGTTCCATTTTGTGCAATAGTCCATCGAATGCAATAAGGAGAAGACGGAAGTCGATGTCGGGTGCGATTACTTTAAATCTTTTCCGGCGTCTGATGATTTCCAAAGTTCCACTGAAGTGCGGGCGTCAAGGCGTCAGGGCCCTTGTATATGATGAGTTTGCAGCATCTTTAAGTAATGTGTTTTTGAAGCCATCATTCCTGACTTAGCAATGTGCCTGGCGGCCATCAAACCCGCTGGTCCTGTAGAATATTTTAACCTCGGTATTACAAGGGCTGATGGCATAATGGTGGGATGACAGATGCACGGCCAAATGCGCAGCCTTTATGGAACTTTTCTTTTTTTTTTAATTTTATTTCTACCAACTTTGAATGTGTTTTACTTGGCTCCGAGGCGGCCGCTGCTTAAATGATTCCCTGTAGGATATGAATGAGCCACTTAAGAGGACGGGAGGCAGAATTTCTGGAAATAATAATAATTTATGTTTTATGGGGAGCCGTAGATTAGTAGAACACAGGAATAAAGCCGCTCGGTTCATTTTGGTCTTTGTGTTCTCCAGACATCACACAAGTGCATTGATAAATCAGAAGTGATGGCGAGGACACCAGACAACAAGCTCAATGTCACCGCACGAGGACGAGCGCATTACTGTCATTATGGGATGTGGGCCTGGTGTAGGAGGCTGCTCGTATCCTTACTGATGCAGCAGAGAGGAACGTGATAGGAAATTACAGATCCGACATAGTGCTATCGGACCGCAGCTACGTTTAGGACAATATATATAGGTCCAAAAAAATGACCATAAAGATCAAAATGCTTTATGGGGATTGCACTTAAAGGTGTGCAAATTCTCAAGTTTGGAAGTTATCCCCTATACATCAGATAGGAAATAACTTCCTGATCACTGGGGGTCCTAGTGTTTGGATCCCAATAACCTGAGCCCCCTGTAAATGGAGTGGTGGTCTATCATGTGTACCTTTACGCAATTCATTCTTATGAGAGCGCAGAAGACCAGCCTAGCTCTATACTTGTCTATTCCTAGTGGTCCCATGAAGAATGAATGGAGCGTCAGTGAGCACGATCGTCCTCCGCTCCATTCACACAAGACTCTTAATACCCCCACATCAGTGGGAGACCCATCAGTCAGATCTCCAGTGATTGGGAAATTATCTCCTATCTAGGGGACATGAGATAATTTCATATTTTGGGGTTACCCCTTTAACTTTTGAAGAGTTCTCCTTCAATGGAAGTCTTCACACAGAGGCTGGACAGACATCTGTCTGGAATGGTTTAGTGACTCCTGCATTGAGTAGGGGGTTGGACCAGATGACCCTGGAGGCCCCCTCCAACTCTAACATTCTATGAATCTGTGAAAAAAACAGCTCTCACCTGTTCCGCACAGCTTCTCGCCTGGTCCTCACAGTTTTGGTCCAGTCAAAATACCTTACGTGTCTTCATGACATCGTAAGGTGCAGTCAGGACTAGAGGTGCCGAATACCAGATGTGACTTGTGAAGAAGACTGAAGACTGGACCAGAACTGTGAGCACTGGATAAGAAGCTGTGCGGAGAAGGTGAGAGCCGGATGAGTCAGTGCCAAAGACCAGACTGGACCAGAGAGGACCTGAGAGGACCAAAGACTAGCTGTGACTGAAGACCAGGCTGGACCTGAGAGGACCAAAGACCAGCTGTGACTGAAGACCAGGCTGGACCTGAGATGACCAAAGACCAGCTGTGACTGAAGACCAGACTGGACCTGAGATGACCAAAGACCAGCTGTGACTGAAGACCAGACTGGACCTGAGATGACCAAAGACCAGCTGTGACTGAAGACCAGACTGGACCTGAGACGACCTGAGAGGACCAAAGACTAGCTGTGACTGAAGACCAGACTGGACCTGTGAGGACCAAAGACCAGCTGTGACTGAAGACCAGATTGGACCTGAGAGGACCTGAGAGGACCAAAGACCAGCTGTGACTGAAGACCAGACTGGACCTGTGAGGACCAAAGACCAGCTGTGACTGAAGAACAGGCTGGACCTGAGAGGACCAAAGACCAGCTGTGACTGAAGACCAGACTGGACCCGAGAGGATCAAAGACGAGCTGCGACTGAAGACCAGACTGGACCTGAGAGGATCAAAGACCAGCTGTGACTGAAGACCAGGCTGGACCTGAGATGACCAAAGACCAGCTGTGACTGAAGACCAGACTGGATCTGAGAGGACCAAAGACCAGCTGTGACTGAAGACCAGACTGGACCTGAGAGGACCAAAGACCAGCTGGGACTGAAGACCAGACTGGACCTGAGAGGACCAAAGACCAGCTGTGACTGAAGACCAGACTGGACCTGAGAGGACCAAAGACCAGCTGTGACTGAAGAGCAGACTGGACCTGAGAGGATCAAAGATGAGCTGCGACCGAAGACCAGACTGGACTTGTGAGAACTGAGCAGGGAACTACATGGGGAAGGTGAGACATGGGTGAGTCAGTGCTGAAGACCAGACTGGACCTGTGAAGAAGACCGAAGACTAACTGAGACTGAAGATCAGACTAGACCTGTGAGGACTGAGCAGGGAACTACATGGGGAAGGTGAGACATGGCTGAGTCAGTGCTGAAGACCAGACTGGACCTGTGAAGAAGACCGAAGACTAACTGAGACTAACTGAGACTGAGGAGGGAACTGCTTGGGGAAGGTGACGGATGGGTCAGAACCAAAATTTGAATAGGTCTGTGCCGGAGAACCTGTGGTGACTGAAGACTGGACTGATATTGTGATACAAAGAGCTGCAGGAAGAAGGTGAGGACCAAGGACTGGTGAGTATTATTTTTTTTTAAACTCCCTCCCTGTCCTTCATAATCTAATAAAATAGCAGCCATCGGGCCATTATTTTTCTGGATTTGGGCAAAGTAAATTGAAAAAAAAACTAAAAATTTGCTCAACTTTTTTTGGCAATTCAAGGCAAAATAATTTGTTCTAGTTGTATTGTAAATGTAAGGTATCACCTGCCCACACTCATAGGTGATAATTTTCTGCATGTTGGGCCCCTCACCAATTCCGAGAAGGGGCTCTGCATCTGAGTGGAGCGATGGTCCCGTGTGTGACCCAGCGCTCTAGTTATATAGTTACCAACATTCCTATTGGATAGAGATCTTTAAATTCCACTTGGGACATCCTCACCTGGGCCATGAAAAACCCTCAAAACTGAACAGAACTGCCCGCTTTGTACAAGGGTACCTGCCACTTGTCTGCCAGATGTGCTGGGATTGTGTCCCATGTAGAACCATAGCTTCCTTTAAATTGGGTTCTCCAGAGCTCCTGTACCAAGACAGGGAACTAGATGTTTGCTATGGACGACCTCTGGATATAGCGTCCTAAAGAGTTAAATTATGCAAGTATGTGCTTCCACATCCATGAATATTGGAAGATCTTTCTGAAACCCAATGCAAATCTGCGCCTAAGTTATTGCTCTTGGCAGCCGGGTAGACGTCTAAATATTTTTGCGCATCCAATACAAAATGTCAAAGTTTATCAGCTCACAAATAGCCCCATTGTATGTAAATCAGCAGAAGTCCCTCCGATCTCTCGCTGCATCAGTCTTGGAGAAAAAAAGAAAAAAAGATTGGAAATATAAACTTGCAAACAAACAGGTTTCCCTGTGTCCGGCTTCACCCGGGGTGTCTGACACAGGCTGCTAGGAAAGAGAAGTTACTCAACGTGCCGGAGTTATACCAAGTCATTGAGATAAAAACTGTCTGCCGCTCCACCCATGGCCAAGAAGTGCTCTACTGCTCGTTGCAGCAGATTGAGATTATGGCGGGATTGTATCAAGAATAGATACGAAATGGAATATAATGTGTCAAATTTAATAAGCAGCTGAAATTTGAAATTGAAAGATTGGCACAAATTCCACCAGGAATTTTGATTTGCATCAAATGTATTCAATGAAAATCAAATGTGTCTTAATATTTTCTGAGGTCTCTCCAAAGCCCAAAAATGATGCTGAACTCACCGCTCACGTGTCCCTCCGGTCAGCCCCACTCCGGCGGGGTGCACAGTCCTCATCTGTAATCTGGCGCCTCTGGCACTGATTAGGCTCGGCCCCATCACAACATACTCATTACGTGAGGGCCAGGCAGGGTGACTATCATTTTTTTTTTATTTCATTTGCCCCTTGCTGGTCCTTCACAATCCACACAATGATGGTCCACCGACCGGACTCCACTATGTTGCAATTTTCAAAAAAATTTGAATTTTAGTGAATTTTTTTTCGGTAAATTTGCAGCGAATTAGTTTTTTTTTAAGGCTCGTTCAGACGACCGTAATGATCGGACCAGTGGTATCCGTCTTTTTGACAGATAGCACTTGTCCCCATGTTATTCTACATGGAAGATTTTTTTACTATGACAGAGTCTGCCCGAAGAAAAAAAAATCGCTGCATACCCATGTTCGATCTGATATTCGCATCGCACTTGGCCATGCAAGTCAATGAGTGCGTAGGAATCATCGGCTGCACTCGGATGACATTTGAGTGCAGTCCGATTTCCATGCACTGACACAATGGAGAACTGAGCAGGAAACATTTCAGATCCTTCTCAAAAGCTCAAAACTTGAAACTTCTGCTCATTTTCTGCTCCAAAAACTCATCCAAAAGCCTGTGTGCTCCTGTCCTATCTCCTTTATCTACGATTCCCCATGCCTTAGATTGAGATAAAAAAATACCAGCTAACTCCCGTCTAATGCAGTAAGTGACCTCATAGTGTTGTGATGTCATCATGACGTCATCATTCCATCATGGCCTCCGGATTTGTCCGCTCTCCTCCTTCTCGGCAGCTGAACATTTTCGTCTCTCCTCTTCCTAATCTGCAGAGATTGTTTTTCCTCAGTCATTCGCCTACGTCTTCCTTCAACGCTGAAAATCGCATTCATCAAGCGTCTCGTGTTTTCACTGAGGGCTATTTGTTTGGGAATGTGTTGTTTCCGTGTGTTTAGTAAGCAAATTAAATATTTTGCTCATTTTTTCATATCAAATTAAATCATTTTTTGATAAGACTAATTTAATTTGGCGGAGCGCGGTGAGATAATTAGCTTGTGTTACTTTGGAGCTGCCAAGGAGGCCGTTTTATCACAAAAATCGACTCGCTGTACTTTTTGGATAAACACTTTTCTGTTCAGACGCCAAGATAAGGGGCAAAGAAAAGTGACTGGTGGCGGGCGCCTCTCATGCTTGGAGGATGAAGTAGCTGCTGGTTTTAAAGGGGTGTCGCCAGATATAAACATTTTTTAGAAAAAAATCCTCAAATTGGTTAAAAATAATAAAATAATCAATAGTCTATGCCGGCAGAGATCCCCTAGGTCCCGGAGATAAGCAATTCTCTGCTGGTCTCATGGTCCCATCCTGTAACGGGTGTGTCAGGTTTGACAGACGGTCATTCTGGATCCGGCTGTAGAAGGTCAGTGCGTTTGGCCTTGTAGACACCTTCTTGATCCTTTCATCATCCCTCTCCACCTTCTGCTGCTAATTAACACACCCTTGCTGGATCCTTAAATACACTAAGATTTTCCAGAGATTCGCTGGTGATATAGTAAATTCCTTTTTTCAGGTCTGAAATTCTAGCAGTTGGCTGGTTTGTCCTTGCCGTTCCTTTGTGGATTGTAGTCGTGATCTCTCTGGTGTGTTCTCAAAACGAAGTGTATCCCCTTGTCTGTTTCCCTTGTTTGTCTTTAGTCGCAGTGGGGGCTGACTACTGTTCATCCTTCCCCCTCCATATCCTATGGCCTAGCTCTAGGGATATTCAGGGATTAGGTTTCCTGCTCAGCGATAGGTGCGGAACCTATTTAGGGACGTTAGGGGAGTCAGGGTGTCGTTAGATCTGCTTAGGGGTCTCCACTCCCCCTTTCCATAGTTGCTGGGCTTCCCCCCTTTTCTCATCGCCGTAATCTGGGTTCTCCCCATACCTAGCATGACACATCCTCAATGCACCAGAAGCTTTCTCAGTCAGACCACATTGTGGCCAGTGATTGTCGGCTTATTTTTAATGTTGTGGATGAGACAAAGAAACACAGACCCAGAATTGAACCTGCAGGTTGCCATTAATTATAGATTCATAGAATCATAGAATCATAGAATGGTAGAGTTGGAAGGGACCTCCTGGGTCATCTGGTCCAACCCTCTGCTCAAAGCAGGATTCACTAGATCATCTCAGACAGATGTCTGTCCAGCCTCTGTTTGAAGACGTCCATTGAAGGGGAACTCACCACCTCTCGTGGCAGCCTGTTCCACTCATTGATCACCCTAACTGTCAAAAAGTTTTTTCTAATATCTAATCTGTGTCTCCTCCCATTTAGTTTCATCCCATTGCTTCTAGTCTTTCCTTGTGCAAATGAGAATAAAGATGATCCTTCTACAATGTGACAGCCCTTGACATATTTGTAGACAGCTATTAAGTCTCCTCTCAGTCTTCTTTTTTGCAAGCTAAACATTCCCAAATCCTGCAACCGTTCCTCATAGGACATGGTTTGCAGACCAGTCACCATTCTGGTCGCTCTTCTCTGAACTTGCTCCAGTTTGTCTATGTCTTTTTTAAAATGTGGTGCCCAAAACTGTACACAGTATTCCAGATGAGGTCTGACCAAAGAGGAGTAAAGACCGATAATGACTTCACGTGATCTAGACTGTATGCTTCTGTTAATACATCCCAGAATTGTATTTGCCTTTTTTGCTGCTGCATCACACTGTTGACTCATGTTCAGTCTATGATCTATTAGTATACCTAAGTCTTTTTCACATGTACTGTTGCTTAGCTCTATTCCTCCCATTCTGTATATGCTTTTTTCATTTTTATTGCCCAGATGTAGTACTTTGCATTTTTCCCTGTTAAAAACCATTCTGTTGGTTGCTGCCCACTGCTCCAGTTTATAATTTATAGATTCTTAAAGTATTAACGAGTCTGAGGACTTTTAGCAACTTTTTTTTTTATTGGCTGGAACATCCCTTTAAGAGGTCACACAAATAAGTAATAGATGAATAAAAGACCCCTGTAGACCCCCTTTAAGGGGGAGCTGTTCTGCTCCTTGTTGGGGCATGTAGGGCAGCGCATGGAGTCATAAAACTCTCCATTGGACGCTATCTGTACGGAGGTTTCCTTCCCTATAAATGATATGAGACGGAGCAAACAGAAAGTGCTGAAATACTATTTGTAGGATGCGCGGTCGGAACGTCTGGCTGCCCCCATCGGACAAAAAAACATCACCAAAAAAAAGGAACAATTTGCAAAAATGACTTATTAGACTCATAATGTGTCACCGTGCACCGGCCGACACAATGGACCTTTACAGGAAGGCTCCTGTGCCGCCACCAATTATTGACCTTGTGAATCCAAAAAGTCATTTTTTCACTTTTTTCGAATCTTCAATGCTGGTAAATATATATATATACTGTATATATATGCATCACTTTCTTATACCTCCGCACATATCTAATCTAGTGGATCAAGCCACCATCTGTATGACTCAGTATGAAATCAGAGGAATATGACGTTACATTACAGTCCATAGCTTCCATGAAACCCGTACGGCCATGTGCATGAGCCCTTAGGTTGGAGACTCGTCAATGGAGCGAGAGATGGGCGTTAAGAAAGGTTCTCCATATGTTTTGCAATCCTCGAGAGTTCATTGAATCTTGAAGACATTTCTGTTGTTTTATGGGAAACTGAAGAACAGGAAACTCAGTTTCCTCTCTTGTTTGACAGACACGCTATTAGGTTTTTGATCCATGTACATTGGATGATTTTTGCAGGATTGGCCGACCATCCACTGTGTATGGCGGCCTCGCAACTCTACCCGATGACCGATATAAGAGCAGAGTAGAATAGGGCATCTTGCATTTCGACATGCCCAATCCTCCAGGAGATAAGCCACCATCTGAGGGGTCTGCGAGTGAATTACTCCCGTCTTCTCATTCAGAACACAAATGATTGACTAAATCCGCACTTGGTCGTCAGCTATGGACTTAGTGCCGTGACCAGTGTGTGTTGAGTGCGATTACAAAGTCTCTCTATAGCTAAATATTGGGGCGTCCAAATCATTTTCCAAGGTTCCTTCTTCTGACATTATTAGAAGTCTTGTGACCCCAAGAATACTGTCAGGTCAAGCAGAGTAAAGGGTTTAAAAAGTTCCCAAAAGTTATCCCTTATCTAATAGCTTACTAATTGCATCACAAAATATGGTGACGTCCAACTGCTGAGACCCCCACCAATCTGAAAATAGGGCCAAGTGTGCCACCTCTCCATTCATTGTCTATGGGATTGCAGGGGATATCAGAGAGGTAAATAGACCAGTCCCATAGACAATGAATGGAGCCCCATTCCCAGAATTGAGCAATCAGCAAGTTATCATCTATCTTATGAGTGGGAGAGAGTTTGGTAACTTGGCATTAACCCTTTAAGTTTTGTAATTCGGCTGAAATCATTGTGATGTCAGAGCCGAATGTACAGGAAATATTTCCAAAGCGTTATAGAAAGTGATTTACATTGATAGCTTCCACCACGAGGACGATGCAGACACTTTACCGTCTTCGGTGCGATGCTGACATTATATTTATAGGAGCCTCAGTAATTACTTCATCGCTTTACTTCTGATTCCAGACATGAAGTCTCCTGCGTTCTCCACGAGAGGTAACTCACATTTCCATTACAGGGATCTGATTGAGAGATTTTTTTACTTTCTAGAAAAAATGGTCACAACGTCCCAAATCCATCTTGAAATGACCAGTATTATCCAGCTTGAGATTATGGAGACTGATTACCTTCAAGACTGTTCCAAGTGTCACTCAAGAGCCAAAATCTAACATGAGATGATTGGATATTAAGATGGAATACTTATAGAGAATTTCATTTCCCCTTAAAGTTAAAAAATGAGAAAACTTTTTTTTATACTTTAGGTTGTTAGAGATGATCAAAATGATTTGCAGGACTCTAGACCAGTGGCCACAGCGTTAGGCAGCTGAAATGAATTGTGGCTCAGAGATCCGCCAACTTCCAGCAACACAATACATGCTGCCAGCCAATCAGAGGCTATCAGTTGATATCGGGGTGCCCATAATGGGGGGACATTATACTAGGAAGGGGCCCAGGATGTGGGACTTTATACCAAGAAGGGGCCCAGAATGGGGGACATTATACCAGGAAGGGGCCCAGGAGCTGAGACATTATACCAGGAAGGTGCCCAGGATGGGGAAATATATTACTGGAAGGGGCCCAGGGAGGGGGACATTATTGCAAGAAAGGGCCCAGTATTAAGGATATTATTACAAGAAGGGGTACATTTATTACTGGAAGAGGCCAGGATATGGACATTATACCAAGATTGGGGACATCATTACTGGAAGGGGACCAGGGTGGAGGACATTATTACAGGAAGGGACCCAGTATGGGGGAAATATATTACTGGAAGGGCCCAGGGTGGGGGGCCATTTTTACTGGAAGGGGCCAGCATGTGGACATTACCCCAGGATGGGGGACATTATTCCCGGAGGGGCCCAGGATCGGTCATTATACAAGAAGAGGCTCGGGGTAGGGACATAATTACAGGAAGGGGCACAGGATGGGGGACATTATAGTAGGAAGGGGCTCAGAATGGGGGACATTATATCAGGATGGGGACCAGGATTGGGGACATTATTACTGGAAGGGGCACAGGATGGAGGACATTACACAAGGAAAGCGCTCAGGATGGGTGACATTAATACAGGATGGGGATTATTATTACATTATGGGTGGGGAACATGTATGTCTTCATAGAATTTAGAATGCTTCAATGGCTAATACATCTGACCAACATGTAGATGGGAGCCCAGGTACCAGTGGCTTCAGTTATGCCACTGCCTGCAAACCTCCTCTTCCCTCCCAAAATCTCTGGTGCTGCTTCTGATTATAGATCCTTTGCGACGTCATTTTTGTTTACTAACCAGAGGAAACCCCGGATATACCGACTCTAGTAGGAGGAGGTCTGCAGGCCTCTGCCCCGGTGACCACAGACTACTGATGTGACTGCTCTTCCATGGTCCGGAAAATCTTTTTGATCATCGCTAGACTTTCCTTTCTTGTTGGAAAATATTGAAGCAATTAATATTCCTGCAGCGCCCCCACAGGAGAAATGTAACATTGCTCAATGCTCAACAAAAAATGTTTCTGCTGCAAGTAAACAAACTCTAAAATATTTTTTTTTTGTTTCTTGAATTTTCCTTATTTTTCTGTTGTTTTTTTTTTTTTTTTTTTTTGGCAGGAGGATTTTTGTGTTTCCAAATAATTAGATTAATTAATGCATGTGTTTCTTTAAAAAATTTTAAGAATTACATTTTTTTTCGTAAAGCGTGATCTGTTCTTTTGCATTCTTTTCCTATACAATCTACGTGTGCAAAAAAAAGGAGAAAAAAAAAATGCCAATGACTGAAGCATATAATGCATTATTCATCATGATTGAGGGCCCGGCTTTACTTGTTGGACCCGCTGACCTTTCTACGTCTCTCATTGTAACTGCAGAAATTGGCCCCTGCGTCCCCCCACCCCTGGAGTGGCACGTTGGCCCACAGGAGCCTTGTCTATTGTTTCCCGCACAGCGAGGGACCCTTAACATTTGCGCCGGTTGTTAGAAAACACTGAGGTCATTCTGTGCCTTGCAGATTGCAGAACTGTACACAAAGATAATGCTGTTTACCGGGAGCATTTATTGCTTATGATAACCGAGATGTGACTTGGCTGGCACAATGCCCTCCCTGCAGTGCGTGCCACTTCTGTGCTGCCCGCGGGGTTAACCCCTTCACAGTCCCACCCGCTCGCCCCCAAGGACTGCGCTGCTTTCTATTTTCTTACTATATTTCCTTCCAAAAATATTTTTGTAACTTTATGTATGTTCTTCTGTTGTTATTTGTTTATTTGATACATTGTTGTTATTACTTTACTTTGTCCTTTTCTGCAGAGTTCTGTCTTCTTTTGCCATTTTTGTATTGCAAAAACCTTTCATATTCCTTAATTTATTATTCAGTCGTCTATTTCTTCGTGTGGTAACAGAATATTAATTTACTTTAAAGGTGCAATCAGTACAGGAATGCCAGATACATGTGTGCTGTAGACATCATGTGCACGGCTGCATCATGGCCATTTACATCCGCCTGTTTAATCCACTGGCCTTTGTCGGCAAACACTTATTAGCCTGTGCATCAGCTGCACCCGGACCCCCAGAGGCAGCGGTGCAACTATAATAGGTGCAGGGGTTGCAATCACTCCCGAGCCCTGGTGCCTGAAGGGCCCAAAAAGTTCCTTTGGTCCATATGTAAAGATTATTACTATTAAAGACTTGAAATAATTGGGGGGTCCCGTTGGAGCTTTTGCATTGTGGCCCACAAGTTTCAAGTTACACCACTGCCCAGAGGGAATCTTTCACAATGACTTTATTTTTGGATGGGCTTGTAATACCTGGACCCCATGCAGTGCACACGGCAACCTATGGCCCTAGGAAACTAAAAATTTTGTCTGTAAATAGACAGGACTTATCCTGACGTGTGCTGCACTGGTATGACGTGTGCACTCTTCTGTGACACCAGTTTGCACCATGTACCTGACATGTGCGCTGTGCTTCCCTGACACGTGCGCTGTGCTTCCCTGGCACGTGCGCTGTGCTTCCCTGACACGTGCGCTGTGCTTCCCTGACACTTGTGCTATGCTTCCCTGACACGTGCGCTGTGCTTCCCTGGCACGTGTGCTGTACTATCCTGACACGTGCGCTGTACTTCCCTGACATGTGCGCTGTGCTTCCCTGGCACGTGCGCTGTGCTTCCCTGACACGTGCGCTGTGCTTCCCTGACACGTGCGCTGTGTTTCCCTGACATGTGCGCTGTGCTTCCCTGACACGTGAGCTGTGCTTCCCTGACACGTGCGCTGTGTTTCCCTGACATGTGAGCTGTGCTTCCCTGACACGTGAGCTGTGCTTCCCTGGCACGTGTGCTGTACTATCCTGACACGTGCGCTGTGCTTCCCTGACACTTGCGCTATGCTTCCCTGACACGTGCGCTGTGCTTCCCTGGCACGTGTGCTGTACTATCCTGACCCGTGCGCTGTGCTTCTCTGACATGTGCGCTGTGCTTCCCTGGCACGTGCGCTGTGCCTCCCTGACACGTGCGCTGTGCTTCCCTGACACGTGCGCTGTGTTTCCCTGACATGTGAGCTGTGCTTCCCTGACACGTGCGCTGTGTTTCCCTGACATGTGAGCTGTGCTTCCCTGACACGTGTGCTGTGCTTCTCTGACATGTGCGGTGTGCTTCCCTGGCACGTGCGCTGTGCTTCCCTGACACGTGAGCTGTGCTTCCCTGACACTTGCGCTGTGTTTCCCTGACATGTGAGCTGTGCTTCCCTGACACGTGAGCTGTGCTTCCCTGACACGTGCGCTGTACTATCCTGACACGTGCACTGTGCTTCCCTGACACGTGCGCTGTGCTTCCCTGACACATGCTCTGTGCTTCCCTGACACGTGAGCTGTGCTACCCTGACACGTGCGCTGTGCTTCCCTGACACGTGCGCTGTGCTTCCCTGACACGTGCGCTGTGCTTCCCTAACACGTGCGCTGTGCTTCCCTGACACGTGCGCTGTGCTTCCCTGACACGTGCGCTGTGCTTCCCTAACACGTGCGCTGTGCTTCCCTGACACGTGCGCTGTGCTTCCCTGACACGTGCGCTGTGCTTCCCTAACACGTGCGCTGTGCTTCCCTGACACATGCACTGTGCTTCCCTGACGCGCGCTCCGGGCTTTTGTGCACTGTGCTTATGTAATATGTGCTCTGCAATTTTATGATGTGTACAAGTACATCATATTTCTGCTGTATGGTGTCTTTGGGAAGAGGGTCTATACACACCGCTCTCCCAGGTGTGCCCTTTGCTCTCAGTGTCCACACCTGGAGAGCACCATATGGCAGCACATGAAGTGCTATGGCATTGAAGTATGAAGCCGTAGAAATACTGTGTCCCAGTGATACTATACATACAGTTTTTTTTTCCAATTTTACTAAGTTATTACCAATCCCATAGATAACTCACAACTCGCTGGTCACAAAAAAAGGATCTGAGATGACTCTGTTATAACAAAGCAGTTGTGGAGCATGCACACCACCTCTCCATACATTGTGAGGCTGCCGGAGATGGCCAGAACCAGTCCTATAGACAATGATGGGAGCATGGCGACCACCCCATTCCCTGTTCTCAGGATCCGTGGGGGTCCCAATAGTTGGACTCTTATGCCGGCAATGCACATTAGATGGCTTTTGGCTGAATGATGCTTCGTCTCATCGTTCGGCAAACAGTCATCTCACCTTACTCTCCCATATACAGGATGAGCACTCCTATGTTCTCTGAGAAAGCCACCAGCCGACTTATCTCCAGAAGAACAATGCGATTGGCAGCTCAACATCAGATATGCGCCATCGATAGCTCTCATGACCATCAGTAAGACCAACTAGACAATTGGCCGAAGCCATCGATATTGGCGGGTTTGGTTGACATTTATCCAATGTGTATGGGGGCCCTTAGGAATCGGTAAGTTATCGCCTTTCCTGTGGATATGTGAGAACTTTCTAAGACGGGAAGAAACCTTTGATGAGGTTAGCGGACTCCTCCGTAGACCTCACGGGTCCTGTCCAGTGCTGCACCCGGCCTGGCTCTTGGCTCTGTAGCAAGATGAGACCAATGATGCAATGGAAACCCATTCTAAAATCCAAGTCTATGTTCATGACGCGCCCCTGGGCCTGTGTCGCGCTGCGTTGCACACGCGGGAGCTTACCCGGAGCCGGATCTCTTGAGGGTTGTAGTCTCGTGGCGGTGACCCGGTCCGTGCCCAGGGAGTCAAACTGAGCGGCGATGTAACAGCGGTAGATGTAGGACGACTACGCCACCCGTTGAATGCAGCTATGGAGCTGCCGCTGCAGGACAGTCCGCTGAGGCCGGTGGATGGATGGTGCAGCGTAGATGGTATAACCCCCAACGGGAGGGGTATGGCCTCAGGGCAGCAGATGTGGATGATGGGGGTAGCAGGAACCACTCAGAGACGGTGCGGTGTAATTCAGGGTCTTTACTGGTAACAACGATAGACCCTCCCGGAGTACTTGCTAGTGAACGGGGCCTGGTCAGTCCTTGAGCAGATGGGATCTCCCCTGGCCAGGCGGAGTTGTAGGCCTCCCAAACTGACTGTACTCTTCTGGCTACCTTGCTAGAAGCGGATATAAGTAGCCCACGTCCCTGAGTGTACCGTGTGGTGCTCACCCGTATGGCCGGTGACTCGGGGCCTTCTAATGGTTTCCGCTCCACGATGGCGGTGCTGGTCCCATGCGTGTGACCGTGCCTTCGGGTTTCTGGGCCTGAGGACCTGAAATCCCCTGCCCGTCGGCTTCTGCTGCTGGGTAAGAGTTAGTCCCCACAGCCTCGGACGCCGGGTCCGGTAAGAAAGCTTCTCAGTCAGGGCGAGCTCTGCAGCTGCCAGCCCCTGACTCGTAGTAGTATTGCTTCTGCTGTTTCTTGTCTCTACTCTCCTTGACTGACTAACCCTGCCTCAGCCCAGGGTTTATACAGGGGAAGTTCTTCCCCTCCCAAGACTGGGCAGGAGGTGTGGCATGCACAGGATCCCTGACCAAAGGACCTCCCACCTGCTCTCAGACATAACATTACATTACTGTGGAAAACCAGACCCCTGGGGTGCCACATTCACATTGGCAACATGGAGTAACGGAAGGGGATTCTGAGATATTACTGATCCTAACGGTGACCATTTGGTTCCCATTGGCTTATAATAGGGTCCATTTGGGTTCCATTACACTTTCCGCTGTTCTGACAGTGAGACTGGCGTTGGATGCAGCGTTACGGTTGTTTTTTTTTATTGTAGTGCATTTTTTATAGAGCCCTGTCTGCGGTTTACATTGTGGTTCTGTAGGATTTTATCTTCTCTCATATTTCACCGTTCCCGACTCGTCTGGAGGTGTTGACGGCTTCCTGGAATTGCATTGACTAAATGTAGATGTTGCAGAAATCACAAGGCGGCAATGAGCAGGAAGCAGAAGTAATACTTGTAGAAGGGTGTGAACACGCAGCTTACCCCGCGCTCCTCGCTGGTCGCCGGATGGAAATCACAGAGCGCGAGTCTCGTTTTATTACTGTTTTTCTCACTTTTCTTTGAGATGACGGATAAGTGGAGGATGTTCGGAGCCGGCGCTCTGTGATTATAACATAAGGTGACCAGACCTCCCGACTGAATCAAGGCTCATACAATATTCATACCGCCGGCTGTATTAATATCCAGATAATGGGAATTATGCACTTGTGTGCAGCGTGAACGGTGGCGCGGCTCTAATGCTGTTAAGTGCGCGTTTACTCTTCTCTATGAGTATTATTACATTTGCATCTGATTATTCCATTTATCACAAATTACTTGTTTCCATTCTGTTCCCTTTGACTTTTAGAGCCGAATAAACAAAAAAAGTGAAATATTTCCCTGATCTGCGCTCGATAGACTGAAAGCGGAAGAACAAGCTCCTGACCGGAGGCGATGCAAATGGTATCAATAGCGCATCAATACAATCCGCACTGGACTTGTAGATGTGTATGGATTCAGCTCATGTACGGGGGCTGTGCTGCTGATCTGGAGGGATAAGGGCGGCCATAGAGGTCTGGGAGACGCTGCCGCGCCTCTGAATGTCTACAAACTTAGGACCTGTGCACACAATGCAGATTTGTCACTTTTTTGTTGTGCTCTTTTCTGCGCAGATTTGTTACAAAACCTGAAGGATTTCCTGATGCGGCAAAGTGAATGAGAACCCCGATGCCTCGTGCACACGTTGCTTATTTGTGACTTGCAGATTTGGTGCAGATTTAAATCTTCAGTGTCAATTATTTCAGCGTTTTTGCTGCAGATTTCACCCCATGCTAGTGAGTGGGGAAAATAAGCAAGCAAAAAATGCATCCAAAACGCACCTAGTTTATGCAGTATTTTTCCTGCCAAGAGATGCAGAAAGTTCTGCGCCAAATACTTACCGTGTGCACAGACCCTCATACAAGTTTCATACAGAAGTTTTTCTTTGGCAATTACAGAGGTCCTGTATGAGGACATATTGCTTCTAGAGAAGTCCGCCTCCTTAGGGACCTGTGTGTCGGTGCACCGCGGCTGTACACCTCTGTATTACATTTGCACCCAGAGCTTGCGGTCTGATAGGACTCAATGATCCCTCTAAAGCACAGGAATACACAATGATAATAATTGACATGTCTGGGTCAACCTAAAAGTGGCTTGAGAGGTGTAGTCACCTGCCCCAGTTCCAGTGCCGAGCGCTGCCTTACTTCTATGCCTTGGACAGTTCACACAAATATAACTATCTCACTGGGTCACTTACAGAACCCGGAATTCTGCTTGTACGCTGAGATGGGCTTTCCTGCCATTAATCGACTATTCCATTCATTGTTCCAGCACTGCTACATCCGCTGCTGCAAACACAACTCTGCTACTCCGGTCATCAGGCAACATTCAAACACAACTCTGCTACATCCGCATCCTCTGTACCAGCTCTGCTATATCATCATGCTCTGTACCAGCTCTGCTACATCAGCATCCTTTGTACCAGCTTTGCTACATCTGTATCCTCTGTACCAGCTCTGCTACATCAGGATCCTTTACATCAGATCTCCTACATCAGTATCGTCTGTACCAGCTCTGCTACATCAGTATCCTCTGTACCAGCTCTGCTACACCAGTATCCTCTGTACCAGTTCTGCTACATCAGTATCCTCTGTACCAGCTCTGCTACATCAGTTTCCTCTGCTGCAAACACAACTCTGCTACTCCGGTCATCAGGCAACATTCAAACACAACTCTGCTACATCCGCATCCTCTGTACCAGCTCTGCTATATCATCATGCTCTGTACCAGCTCTGCTGCATCAGCATCCTCTGTACCAGCTCTGCTACATCTGTATCCTCTGTACCAGCTCTGCTACATCAGGATCCTTTACATTAGATCTGCTACATCAGTATCCTCCGTACCAGCTCTGTTACACCAGTATCCTCTGTACAAGCTCTGTTACACCAGTATCCTCTGTACAAGCTCTGCTACATCAGCATCATCTGTACCAGCTCTGGTACATCAGTATCGTCTGTACCAGCTCTGCTACATCAAGATCTTCTGTACCAGCTCTGCTACATCAGCATCCTCTGTACCAGCTCTGTTACATCAAGATCTTCTGTACCGGCTCTGCTACATCAGTTTCTTCTGTACCAGCTCTGCTACATCAGCATCCTCTGTACCAGCTCTGCTACATCAGTATCCTCTGTACCAGCTCTGCTACATCAGTATCCTCTGTACCAGCTCTGCTACATCAGTTTCCTCTGCTGCAAACACAACTCTGCTACTCCGGTCATCAGGCAACATTCAAACAAAACTCTGCTACATCCGCATCCTCTGTACCAGCTCTGCTATATCATCATGCTCTGTACCAGCTCTGCTACATCAGCATCCTCTGTACCAGCTCTGCTACATCTGTATCCTCTGTACCAGCTCTGTTACATCAGGATCCTTTACATCAGATCTGCTACATCAGTATCCTCCGTACCAGCTCTGTTACATCAGTATCCTCTGTACAAGCTCTGCTACATCAGCATCATCTGTACCAGCTCTGGTACATCAGTATTGTCTGTACCAGCTCTGCTACATCAAGATCTTCTGTACCAGCTCTGCTACATCAGCATCCTCTGTACCAGCTCTGCTACATCAAGATCTTCTGTACCAGCTCTGCTACATCAGTATCCTCTGTACCAACTCTGCTACATCAGTTTATTCTGTACCAGCTCTGCTACATCAGCATCCTCTGTACCAGCTCTGCTACATCAGCATCCTCTGTACCAGCTCTGCTACATCAGTTTCCTCTGTACCAGCTCTGCTACATCAGTATCATCTGTACCAGCTCTGGTACATCAGCATCCTCTGTACCAGCTGTGCTACATCAGGATCCTTTATATCAGCTCTGCTACATCACCATCCTCTGTACCAGCTCTGCTACATCAGTATCCTCTGTACCAGCTCTGCTACATCAGGATCCTTTAATCAGATCTGCTACATCAGTATCCTCCATACCAGCTGTTACATCAGTATCCTCTGTACAAGCTCTGCTACATCAGGATCCTCTGTACAAGCTCTGCTACATCAGCATCATCTGTACCAGCTCTGGTACATCAGTATCGTCTGTACCAGCTCTGCTAAATCAAGATCTTCTGTACCAACTCTGCTACATCAGGATTCTTTGTACCAGCTCTGCTACATCAGTTTCCTCTGTACCAGCTCTGCTACATCAGCATCCTCTGTACCAGCTCTGGTACATCAGCATCCTCTGTACCAGCTCTGGTACATCAGCATCCTCTGTACCAGCTCTGCTACATCAAGATCTTCTGTACCAGCTTTGCGACATCAGCATCCTCTGTACCAGCTCTGCTACATCATCATCCTCTGTACCAAATACAAATGCAGAGGCAACCAGCACTGCAGCGACTCAGTCCTTGTGCAGAGACTCCAGAAGCTCGACCTCATCAGCTGGAGCAATCAATCTTACCATCGGGTGCAACTCCCTCCAGAAACAGAGTAAGTCACAATTCATACATGAAGAAAGCGAGGTGGCACAGCGATGTAATAAAATCTTCTTTTATTCCATTTCCATTAAAAATGCAGGGAAGTGTAGTCTCGTGGCGGCGACCCGGTCCGTGCCCAGGGAGTCAAACTGAGCGGCGATGTACTAGCAGTAGATGGTTGGTGACTACGCCACCCGTTGAATGCAGCTATGGAGCTGCCGCTGCAGGGCAGACCGCTGAGGCCGGTGGAAGGATGGTGCAGCGTGGATGGTATAACCCCCAACGGGAGGGGTATGGCCTCAGGGCAGCCGACGTGGATGATGGGGGTAGCAGGAACCACTCAGAGACGGTGTGGTGTAGTTCAGGGTCTTTACTGGTGACAAAGATAGACCCTCCCGGAGTACTTGCTAGTGATAGGGGCCTGGTCAGTCCTTGAGCAGATGGGATTTCCCCTGGCCAGGCGGAGTTGTAGGCCTTCCCAACTAACTGTACTCTTCTGGCTACCTTGCTAGAGGCGGGAATAAGTAGCCCACGTCCCTGAGTGTACCGTGTGGTGCTCACCCGTATGGCCGGTGACTCGGGGCCTTCTAATGGCTTCCGCTCCACGATGGCGGTGCTGGTCCCACGCGTGTGACCGTGCCTTCGGGCTTCTGGGCCAGAGGACCTGAAATCCTCTGCCGGACGGTTTCTGCTGCTGGGTAGGAGTTAGTCCCCACAGCCTCGGACTCCGGGTCCGGTTAGAAATCTTCTCAGTCAGGGCGAGCTCTGTAGCTGCCAGCCCCTGACTCCTTGTAACACTGCTCCCCACAGAGCTCCTGATGTTTCTTGCTATGCTGCTTCTCTTCTCTACTCTTGTTCTGTCTTCTTTCTCACTCACTCTGCCTCAGCCCCGGGTTTATATAGGGGAAGTCCTTCCCCTCCCAAGACTGGGCAGGAGGTGTGGCATGCACAGGATCCCTGACCAAAGGACCTCCCACCTGCTCTCAGACGTAATATCTCTATCACTGTGGCAACCAGACCCCTGGGGTGTCACATTCCCCCCTAGTGAAATTTAGTACTCCGGGACTAAACATATTTTTTAGAAAAACATAACAAGGTATAGCAATAACAATACAATAAGAAAAACACATAAGATGGTTACGGCGTGTCCGCAACCGGGTGCAGTTTTGAAAAGCAAGGTGTCCATTTCACCAAAACAGGGAGACGTAACCAGGTAGGGGCCTGTCCTGCCCCGAGTCCTTAACAGTCTTTAGTCCATCCTGGGTTACGCTCCAACTATGTACAAGGATTCCCGGTAAATCCACCAAGGACTCCTAAAAAGAACTAGAAACACAAAATTATACACAAGCAACTATAAACAAGTAAACATTATAAGATAGCTTAAACATTTAGATCCTCCAACGTGCGGGTAGCTGGCCTCTAGTGGCCCTAGTGGACCTACGGAGCTGACTGTCTGGCCCTGAACTACAGGGTGTAGGAGCTGTCAAGGGTAAACTGGGCAGCTGTCTATGGGCCCTCTGGCTCACTAGGGGTATGGCAGGCTCACTATAAGCAGAGGGTTGATTTTCCGGGTCTGCTTGTGTAGAGTCTTCTGCCTCCTGGACCGGCTGTTCTTCCAGCTCTACCGGTTGCTCCGTAGGTTCTTGGGATGATGGTTGGAGGAAGGTGAGTACGGGTACCACAACTGCACCATTGACTTGAGTCCAAGACCGAGGGAAGTCCCCGAGCACGGTACTAACCATATCTTCCCTTTCCTCTACGGGTCGATGGTCTTCTTGTTCCTCTTCAGGGTTCCTCAGTTGTTCGGGACACTTCTTCAGGTGGTCCCGGGATACAATGGCTGTGGTTTCCCCTCCGTCTTTACTGATGGTACAGACCTTCGGGTTTTCGTGGCTTGAGGGCAGTACGGTGTACGGGTCCTTCTCCCACTGGTCGTCCAACTTGTGGAGCCGTCTCTTCCTCTTCAAGACCTGCTCTCCGGGTACCAGGGGAACAGCGGGAGCATACTGGTTGTAAGTTTTCTCTTGTCTTTCCCTAGCCTGACAGAGACTTCGCTCCACGCTCTCCTGTACTCTCCGGTACTGCTGCTGCCTCTCTGTGTCCCAGTCTGTTTCTGGTGAAGTGTCCTCGGGTGTCAGGACTCCCATTTCCAGGTCAACAGGTAACTTACCAGGTCTTGCCCTCATCAGGTAAGCCGGGGTACAGTTGGTGGAACCTACCGGGATGTGGTTGTATAGGTCCACCAGATCGGGCAACTTTTCAGGCCACAGACTGCGTTCTTCCAGGGGCAACGTTTTTAGAAGATCCATTACCACCTGGTTCATTTTTTCACAAAGTCCATTAGTCTGCGGATGGTAGGGTGTCGTCCTTATCTTCCAGCAGCCATACAGATTGCAGAATTCCTGGAAGACCTCCGCTTCAAAGGCAGGTCCCTGGTCCGTCAGCACTTGGTCCGGGTACCCGTGTGGACGGCAAAAGTGCTGCTGGAAGGCTCTAGCTGCTGTTTGAGCCGTTAAGTCCTTGACGGGGACGACAACCAGAAACCGGGAGTAATGATCCACGATGGTTAACGCGTAGACGTAGCCACTTCTGCTTGGGGTCAGTTTTACATGATCCAAGGCTACCAGTTCCAACGGTTGCCGGGTGACGATGGACTGCAGGGGAGTCTTCTGGCTGGCGCGGTCCTTCCTTCTCAGGTTGCACGGGCCACAGTCTCTGCACCACTTCTCAATGGTTCCCCTCATGCCTACCCAGTGGAATCGCTCGCGCAGCAGGAACTCCAGCTTCTTCCACCCGAAGTGTCCAGCTCCGTCGTGGTATGCCTCCATCACCATGGCTGCGTCTCTTCGTGGCACCACTACTTGCCAGAGTAATTCATGCGTCCGGGAGTTAACCATTCTGCGGCACAACTTCCCTTTGTAAAGGAACAGTCGACTCTTCTCTGCCCATAGTTGTTTGGCTTCCTCCGGAGCGTCTGGTTCAAGGCGAGCCTCCGGCCGAGTCAGCATCTCCTTCACCAGTCGGACGGCAGGGTCGCTGTCTTGCGTTTCCGCCCAGTTGTAGTGAGGAAAGGGGTTCAACGTAGCAGCCTGCTTACTCCTTACCCGGTGGGAATACTGGATAGTCCCATGACGGTGGAACGCAGGGAGTTCAATCTCTTCCAGTCCCTCCGGATCTTCTCCTTCGTCCGGCAGGTTGGGCATCCTGGACAGGGCGTCTGCGTTAGTATTGGAGCGCCCTGCCCGGTATTTGATTATGAACTCGTAGTTGGACAGACGGGCCATCCACCTCTGCTCCAGGGCACCGAGTCTTGCCGTGTCCAGGTGTGTCAACGGGTTGTTATCCGTGTACACGGTGAACCGGGAAGAAGCAAGGTAATGCTTAAAGCGCTCAGTGACTGCCCATACCACGGCCAGGAACTCTAGCTTGAATGAGCTATAATTCTCGGGGTTCCTTTCAGTGGGTCGCAGTTTTCGGCTGGCGTAGGCGATTACTCGTTCTTTCCCCTGCTGGATCTGGGACAGTACGGCTCCTAGCCCGATGTTACTGGCGTCGGTGTAGAGGATGAAGGGCTGGCTATAATCCGGGTACGCCAAGATTTCATCCCCCGTGAGGGCCATCTTCAGCTGGCGGAAGGACTCTTCTTCTAGCTCTTCCCATTTGAAGGGCGGCTTCTGGTTCTTGGCCTTCCGGGACTGGCCTATCAGGAGGTCCTGCATAGGCGCTGCCTTTTTGGTGAAACCGGGAATAAACCTTCGGTAGTAGCCTACCAACCCGAGGAACTGCCGCACTTCTTTTACGCTGGAGGGGCTTGGCCATCCCTTAATTGCGGTGATCTTATCGGGGTCGGGAGCCACTCCGTCTGCGCTCACCACGTGTCCCAGGTACTGCACCTTTGGTTTCAGGAGGTGACACTTGGAGGGTTTCACCTTTAGGCCGTAACTCGCCAGAGCTTCGAACACCTCCGCCAGGTGTTTCAGGTGGTCCTCATAAGTTTTGGAGTATACAATGACATCGTCCAGGTACAACAGGACCGTCTCGAAGTTTCTGTGGCCCAGACAGCACTCCATTAATCGTTGGAAGGTTCCTGGGGCGTTGCAGAGTCCGAACGGCATGCAGGTGAACTCGCTAAGTCCCATCGGGGTGGTGAATGCGGTCTTCTCCCGGTCCGCCTCTGCTACAGGAACCTGCCAGTACCCGCTAGTGAGATCCAAGGTAGAGAAGAAGTTAGCAGACCTTAAAGCAGCCAATGACTCCTCTATCCTTGGTAAGGGGTACGCATCCTTGTGTGTGATACGGTTGATTTTCCGGTAATCTACACACATCCTCATGGTGTTGTCTTTCTTTTTGACTAAAACTAGCGGGGCTGCCCAGGGGCTACAGCTATCCCGGATTACCCCAGCCTCCTTCATGTCTCTAAGCATCCCCTTGGCGTGTTGGTAATGTGCAGGGGGTACGGGTCGATACCTCTCTTTTATGGGAGGATGATCTCCCATGGGGATGCGGTGTTCTACCCCCTTGACTCGCCCGAAGTCTAACGGGTGTTTACTAAACACTCTCTCATACTCTTGAACCACCCGGTAGACTCCCTGTTTCTGGTGGGAGGGAGTGGAGTCAGTTCCCAAGTGTAGTTGCTGACACCAATCCTCCATTACTTTCTTAGAGCCGTTACCTTCCTCCGGGTGAGATGGAGGCAAGGGTTCCACAGACTGTATAGAGTTTTGGTTGATGGTATATAATTTTGCTAGCGTGGCATACCGGGGCAGGTACACTTCCCTCTCCCCGATATTGATTATGCGAACGGGCACCCTCCCATGGCGTACATTGACCACCCCCCGTGCTGTCAAAATGGTGGGCCTACTGTCTGAGTAAACTGGTTCTACCATTGCCTGGTAATCTCTACCTCTCAGACCAATAGCTGCCCGGCACCAAATCATCATTTCACTTTTTGGGGGCATGGCAATAGGGAAAGGGTCACACATTCTTACGCTACCAATCTCACCGCCGGAGAGTTCCACCTGTTGCCGTCGCATCAGTGCCCGGATCTCTTTCTGGAGCACTCGCTGCTCGCCGGAGCTGGCGTTCTTGGCAACCTGCTGTAGAAGGAAAATCACTTCTGCAAGACAATTCTCAATTACATTAGTTCCTAGAGTTATTTTTGGGTGGCTCTCATGTTTGTCAATGTCTACAATGATCAGTCCCTGTGCTGCCAGTTCGACTCTACCGATTTTGATGGTCACCTCTTTAAATCCGATTTGTGGTACGGGCTGGCCATTGCTGGCGATGATACTCAAGTCGTCGTCAGGGTAGCGGGTAATATCCGAGTCATTCCAGTACTGCTTAAAGAGCACGTACGGGATGGTGGTGACCTGTGACCCGGTGTCCAGTAGGGCACTCATGGGAATGCCATCCAGTACCACAGGCAAGACTGGACGTCCTCCCACATATCTGTCGCGCCAGTTCGATGGGCCTGGTGATCTTTTTCCTGGGGGTTGGCCCTCTACCCCAGGTTGTGCCCGTTTAAAGAACAGTACCTTTCCATATGTCCGGGTTGATTGCAGCGGCGGCAGATGGGTCGTCCGTCCTCGCTGTATCGGTCACTGGGTCTTCCTCTGGCCGGTGGGGTCCTCCTTGGTCGACGCCACGGGATGTCCTCCGGTCCGGATGCCAACTGGATCTTCCCTGGGGTGGAAACCTGTAAAGACTGCACAGTTCGGGTTAGCGCAGCAACGCTCTTAGCTAGCTCTTGGACCTGATGGCGTAGGTCTGGAGCCGGGTCATTGTCCAAAGCCTGCGCATCAGCTCCCACAGGCCCTGCCGACAAGGGCGCCGCCTCCTGGTGGTAAGTGATAGCTGGGCGCCTGTGGGTCACAACGCCACCCGGTGCCGGTTCTCGGAGCACCCGGATGGCTCTGTCCTTGAACTGTGCAAAGTCTAGATGGGGATCCTGTAAGGCCATTGCCCGCAACTGGGTTCGGTGGGCATTGCAATATAAACCCTCTATAAATTGTTCAGTCAACAGCCTGTCCTCGTTTCCCACCCCATCAGGGTCGGTCTGCTTTATGGCCCTCAGGGCCTCTTGTAGGTTTAGTGCATAGTCCCTTATACTCTCATGCGCTCGCTGCTTGCACCCGTAGAATCTAAGCTTAATCTCAGCTGAGGTGCGGGTATCAAAGGTGTCCTTCAGCCGGGTTAGTATCCCTGCGACAGTCTTCCTCCCAGGTGGCCAGGATTTTACTTCCCTTTTGGCTGCCCCAGTTAGTTGGGCCACCAGGATGCTCACTTTTTGCTCTTCTGTGAGGGGGTACACCTGGAAGAGGCTATCCAGCTTTTCTCTAAAGTCATGCAGGGTATGTGACTCCCCTGAGTACTGGGGTAGCCAAGCTGCTCCCGGGATATAGGGCATGGCGAAGGGCATAACTGCAGCAGCGGTGGCGCTGGCGGGGGTTGAGGCAGTGAAGCTCTCCTCCGTATCCGACATCTTCCTCCCCCCTAGTGGACCGTGGCCTACCTTGCGATGATCCTGTTCCGTAGGCCGCGGCTCCGCAGTGGATCGTCAGGGTTGAGGACCTTCCGTCGCGCTCCGGTGACGTCGGCGTCTGCTGGGCTCCTTCCAGGACCTTACGCAACGTCCGGACGTGAGGCGGGGCTTCAGTTCTCGCGCGCTTTCGGAGTCCACGCCCCTCTTCTTCCCGCGCGGCGTCCTCAAGATGGCGTCCAATGGCGGGAAAACTCCACGGATGGCGGGAAGAAGGTCGAAGATGGCGCCGGATGGCGGGAAAACTTCGCGGATGGCGGGAAGAAGGTAGAAGATGGCGCCGGATGGCGGGAAACCTCCACGGATAGCGGGAATCTTCACCACTGGTAAGTTTGAACAGTCTTTGCTTTTCAGGCACGCAGTACCCGGTGGTTGCGGGCACGAGATCCTGCCGACTACGCCAAAATTGACGCGCCCCTGGGCCTGTGTCGCGCTGCGTTGCGCACGCGGGAGCTTACCCGGAGCCGGATCTCTTGAGGGTTGTAGTCTCGTGGCGGCGACCCGGTCCGTGCCCAGGGAGTCAAACTGAGCGGCGATGTACTAGCAGTAGATGGTTGGTGACTACGCCACCCGTTGAATGCAGCTATGGAGCTGCCGCTGCAGGGCAGACCGCTGAGGCCGGTGGAAGGATGGTGCAGCGTGGATGGTATAACCCCCAACGGGAGGGGTATGGCCTCAGGGCAGCCGACGTGGATGATGGGGGTAGCAGGAACCACTCAGAGACGGTGTGGTGTAGTTCAGGGTCTTTACTGGTGACAAAGATAGACCCTCCCGGAGTACTTGCTAGTGATAGGGGCCTGGTCAGTCCTTGAGCAGATGGGATTTCCCCTGGCCAGGCGGAGTTGTAGGCCTTCCCAACTAACTGTACTCTTCTGGCTACCTTGCTAGAGGCGGGAATAAGTAGCCCACGTCCCTGAGTGTACCGTGTGGTGCTCACCCGTATGGCCGGTGACTCGGGGCCTTCTAATGGCTTCCGCTCCACGATGGCGGTGCTGGTCCCACGCGTGTGACCGTGCCTTCGGGCTTCTGGGCCAGAGGACCTGAAATCCTCTGCCGGACGGTTTCTGCTGCTGGGTAGGAGTTAGTCCCCACAGCCTCGGACTCCGGGTCCGGTTAGAAATCTTCTCAGTCAGGGCGAGCTCTGTAGCTGCCAGCCCCTGACTCCTTGTAACACTGCTCCCCACAGAGCTCCTGATGTTTCTTGCTATGCTGCTTCTCTTCTCTACTCTTGTTCTGTCTTCTTTCTCACTCACTCTGCCTCAGCCCCGGGTTTATATAGGGGAAGTCCTTCCCCTCCCAAGACTGGGCAGGAGGTGTGGCATGCACAGGATCCCTGACCAAAGGACCTCCCACCTGCTCTCAGACGTAATATCTCTATCACTGTGGCAACCAGACCCCTGGGGTGTCACAGAAGCGGCGCCTTTTGCGGACGACGGCCGTTTCGCGTGTCTATCACGCTTCTACGAGTCCAGGCATATGGTCATGGGGGTGTGCAGGGGTTAAAATACTCCCGACCCCACCCCCTGGACCAAACAGCCAATCAAAATGTTACAACAAAAAATACAAAATTAAAAACAATTGTTTTAAAAAAAATAATTGATACAAAATATTCATGGAACCATCATAAAAATCCTGTCATGTCTAGCTTGTGGTTTAAGCTGAGGGGTCCCTGGGCATTAGTTCGGAGGATCCATTTCGCCTCCCTCTGTAAGAGGATCCTATTGTGGTTTCCTCCCTTGCGTGGCAATTCCACTTTTTCCAATCCTATGAAGCGCATGACTTCAGGATTACCGCTATGCTCAGTGCGAATATGCTCTATTAACCTTTTAGAGCCCTTCACTGAAAGGATTGAATTGAAATGCTCTCTGAACCGTGTGAACAGGGGTCTAATTGTTTTGCCTATATAGAACCTTCTACAGGGGCAAAAAAATTGCATAAACCGTTAATTTGGTTCTATATGTAATCAGGTCCCTGATCGCATGGTGTACCCCTCCGAGTTCTATTTGCCGGGCGTTCTCATGAAAATTGCAAAAATTACACGTACCGCATTTGTGATCACCCGTGATTACTGATTTATTTAACCAATTACCCTCTATGCGATTCTTTACAAGCTTGTCTTTCAAATTTGGTCCCCGGCGGTAAGTAATCAATGGGTTTCCCACTCCCACCTGGAAATCCCTGTCTGCAGTGACAAGATGACAGTTTTTCAGAATTGCTGATCTAATTTTTTTTATCCATAGGACAAAACTTAAAATTGAAAATGAATCTCTTAAACGTATCTGTATTTTTTTTGTGGGGGTGGGGGGGATTTAATAACGAGGTCTGAGGAAATTGGCATACCCTTTGATAGGCATTATCTATGATATCGTCCGGATATCCTGTTTGTTTGAACTTCATTTTCAGATTCTGTGCTTCTTTTACAAAAGGAGGCAGTATGGTTAGTCATTTTTTTCTTAAGCGTAAAAATTGACTGTAGGGTAGAGACTGCTTCGTGTGTAAAGGATGCACGCTACATTACAGGATAGGGGTTTTTGAAAAAGATTCTGTGGATAGATTGCCATCCATAATTTTAAGTTTTACATCCAAAAAAATTCAATTCCGTGTTTCCAAACACTGAGGTTCCATGTCAGTGTCATCATTCAAATACTTGACGAAGGAGTCAAAAATCACTCCTATTGCCTGACCAGACAATGAAAATGTCGTCCACAAATCGGACGTAGATATTTGAGGAATTGGGAGAAACGGTTACTACTGGAGAAGATGAATTTTTCTTCAAAGGAAGCCAGGAACAAATTAGCCAGAACGCAAACCCCATCGCGGTCCCAGTGCACTGAACGTACCACATCCATAAATTTGAATGAGTTGTGAGTCAAAATAAATCCTATGGATTCACGAACAAACAATATAAAATTTTCACTCCTGTTTGTGTGGGAGAGGATGTTGCGAACAGCCCCAATATTTTGATGATGTGGGATCCTCGTATAGAGGCTCTCCACATCTACTGAGGCCAAGGCGAAATCCTCCTGCCATTCAAAATCCTTTAAGGACTTTAAAAAATCTCCCGTGTCCTTAATATACGATGAAATCTCCCTCAGCAGAGGCTGGAGAAGCCGGTCAATATATCTGGACAACGGTTCAGTAAGCGAGCCGATCCCCGCAATGATGGGGCGACCCGGCGGCTGCGTTGTGGATTTGTGGACCTTCGGTATAAAATACCAATTATTAGCGGTCTGTGAAAAATCCGGATACAATTTGTTCGCTTTTTTTATCCGTAAGAATTCCTTTTGCAACATACTTCTCCAATAGGGACTTCAATCTCCATTAAATTTTTGTTAAGGGATTGAATTTGAGGGGTTTATACGTATTTTTATGTGACAGCTGGTGGTGCGTCGTGTATGTAATATTACTTAGTCATAAGCACAATATCCCCCCCCCCCTTGTCTGCCTCTCTTATTACAATGTCCTCCCATTTCTGAATCTCTTTTAAGGCCTCCCACTCTCCTTTTTTCTAAATTTTTGAGTAATTCAGGATATATTAAAGCCTCTACATCCCTGATCACAGCTTCCTGAAATAAATCGATGTTATTCCCAGGAATTATGGGGGGGCATAAAGGTTGATGTAACACCCCCCCGAAAAGCCTCCCTACTAGTCTGTGTGGAGTGCGCCCCAATTGTGTCATCATCATTCAAACTCAACAATAGGGATCCATCACTGCCCAACAGGTGTCTGGTTGTCTCATCCATCATGAAACCTCCGGCACCCGTCGAACAGGGGATCTCTCCCTCTAATTCTTGGTGCACGCCTGATTTATTCGTCAAAAAGGATTTAAACAGATGCATTTTACGTGTAGCCTTAAGTAAGTCCACCTTAAAGTCCACAATATCAAATTTATCGGGTATACAATACAATGATCTGTTCCTTCAGTTATCTCCGCCAGGACACCTGTTTTCGTTTTGTTCCTCCTCAACCTATGCTTCCCCCCCCCCTCCTTGTTCGTTTCCCAAAGGGGGCCTCCTTGTAGTTGTCAATCCCGCCTCACGTTCCTGCTGGAAAGTATCATCCGAGGCACTAGAGTCAGTATCAGATGTCCAGTAATTACGTGGTATACTTTTTTTATTTCTATTTTTCTGGTTTTGATTTTTACGTGGACGTGTTTTTTGGGACTGTACCTGGGAATTTTTCATCCAGTTAAAGATCTGCCCAGTCTCAAAATCTGTTTTGTCCCGTACAAACTTGTCCTTTTTGCGCTGTTTAATTTCAGACTGCAGAGGTATCAGTTTGCTTTCAAGTTTTTTAAGACAGACTCGCCATTGCACTCCTGTTAAACGGGAACGCAGTTCCGTCTTAGTTTTATTCAACTCTGACAGAATAGTATCATACTCTTTCTCATTCTAGCGTATAACCAGTAATAATACATTTTTTGAGCAGTCCAGTTGGATCTGTTCCCATGTTTTGACAAAGTCTTGGTCACCTTTGAAATGTGACATTTCTTTATACACACGCAAGCCACGTGGAACCCGGCCGCAATCCACATAACCCTTTAGGGATTTTATCGACCAAAATAAACGCACTTCCTTCTCAGCCAAGTTAGACATTTTGTATTCAATAGTTTTAGTGCTCAGTACCTGAATATCTTCTTTGTCGTTACATTCAGAAAAAAAGGTTGCCACACCTTCACGTCCTGCTTCAATTCCATTTGAATGCATGTGCTGTCGATCTGGGTCGGCATCCTCTGTACCAGCTCTGCTACATCAGTATCCTCTGTACCAGCTCTGCTACATCAGTATCCTCTGTACCAGCTCTTCTACATCAGCATCCTCTGTACCAGCTCTTCTACATCAGCATCCTCTGTACCAGCTCTTCTACATCAAGATCTTCTGTACCAGCTCTGCTACATCAGCATCCTCTGTACCAGCTCTGCTACATCAGCATCCTCTGTAGCAGCTCTTCTACATCAGCATCCTCTGTACCAGCTCTGCTACATCAGCATCCTCTGTACCAGCTGTGTTACATCAGCATCCTCTTTACCAGCTCTACTACATCAGCATCCTCTGTACCAGCTCTTCTACATCAGCATCCTCTTTACCAGCTCTGCTACATCAGTATCCTCCGTACCAGCTCTTCTACATTAGCATCCTCTGTACCAGCTCTGCTACATCAGGATCCTACATACCAGCTCTTCTACATCAGCATCCTCTTTACCAGCTCTACTACATCAGCATCCTCTGTACCAGCTCTTCTACATTAGCATCCTCTTTACCAGCTCTGCTACATCAGTATCCTCCGTATCAGCTCTTCTACATTAGCATCCTCTGTACCAGCTCTGCTACATCAGGATCCTACATACCAGCTCTTCTACATCAGCATCCTCTGTACCAGCTCTGCTACATCAGGATTCTACATACCAGCTCTACTGCAGCAGTCTTTCACTGTTTCAGCTACTTTATACCTGTCATCACTTTTCCAGCTCTGCCACATCGGTTTTCGCTGTCCCATCTATGCTTAATCTGTCATTGTTGTTCCAGTTCTGTTACTCCAGTTCAGTATCTCCTCTGCAGCCCATTATTTCACTGGCACCACTTCACCCTAAATCAACCATTCTGCAGCACCAGCACCATCTGTCCGTGTTGCTCAAGAACTTGTTATCCAAACAAGGGGCTTCTAGGATCCACCTCACCCCGTGAGACATAACTGCAGGGAAAAGAAATCTGCAGAGCTGTGTACTTTATGTATATACATTGAAGAACTTACAATAATCAACTAAAAAGCCACTTGTTGCTCGATAGATCTTGGAAATAATACAAATGGAGCCTCGGGGGCAAGGATGGCCGATGTAACATCAGTAGAGGATCAGGGTCCTTCGTTGCATCAGCCGCTGCTCACACATCTGCTCCAGCTCAAGGTTGCAGTTTGGTTCCTCCAGAAGTGGAACAAGGTTTCAGAGATATGAGGAACCTGATTGACTCTGGAAGCCCCAACTGGTTTGACCATCTTCTAGTGGCACTGACCAGGAGTCTCCAGGTGGCATACATGTAGATCATCCAGGTGTGCAGCTATTTGTTCGTGTCGGTGGAGTACTTACAATCACTGAGGTCATTCTCACTATTTTATTATTTTTACAGACTTTTGGAGCAGATTTGCAGAATCGCTACTCACTTCTCATCTCTAGTTAAGATTGACATCCATAAATGCCCAGCGGGTTTATGGCGGAACAAAAACCTCCAGTCATGTGACAAAAACCTGACATTTATAATTTAAAAATACATTTCAAGCTTCTCTTTTTTTTCGGTTCTTATGATGTCAAGTATGAAAGCATCTTCCCTGAATGTATCACCTGCCCTGCTGAGACTGATCCCGGAGTTACAGCCTCCTCTTCTAATCAGAAGATGTCGTGAGTGAAACGCGTTTGTCCACGGAGCCTTTGTCTTTGTGCGGTACAGTGTCGCGGCGACGAGGCTTCACACTGCTGCGCTTTGCAAAACTCTTCGTCTTGAAGATCTACTGACAAAGGAAAAGTATAGTAAAGAGGAGATCCTCTGTAGTGGAGGACAATGTCTAATGCTAAACATCCAGATCTAGTGGAGGCTCCGCAGATGCAGCATTGGTTTCATCATCATTTATACTCACGTTTTAGTCCTTACATAATTCTATACACTACTTAAAGTGCTCCGGTCACTTGAGGTAACTGTTCACAATAAGCTGTCATGTGCGGACATGAGGAATAATTTTTGGCCATTATATCACTTGTTTCCTGCATTTTCCCCATCTAATTTTTTTGGATGCAGAGAAAAGAGGGCAATTTACTTCAGTACTGAGCACAGTAGTTGTGAATCCATCTCTGGTTGAGATAAAACACTTACTAGAAAGTAGCAGCAGCATGGAGGACATTATACAGCTGAACTGAGCAATGTAGCTGTGAATCCAGCACTGGGTTGAGATAAAAATTTACAAGAAAGCAGCATAAACATTGAGGAAATTGGCAGCATGGATTATAAAGCAGCACTGAGCAGTGTAAATGTGAATCTAGCTATGAAGTGAGATAAGCCCTCACTGCAGTAATAAGCAGTGTAGCTTTGAATCCAACTCTCGAATGTGAAAATAATGTACTAGAAAGCAGCAGAAGCATGGACGAAATTGACAGCAGTACTGAGCACAGTAGCTATGAATCCATCCCTGGTTATGATAAAACACTTATAATAGCAGTAGCATAGAGGACATTATACAAGTAGCATGGAGGAAAACATACAGCCATACTGAGCAATGTACCTGTGAATCCAGCACTGGGGAGAGGTAAACACTTACTAGAAAGAAACATATCTCTCTTTCTTACGCTTTACTCCTTTCTACCCCCTCTCCTCTCCAATTGGCAGTTGTAATCTGATCCCTCAGTGAGATGGCAGTCTGTATTGTTTTGAACATGATAGATTTTAAGGGTATGTGCACACGATGCAGAAATGAAGCAGAAAATTTCTGCATCATTTCTGCATCTCCCTGGCAGAAAAAACGCATGCAGATTGTGCATGCGTTTTTCCTGCAGAATACATGCGGATCCACATGCGGATTCACATGCATTTCCGCATGCAGATTGACAAGCGCTTTCCAGGCGATTTTAGCATCACCTGGAAAGTGCTTGACAACTAGGTCACACTATATAAATCCATGCAAACAGCATGGATTTATATAGTGTGACCCGAGAGAGTGTATATACTTACCTCCGATGGCCCGCGCTGTCCTGCTCAATCCGTTCTCCCGGCTGCCGGCAACTTTGAATTGAAAGACCTGCCGACGTCAGCGTCACGTGACCCGTCACATGACTCTGATGTCAGCGCAGGTCCTACAACTCACTGCAAGTGCCGGGAACCAAGCAGGAGCGCTGCGCGGGCCGACAGATGGTAAGTATACATTTATTTTTTATTTTATTCTTGTTTTACAACTTTTTTAATGGTAACTGGGTGTGGATGAGACTCTCCTCTCCTCCACACCCGGGTGCCATCCGCACATTAGAACGCGCCAATAACGCAAGTACAGATGCAGTCTTGCGGAATTGGCGCGTTCTAATGCAAGTCAATGGCGGCGAAAACGCCGCGTTTACGCAAAATTAATTGACATGCTGCGGATTTTTGAGTGCAGAGTTTACGCTGCGGAAAAATCCGCATCATGGGCACAGCACATGCGGATTTCTATTGGGGAACATTGCTGCCCTTCTACCATGCGTTTTTAATGCGTTTCCGTGGCGTTTACGCAACTGCAAAAATGCTGCGGAAACGCATTAAATACACATCGTGTGAACTCAGCCTAACAGTTTTCTTTATAGTGAATGATGAGTTCAGGAGGTGGAGGGAGGAGATGCAGAAGACACTAGTAAGTGGAGAAAGAAGCAGATTTTAAAGTTTCTAACATTATCTAATACTGGATGGGACAATGGATAGGACGATGGATGGGACATTGGATGGGACGATTGAAAGGACGCTGGATAGGACATTGGATAGGACGCTGGATGGGACGATGGATGGGACGATGGATAGGACACTGGATGAGACGATGGATAGGACCCTGGATAGGACGCTGGATGGGACGCTGGATACGGCGATGGATAGGACTCTGGATGGGACAGTGGATAGGATGCTGGATGGGACGATGGATAGGATGCTGGATAGGATAATGGATAGGACGTTGGATAGGACGATGAATAGGATGCTGGATGGGACGATGGATAGGATGCTGGATAGGACACTGGATAGGACGCTGGATGGGACAATGGGTAGGACGCTGGGTAGGACGCAGGATAGGATGCTCGATAAGACACTGGATAGGATGATAGATATGACACTGGATAGGACAATGGATAGGACACTGGATGCGACGTTGGATAGGACACTGGATAGGATGCTGGATGGGACGCTGGATGGGGCGCTGGATAGGACACTGGAGAGGTCGCTGGATAGGATGCTGGATAGGACGCTGGATAGGATGATGAATAGGACGCTGAATAGAATGCTAGATAGGACGCTGGATAGGACGCTGGATAGAATGCTGGATAGGACGCTGGATAGGACGCTGGATAGGATGCTGGATAGGATGCTGGATAGGACGCTGAATGGGACGTTGGATGGGATGCTGGATGGGACGCTAGATGGGATGCTCGATAGGATGCTGGATAGGACGCTGGATAGGATGCTGGATAGGACGCTGGATGGAACGCTGGATAGGATGCTGGATAGGACGCTGGATGGGACGCTGAATGGGATGCTGGATAGGACGCTGGACAGGATGTTGGATGGGACGCTGGATGGGACGCTGGATGGGACGCTGGATGGGACGCTGGATAGGACGCTGGATAGGACGCTGGATAGGACGCTGGATAGGACGCTGGGTAGGACGATGGATGGGACGCTGGATAGGACGCTGGGTAGGACGATGGATGGGACGCTGGATGGGACGATGGATGGGACGCTGGATAGGACGTTGGATGGGACACTGGATAGGATGCTGGATAGGATGATGGATAGGATGCTGGATACGACGATGAATAGGACGCTGGATAGGACGCTCGTGGTCTAGGGGACTGGAGCAATTATGGATTAAATGCCAGGAAATATGTGGAGACTTCCACCTACTAGGAGGAAAAATTAACTAAATATTCGGGTGTCTTTTAGTCTGAGGACAAACCCTCGATACTTTTATTTATAAAACCTGCTGCAGACATTGTGGCCCTTTTTGTTATTATACTAATGCACCATTTTAGACATGTTTTCATCACGGCCGATGGATTTCACTTTGGAAATTTGGCTTATTTTTTTGCAATCGTGCGCCTTTTTTATGTAACAATTTGCAATATTTCCAATCAGGTCTTTAATGTAGAAAGATTCTAGAAAAGTGGCAAAACTCAGGCAGTTCTGGTTTATAAATGTCTAGTGTACCGGCTCACAGTGGGGCCCGGAGTTTGCACATTTTTCTGTTACTTTCATGCACATCTTGCACTAATTTGCTCAGTAATCTACAGTATTATTTCCTCTTTTCTTTGCTCTCAAGGTCAGTACAGTGAGAATAAATGAAGCAAAATCTGCGTTTTATACCTTATATCGAGCCCGTCATTTATTTCCACCCTAACGCTTCTTTGATCTACTTCCCAGAATGCTTTGCTCTCAATTTGCCCCTTTTTGAGTAATGATTCCTTCCCCAGAAAGCGTCTGATAAACCATCAAGTGGTATAAATACAGGCGGGTGGTTTATAAGGCATTTGTTCAAGTAGCGATTGTTTCCGCTCGTATATCTGAGCGTTTATGGGGATATATCGCCGCTGCGCCGTATCGCCTCCCGTAGAGTTGTTTATTGCAAACTCCGAGCCGCAACGAAAGGAATAAACCCAATAAGTAATAGAGAAAATATGATGCTGGGATCATTCTGCCCGGTCCGTGATACAAGAAAACCCCCAAAGCCTCAGAACTGATAACTCACTCACGTCCTGCAAATGTTTAGTGTCAGAAAGATGGAAGGTCCATTACTGTAATATTCAGACTGATGTATGGAGCGGCGCGGACCGGAAATTCCTTACAAGTCACAGTAATCCATCTACAGAGATTACGCAGCTCTGTGTGTGAGCGAGATATGGAGAGTGTGCCGGGCACACGAGGATGATAGGAAAGTAGTCAGTTCTGAATCCTGTCTGCTGTGCGACCACCAGACACGGCCGGGCTCACGGGGGGAATATCGAATCATCAGGAAACTGACACATTATCTGACAATCGAAACAATGTTGCATTGTAAGGCTGCGTGCCCACTATGCGTTTTTTAAGCGTTTCCGCAGTGGCAATTCTGCCGCGAAAACACTTAAAAAACGCTTGGTAGAAGCTCTGCCATGTCCCCCAATGATAATCTGCATGTGCTGTGCACATCCTGCGGAAATTTCCGCTGCGGATTATCATTGCGGAAAAATACGCAGCACTCCCATTAACTTTGCGTAAGCGCGGCGTTTTTGCCGCCATTGACTCGCATTGAATCGCTTAATATCCGCATGACTACATGTGCACATGTGGATATTAAGCGATTCAGTGTGCGGATGGTACCCGGGTCTGGAGAAGAGGAGACTCTCCTCCAGACCCGGGTACCATAGTACCTGTAGTTAAAATAGAATTTAAAATAAAAAAAAAAACATTATACTCACCTTACGATGGCCCCCGGTCTCCTGTATGATGCGTCCTGGCTCCCCAGTGGCTCGTGATGGTGTGAAAGGATCTTCCATGACGTTATTTAGTCATGTGACAGGTTATGCGAGCGCCGACGTCAGCGGTCGCGTGACCTGTGACATGACTAAATGACATCATGGAAGATCCTTTCACACCACCGAGAGCCGCCAAAGACACCGGAGAAGGAGACCGGGGGCCATCGGAAGGTGAGTATAATGGTTTTATTTATTTTTTACTATTTTTAATCTTCTTTTTTAGCTTAACTTGGTCACACTATATATGCCGGTTGCATGGATTTATATAGTGTGACCAAGTTGTCAAGCACTTTCCAAGTGATGCTAAAATCGCTTGGAAAGCGCTTATCAACCCACATGCGGAAATGCAAGTGAAGAACGCTTCACATCCGCATGTACAATCCGCATGTACAATCCGCATGTACAATCCGCATGTATAATCCGCATGTAAAATCCGCATGCGTTTTTTCTGCCAGGGAGATGCAGAAGCGCTCAGGAAAAAATCCAGAGCATTTCTGCATCGTGGGCACATAGCCTAAGAGATGAATCCTGTTTTTTGTTTTATGTGAAAGCTGATGAGCGGCACAAATATTAGATACGTAAAGAGAGATTGAGGCTGTGTGTGCAGACAACTGACTGGACGCAGAGAAGTCACTGGCTCTTCACACGTTGCTGAGACTTCTGCTACGAGAGGGGGAGAAAGAGCTGCTGGGTTCTGTCTGGACACAGAGCTGTTCAGCCAAAAGGCCAGGACTTGTAGCCCAAATCCTGGGATAGATGTGTAGTTAGACAAATAAATAGATAGATAATAGATAGATAATAGATAGATGATATATAGATAATAGATAGATAATAGATAGATAAATAATAGATAATATATAGATAATAGATAGATAATAGATAATGGATAGACATTAGACAGATATAGAGATGATAAATAGATAGATAATATACAGGTAATAGATAGATATAGAAAGATTTGCATCCTTAAAGAGGAAAGTCTCACCTTTCAAATCTACAGGAGTCGTTTCATTAAGGGGTTTACACCAGAATTCTGACATAAAACTCCGTAATAAGTTGCAATATTTTTGCACAACTCAGAAGTTACATAACAATATTGCATTTTTTGACTTCCACAAACCTGTCTCAGCCAGCTGCAGCACTATGGGTGGAGCAGGGCCGCAGCGTGCACAGGACAGGTCATGGCAAGGGATGAGCGAGTATACTCGTTACTATTCGGTACTCGGGCTACTCGTTACTCCCCGAGTTTCCTTGTGATTACTCGCTAGGAGTAACAAGTACAATGTAAGTCAATGGGAAATGCGAGTAAGCTGACTAATTGTCTGCTGGAGCCTATAAAGCGGTCTGGGGGTTGAGGAAGAGGTTGAAATGGGTGCATGATTGTTTAAAAGCTGGAGGTAAAAAGCCACCGGCTTTTAAACAATCACTCAGCACCATACTCACTCCCCCGCAGCCTCCCATCCCGATTCTCCGCTCCCCCGGCGCCTCCCATCCCGATCCTAAGTTAGGACCAGGCAGAGAGCGCAGCAACAAGGAGCGGGGAGCGAAGGACCCGGGTGGGGAAGCCGGCAGTGAAAAGACTTTACCGCCGGCTTTCCCGTTCGGTGCTGCGCTCCCCGCTCCCTGGTGCTTCACTCCCCGCCCGGTCCTAACTTAGGATCGGGATGGGAGGCGCCGGGGGAGCGGGGAGCCGTACATCAGGGAGCGGGGAGTGCAGCACCGAACGGGAAAGCCAGCAGTAAAGTCATTTCACTGCCGGCTTTCCCGCCGGCTATTTCAAATGAACAGCTGAGGTATCAGGTGATGCTGATCAGCTGTTCATTTGAAGTAGCCGCGGTGCCCTCAGAGGGTTCATGTCAGTTCACTGCATGAACTCACATAAACTTTCCCACGGCTGCACAGCTCAGCTACATCTCTGGTAGAGAATCTCTACCAGAGATGTAGCTGAGCTAAAGAAGAAGACTCCATTGGACTACGTCGGACGGAAGATAATTTTTTTAATAAAGATGGAGTCTCTAAGTGTTTTTTTGTTTTATTTCTAATAAAATATTTTTTTCTATGTGTTGTGTTTTTTTTTAAATACTTTACTAGAAATTCATGGTGGTCATGTCTAATATTGACCTGACCCCATGAATTTCGGGCTCAGGGCCAGCGGATTATACAAAGCTGGCCCTAACCCCTTTATTACCCAGTGAGCCACTGCACCAGGGCCCTGGATGAGCTGGATACAGCGCCAGAAGATGGCGCTTCTATGAACGCACCATTTTCTTGGGAGGCTGCGGACTGCAATTTGCAGCGGGGGGGGGCCCAGAAAGCTTGGGCCTCCCTGCGCTGCAGATTCCATCCCCCAGCTGCCTAGTTGTACCTGGCTGGACACAAAAATAGGGCGAAGCCCCACATATTTTTTTTTTAATTATTTCATGAAATTCATGAAATAATTAAAAAAAGGGCTTCCCTATATTGTTGTGTCCAACCAGGTACAAATAGGCAGCTGGAGGTTGGGGGCAGCCCGGTCCTGGATGCTGTACCTGGCTGGCATACAAAAATATGGCGAAGCCCACGTCAAAATTTTTGGGAAAAATTATTTAAAAACTAAAACTAAAAATAATAATTTAGGGACTGCATCTTAATTAACCCCTCAAGTGTCATTTAGTGTTAAAATAATGGATTTATTAAAAAAAAAATTGGCGTGGGATCCCCCATAATTTTAGTCTCTAGCGGAGGTTAAGCAGACGGCTGGGGCAGATGTTTGAAGCCTGGAAAGGGGTAATACCCACGGAGCTTCCCAGGCTACTAATATCAGCCCCCAGCTGAATACCTAGCCTTTACTAGCTATTAAAATGGGGGACCCCCCCCCAAAAAATGACGTGGGGTCCCCCCTATTTTAATAGCTAGCAAAGGCTAGGCAGACAGCTGGGGGCTGATATTAATAGCCCAGGAAGATGCCATGAATATTGGCCCCCTCCCAGGCTAGAAACACCAGCCGTCAGCCGCCCCAGAAATGGCGCATCTATAGGATGCGCCAATTCTGGCACTTAGCCTCTCTCTTCCCACTGCCCTGTAGCGTTGGCAGTGGGGTAATAGGGTTGGGGTTGATGTCAGCTTATAATGCCAGCTGACATCAAGCCCAGGTTAGTAATGGAGAGCGTACATCAGGGAGTGGAGAGCGCAGCACCGAACGGTAAAGCCGGCGGTGAAGTCTTTTCACTGCCGGCTTCCCTGCCCGGGTCCTTTGCTCCCCACTCCCTGGTGCTGCGCTCTCCGCCCGGTCCTAACTTAGGATCGGGATGGGAGGCTGCGGGGAGGCGAGTATGGGGCTGAGTGATTGTTTAAAAGCCGGCGGCTTTTTACCGCCGGCTTTTAAACAATCATGCACCCATTTCAGCCTTTTCCTCAGCCCCCATACCGCTGGTATTTAACCTGTTCCAACCTGATGGGCATCAAGAACTTTTCTTCTGAGGTTCTCATAAATCTCCTTTGTTTTTGCCATGATGACACAGACTTTGTGAAGATCAGACTTTGATAGATCTCTGTTATTTAAATGTAACAAGTCGTCCACTCAAGTTTTAATTTCACCTTACATTATCTGCTAATCCAAAGGGTTCACATACTTTTGCCACTCTTAGACAAGATATTGGATCATTTTCCTCACTTAAAAAAATTACAAAGTCTAATATTTTTTATTGAAAATGTGATGTAGTGTTATGCAAATTCATGCAGAAATATGTAAAATTCTGAAGGGCGCACAAATTTTCAAGCACTACTGTAAGTTGCAGTGCATTGTGGGAGCTCATTGGATGATTCAATGTAGAGCAGTGATGTGATGTGAAGTCACCGGACTGTAGTCTGTTTCCAATAAATTGATTTTTACGTGCAGCTTTGGGTGTGACTGGAGTATAAGTCAGCCTGTAAAATGGCGTAAAGGAGATAACTTGTAAAGTTACTGGACGCGTTACATTATATTTTATCACAAAGCTTTACATCCTATTTATATTCTTATATATTACAAAAAAAAATAATTTTCCAAAACATTTATTCCAAGGCAGAATTGTGGAGTAATCTCCTAAACATTGACAGTTCTCCTATCAAACTTCCATTTTTCAGGCTCGGCCTCCACCGCCGCAGTCATTATGGAAATGGAAGAAAAATGATGATTTCAGCGATTTTATTCTCCCTGATCAAAAAATAAATACAAAAATAATTCTCCAGCAGAAGTTTTTAGCTGCATGTGCAGAAATAAACGAGCTTGGCATCTGTTCATGGGGCCTCAGTCACCGGGGGAGGAAATTCACACCGGGCCGGGGCGCGGCGGCGGCGGCGGCGTCAGGCATCTGCATCATTAGAAGCACCAGGTAGGATTATCAGCAGTGTCTGGAAAAGCGCTGTGGAGGTAATGACACTAAATAGGCGAATAAAAGAAATAATTCAAGAATTATATAAATCGTCCGAAAGAAATGATATAATTATTATCACTGCTATTATTGCTAGTAGGGCTCATACTCATATGTGTGAAAAAAAAGTTTCGATATCTGGACCGAAAAAACGGATGAGTGTCATGCGATTTTTTTCATCTAGGATGCGCCAATCCTGGCACCTAGCCTCCCTTTGCCCACTGCCCTGTGGCGGTGGCAGTGGGGTAATAGGGTTAGGGTTGATGTCAGCTTATAATGCCAGCTGACATCAAGCCCAGGTTAGTAATGGAGAGGCGTCTATAAGACGCCCCCATTACTAATCCCATAGTGAGAGTTAAATGTGAACAAAAAACACCCACGCCATGAATAAAATATAAACACCCACACCTTTAATATTCTAAATTAAACCCTACTTACCATCACGCCCATTCCCTCTGAATCCATTGTCACCTGTAATAAAAGTAAAATAATAAACCAACCTCATCCTCTCTTTTCCGATGTGAAGAACAGAATCCGTGTGTCCCATGACGGCTCCAGCTCTGCTACATCTAGATGGCAGGCTGCATAGTAGCGGGACGCAACCATCTAGCCTGCCATCCTGCAGAGACAGGATGTGAGTGCTTGATCTCGCGCACCTCAGTGACTCACGGGCCGTCAATAAGTTGAGCCGGGTTCATGTCATATGAACTCGGTTCACCTCAGCTCACGTCAATTGCCGGCACCGCGAGCATGAGAATTTTCTCACGCTTGCGCTGACATCACTGAGGTGAACTGAGTTCATATCACATGAACTCAGTTCATCTTGATGCTGTCACAGCGAGACACAGCGAGACACTGAGTGCCAGAATTGGCACATCCTATGGATGCTCCATTTCTAGGGTGGCTGAGGGCTGGTGTTTCTAGCCTGGGAGGGGGCCAATATTCATGGCACCCTTCCTGGGCTATTAATATCAGCCCCCAGCTGTCTGCCTAACTTTTTCTAGCTGTTAAAATAAGGGGACCCCACGTCATTTTTTTGGGGGGGTCCCCCATTTTAATAGCTAGTAAAGGCTAAGTGTACAGCTGGGGGCTGATATTAGTAGCCTGGGAAGCTCCGTGGGTATTACCCCCTTCCCAGGCTTCAAACATCTGCCCCAGCCGTCTGCTTAACCTCTGCTGGTGTGTAAAATTACGGGGAACCCCACGCCAATTTTTTTAAATAAATTCTTTAATTTAACAATAAATGACAACTACAGTAACCAAATCAGTCACTGTAATAATTCTATATGTGACTGACATGTTTCTATCTATCTAGTCTATGTGTGATGCTCTATTCTCTCCATTCTAAATTGTCGGGTACCGCTGTATTGTAACTGTTCGCGGCTGATGAATTGCCGGGTTTCCAGGAGATGGGTGCGAAAAAATTGGACATCACTCACATGGTCTGAGTGCCGTGCGATTTTTTTTCACGCACCCATTGACTTGCATCGGCGAGTCTTGTCCAAGATGCACAGGAATACGCGGCATGCTGCGATTTTTTTCTTAGTCCGATTTGAGCTGAGAAAAAAAATCGCAGATGAGATGTCACTCATTGATTAACAGATGGTTTATCAGATTGCACTCGTCCGTTTTCCTCGCATATGAGTAAGAGCCCTTAGACCACGGCCCCACTATCAGTATTCGGTCAGTATTCGGTCAGTATTTTTTCTCAGGAGTGGGAGACAAAACCAGGTGAGGAACAATCAGAGAAAAGGTAGAATAGAAACAAGTCACCAATTCTGCATTTATCGTGGGGCCATGGCCTTAGCATTAGTATTATTACTATTATTATTACTCATATTACTATTATTACTATTAGCATTATTATATTACTCATATTACTATTATTACTATTAGCATTATTATTATTATTATTACTCATATTACTATTATTACTATTAGCATTATTATTATTATTATTGTTATTATTATTATTATTACTCATATTACTATTATTACTATTAGCATTATTATTATTATTATTATTACTCATATTACTATTATTACTATTAGCATTATTATTATTATTGTTATTATTATTATTATTATTCATATTACTATTATTACTATTAGCATTATTATTATTATTATTACTCATATTACTATTATTACTATTAGCATTATTATTATTATTATTGTTATTATTATTATTATTACTCATATTACTATTATTACTATTAGCATTATTACTATTATTACTATTAGTATTATTATTACTATTATTATTATTACTATTAGCATTATTACTATTATACTGATAGTGGGGCCGTGGCCTTAGCATTAGTATCATTACTATTATTTCTATTATTATTACTCATATTACTATTATTCTTATTACTATTATTACTATTAGTACTATTACTATTAGTGTTACTATTATTACTATTAATATTAGTATTATTACTATTAGTTACTATTATTTTGCTATTTTTATCACTATTATTATTACATTTAAATAATTATCATTACTTGCTAAATATTATTATTACTACTATTTTCTCTCCGTCTTGCTTCACCCCCACATCCTGCAATAGGAGTGATACATTGTTTCAGTCTCGTGCAGATTATACATTTTGCTACTTCCAGAAAATACATTTGTTGCAGATTTTTAAAGTGAATTCAGCCCTGAAAATCAACTTCAATTTCAGCACAGTAGATGAAAAGGTTTTTGGTAAGCCCTATTCACATATAGTGGAAATACCATTGTGGCTTTCAGTGCTTTGCTCCACATTTTTGCCCCCGTAGCATTTATTTCCCCTTCATGACCAGACGATTTTCCGTTTTTTTCATTTTCGTTTTTTCCTCCCCTTCTTCCCAGAGCCATAACTTTTTTACTTTTCCATCAATATAGCCGTATTAGAGCTTGTTTTTTTTTTTTGCAGGACGAGTTGTACTTTTGAACGACACCATTGATTTTCCCATATTGTGCTGGAAAACGGGAAAAAAATTCCAAATGCATTGAAATTGCAAAAAAAAGGGCAATTCCTCAATAGTTTTTTGGGGTTTTTATTTATCGTGTTGACTATACAGTAAAACTGACCCGGCAGTATGATTTTCCATACGCGGATACCAAACATGTATAGTTTTTTTTTTTATTTAAGTGGTGAAAAAAAATTGTAAATTTGTAAAAAAATAAATAAAAATTTTGTCGTCATTTTCTGAGACCCCATTTTTCGGTATCTGGGGCTGTGTGAGGGTTTATTTTTTTTGCGTGCCAAGCTGGAGTTTTTACTGATATAATTTTGGGGTAGATGTGATGTTTTTATTGCCTCTTATTGCATTTTGCAATGCTGCAGCGACAATATAAAAACGAATTTTGGCATTTTGATTTTTTTTGTTCCTCCATTTACCGATTTGGATTAATTTATTTTCTATTTTGATAGATCGGACTTTCACATATGCAGTGATACCAAATATGTGTCTTTTTTTAATTTCTTTATTTTTAATGGGGCAAAAGGGGGGTGATTAAACCTTTTTTTTTTTTTTTCATATTTTTGAAAACTTTTTTTTTACTTTATACTGAATGTAATAGTCCCCTTAGGGGACCTGAAGCTGCGATCATCCGATCGCTTGTACTACACCTAGCAGGCCATTAGTACCACTATGTATAGCAAAAATCATGGTCTCTTATGAGCCGGCGTTCACAGGAGATTCACGATGATAGGCACAGGGGTCTTCAGCAGACCCCCGGCTGTGACCGATGCACTGGCAGCCATGGTGGATGGCACCAACCTGATCTAGAAATTCTAAAGTCCGGAACTTTGAATCATTTGATGTTTTGTTAACTCTTTTGTGTTATTTCTTGCATTTTGTTACATTTGGTTCCAGATATTAACCCTGCGCCGTGTGACGTGTGAGGGCAGACGCTCAATGTTTCATCTCTGGAAAAACTAAAATAGTGGAACAAACAAAGCAAAAAATAAAAAGCAAAATAAATCCTGCGATTCTGAAAGAGAACGACCCTGCAGGTGCCTCGAATGTTACTAAAGGTTTTGTCGTACTGTCAAGATGAAGCAGCACAGAGTATTTTAGGAAAGGAATGTGCTGAACTTGTGGAAGGTCACCGATTGAAAAAAGATAAAAATCAGAGGAGTAGGGTTCCTAAAAATAGTGATGGGCACTCCGGAGAGGACAACTGGATGACGATGATCCTGCCGGTATTCTCTGACCTAGGATGTCAGTGACATTTACTGCACCGGCCTCCATGACAGTAGCCGCGTGCGCCGGTCCTGAGAAAAGCTTGAAGTTTCTAAAATGTAAATCATCCAGTTTAATGTAGAAGGAGGCCGAGCGGCACCTGCAGCCCCTGCGCCCCCTCCCCTGAGCGGCACCTGCAGCCCCCGCGCCCCCTCCCCTGAGCAGCACCTGCAGCCCCTGCGCCCCGTTCCCTGTGCAGCAACTGCAGCCCCTGCGCCCCCTCCCCTGAGCAGCACCTGCAGCCCCTGCGCACCCTCCCCTGAGCGGCACCTGCAGCCCCTGCGCCCCATCCCCTGTGCAGCACCTGCAGCCCCTGCGCCCCCTCCCCTGAGAGGCACCTGCAGCCCATGTGCCCCCTCCCTTGAGCGGCACCTGCAGCCCCTGCGTCCCCTCCCCTGAGCGGCACCTGCAGCCCCTGTGCCCCCTCCCCTGAGCGGTTCCTGCAGTCCCTTCTCCCCCTGCCCTGAGCAGCACCTGCAGCCCCTGCGCCCCTTCCCCTGAGAGGCACCTGCAGCCCCTGCGCCCCTTCGCTGAGCGGCACCTGCATCCCCTGCGCCCCCTCCCCTGAGTGGCACCTGCAGCCCCTGCGCCCCCTCCCCTGAGCAGCATCTACAGCCCCTGCGCCCCCTCCCATGTGCGGCACCTGCAGTCCCTGCACCCTCTCCTCTGAGCAGCACCTGCAGCCCCTGCACCCCCTCCTCCCCTCCCCTGAGCAGCACCTACAGCCCCTGCGCCCCCTCCCATGTGCGGCACCTGCAGTCCCTGCACCCCCTCCCCTCAGCAGCACCTACAGCCCCTGCACCCCCTCCCATGTGCGGCACCTGCAGTCCCTGCGCCTCCTCCCCTGAGCAGCACCTGTAGCTCCTGCACCCCCTCCACTAAGCAGCACCTGCAGCCCCTGCGCCCCCTTCCCTGTGCGGCACCTGCAGCCCCTGTGCCTCCTCCCCTGAGCAGCACCTGTAGCTCCTGCACCCCCTCCCCTGAGCAGCACCTGCAGTCCCTGCGCCCCCTCCCCTGTGCGGCACCTGCAGTCCCTGCCCCCCTCCCCTGAGCTGCACCTGCAGCCCATGCGCCCCCTCCCCTGTGCGGCACCTGCAGCCCCTGCGCACCCTCCCCTGAGCAGCACCTGCAGCCCCTGCGCCCCCTCCCCTGAGCAGCACCTGTAGCTCCTGCACCCCTCCACTAAGCAGCACCTGCAGCCCCTGCGCCCCCTCCCCTGAGCAGCACCTGCAGCCCCTGTGCGCCCTCCCCTGTGCAGCACCTGCAGTCCCTGCCCCCCTCCCCTGAGCAGCACCTGCAGCCCATGCTCCCCCTCCCCTGTGCGGCACCTGCAGCCCCTGCGCACCTGCAGCCCCTGCGCACCCTCCCCTGAGCGGCACCTGCAGCACCTGCGCCCCCTCCCCTGAGCAGCACCTGCAGCCCCTGCGCCCCCTCCCCTGTGCGGCGCCTGCAGCCCCTGTGCCCCCTCCCCTGTGCGGCACCTGCAGCCCCTGTGCCCCCTCACCTGTGTGGCACATGCAGCCCCTCTGCCCCCTCCCCTGTGCGGCACCTGCAGCCCCTGCGCCCCCTCCCCTGAGCGGCACCTGCAGCCCCTGCGCCCCCTCCCCTGTGCGACACATGCATCCCCTGCGCCCCTGCCCCTGTGCGGCACCTGCAGCCCCTGCGCCCCCTCCCTTGAGTGGCACCTGCAGCCCATGCGCCCCCTCCCTTGAGCGGCACCTGCAGCCCCTGCGCCCCCTCCCCTGAGCAGCACCTGCAGCCCTGCGCCCCCTCCCCTGACTGGCACCTGCAGCCCCTGCGCCCCCTCCCCTGAGCAGCACCTGCAGCCCCTGCACCCTCTCCCCTGAGCAGCACCTGCAGCCCCTGTGCCCCTTCCCTGTGCGGCACCTGCTGCCCCTGCGTCCCCTCCCCTGAGCGGCACCTGCAGCCCATGCACCCGCTCCCTTGAGCGGCACCTGCAGCCCCTGTGCCCCCTCCCTTGAGCAACACCTGCAGCCCATGCGCCCCCTCCCTTGAGCGGCACCTGCAGCCCCTGCGCCCCCTTCCCTGTGCAGCACCTGCAGCCCCTGTGCCCCCTTCCCTGTGCAGCACCTGCAGCCCCTGCGCCCCCTCCCCTGAGCAGCACCTGCAGCCCATGCGCCGCCTCCCCTGAGCAGCCCCTGCGCCCCTGCCCCTGAGCAGCACCTGCAGCCCCTGCGCCCCCTCCCCTGTGAGACACATGCAGCCCCTGCCCCTGTGCGGCACCTGCAGCCCCTGCGCCCCCTCCCTTGAGTGGCACCTGCAGCCCATGCGCCCCCTCCCTTGAGCGGCACCTGCAGCCCCTGCGCCCCCTCCCTTGAGTGGCACCTGCAGCCCCTGCGCCCCCTGCCCTGAGCAGCACCTGCAGCCCTGCGCCCCCTCCCCTGAGTGGCACCTGCAGCCCCTGCGCCCCCTCCCCTGAGCAGCACCTGCAGCCCCTGCGCCCCCTCCCCTGTGAGACACATGCAGCCCCTGCAGCCCCTGCGCCCCCTCCCTTGAGTGGCACCTGCAGCCCATGCGTCCCCTCCCTTGAGCGGCACCTGCAGCCCCTGCGCCCCCTCCCCTGAGCAGCACCTGCAGCCCTGCGCCCCCTCCCCTGAGTGGCACCTGCAGCCCCTGCGCCCCCCCCCCTGAGCAGCACCTGCAGCCCCTGTGCCCCTTCCCTGTGCGGCACCTGCTGCCCCTGCGTCCCCTCCCCTGAGCGGCACCTGCAGCCCATGCACCCGCTCCCTTGAGCAGCACCTGCAGCCCATGCGCCCCCTCCCTTGAGCGGCACCTGCATCCCCTGCGCCCCCTCCCCTGAGCAGCACCTGCAGCCCTGCGCCCCCTCCCCTGAGTGGCACCTGCAGCCCCTGCACCCTCTCCCCTGAGCAGCACCTGCAGCCCCTGTGCCCCTTCCCTGTGCGGCACCTGCTGCCCCTGCGTCCCCTCCCCTGAGCGGCACCTGCAGCCCCTGCGCCCCCTCCCCTGAGCAGCACCTGCAGCCCTGCACCCCCTCCCCTGAGTGGCACCTGCAGCCCCTGCACCCTCTCCCCTGAGCAGCACCTGCAGCCCCTGTGCCCCTTCCCTGTGCGGCACCTGCAGCCCCTGTGCCCCTTCCCTGTGCGGCACCTGCTGCCCCTGCGTCCCCTCCCCTGAGCGGCACCTGCAGCCCCTGCGCCCCCTCCCCTGAGCAGCACCTTCAGCCCTGCGCCCCCTCCCCTGAGTGGCACCTGCAGCCCCTGCACCCTCTCCCCTGAGCAGCACCTGCAGCCCCTGTGCCCCTTCCCTGTGCGGCACCTGCTGCCCCTGCGTCCCCTCCCCTGAGCGGCACCTGCAGCCCATGCACCCGCTCCCTTGAGCGGCACCTGCAGCCCCTGCGCCCCCTCCCTTGAGCAGCACCTGCAGCCCATGCGCCCCCTCCCTTGAGCGGCACCTGCAGCCCCTGCGCCCCCTTCCCTGTGCAGCACCTGCAGCCCCTGCGCCCCCTTCCCTGTGCAGCACCTGCAGCCCCTGCGCCCCCGCCCCTGAGCAGCACCTGCAGCCCATGCGCCCCCTCTCCTGAGCAGCCCCTGCGCCCCCGCCCCTGAGCAGCACCTGCAGCCCCTGCGCCCCCTCCCTTGATCGGAACCTGCACCCCATGCGCCCCCTCTCCTGAGCAGCCCCTGCGCCCCCGCCCCTGAGCAGCACCTGCAGCCCATGCGCCCCCTCTCCTGAGCAGCCCCTGCGCCCCCGCCCCTGTGCGGCACGTGCAGCCCCTGCGCCCCTCCCCTGAGCGCCATCAGATCTACATTTTACTGCCTGACATAAGCGTCCTGGCGGAATGGTCGCACATCTGTGCCGCATTATTGATCGCCCGCCACCTGATAATGGGATGCAGAAATGATGGATGGCATTGCAAACTTGCTTGCAATCTCCTTAAGTCAGATGTCCTCTCTTAAAAAAGCAGAGCTGTGACACCTCTCAAGATGAATCCTGAGGATCTAGGGTTGGGGTCCTCGGGGCTGGTGAAGGGTCAGCTCCATGACAACAGCAGGCAAAGCATTGAGTCCGCTGGACCCCACTGACTCCTTAACTATGGTCACACGTGGATGGTTTACATATAAGTCACTTCCCAGCCCCCTCCCTCTATTTGAGGCTCCTAACATCAGACTCCTGTCACCACCAATAACCTTTTTTCTTAAGAGCTACATTTAGTTTCCAATGTTCTGCACTTGGTGTAGTGAAGTAATATTTTAGTTTGCTGACTTCTTACTGAGTTTCTGCTTATAAACAGCAACCATACAGAATAGGATAAGCTGCAGTGTAAAGCATGAAGGAAGAGCAAAGCATCAGACTCAGGCCCAAATTCATCAAGCAGTTTTTTTTCCATTGAAAACAGCTTAAAATGGCGTAAAACTTTTGCTTAACTCGTAATTGTGCCAAAATTCTGCAACTTTTTGTAAATGAGAGGAGCTTGAGAAGGGACATTGTCGACACTTCCTCATCGGCGCCTCTTATGCCAGTGCACTCTTCTTCAAAATTGGGTTGCAAATCCACTCTTGATGGTTTGACGCCTTTATTTCTATTGAAACAGGAAGTGAATTTCAAACAGACAAATTGTAAAGTGATTCTATCCCTGGACGCCGCTGGCCGGTGGAGCAGGTTAGCAGGAATAGTCAGGTTTTTGAGTCAGAACCAGGAGTGAAGATGAGGGACAAAATCTAAAATCAGAAGAATCATCAGTGAATGGACCGAGATCACGACAAGAATATAACAGACTGAACAGAAGCTGAATGACAGAAGTGAACCAGAGCAAGTAAAACTATAACTGGCAACTCCCAGAAGGAAGCAGGGAGTTTCATAGGATATGCTTCTGCCTCAGAGGCAAAAGCAGACAGCTGATTACTCCAGCTGGACGGCACATACTCATACTGCTAGACTCGATGGTATTAAAGGTCCCAACCATATTAGACTCTGCAGCTGGACAGAGCTTGTGCTATACAGAACGTCTGGTCCTTCACCAGTGCTGCCCGCAGAATGAATACTGTTACATTTGGTGAGAAAAGCAGGACCAGGTATACATCTGACACAAATTAGAGAATGCAATTCAGTTGTAATCTCTGAATAGCGCCACTAGAGGGCTTTGTGTTTTATTATGGAGTTGAATGCATAATCTGTATGCCAGGAGCTCCCCCTAGTGGTGACTGCTGACAGAACCTTATCGTGTATCTCTGTGTACAGGGAGCTCCTCCTAGTGGTGACTGCGGACAGGATCTTATCATGTATCTCTGTATACCGGGAGCTCCCCCTAGTGGTGGCTACAGACAGGATCTTATCATGTATCTCTGTATACAGGGAGCTCCCCCTAGTGGTGGCTGTAGACAGAATCTTATCATGTATTTCTGTGTACAGGGAGTTCCCCCTAGTGGTGGCTGCAGACTGGATCTTATCATGCATCTCTGTGTACAGGGAGCACCCCCTAGTGGTGGCTGCAGACAGAATCTTATCATGTACCTCTGTATATAGGGAGCTCCCCCTAGTGGTGTCTGCAGACAGAATCTTATCATGTATCTCTGTATACAGGGAGCTCCCCATAGAGGTGGCTGCAGACAGAATCTTATCCTGTATCTCTGTATATAGGGAGCTCCCCCTAGTGGTGGCTGCAGACAGGATCTTATCATGTATCTCTGTATACAGGGAGCTCCCCCTAGTGGTGGCTGCAGACAGAATCTTATCCTGTATCTCTGTATATAGGGAGCTCCCCCTAGTGGTGGCTGTAGACAGAATCTTATCATGAATCTCTGTATACAGGGAGCTCCCCCTAGTGGTGGCTGCTGACAGGATCTTATCATGTATCTCTGTATACAGGGAGCTCTCACTTGTGGTGGCTGCGGACAGGATCTTATCATGTATCTCTGTACACCGGGAGCTCCCCCTAGTGGTGGCTGCAGACAGGGTCTTATCATGTATCTCTGTATACAGGGAGCTCCCCCTAGTGGTGGCTGCAGACAGAATCTTATCATGTATCTCTGTATACAGGGAGCTCCCCCTAGTGGTGACTGCAGACAGAATCTTATCATGTATCTCTGTATACAGGGAACTCCCCTAGTGGTGGCTGCAGACAGGATCTCATCATGTATCTCTGTATACAGGGAGTTCCCCCTAGTGGTGACTACAGGCATAATCTTATACATGTATCTCTGTATACAGGGAGCTCCCCCTAGTGGTGACTACAGGCAGAACCTTATCATGTATCTCTGTATACAGGGAGTTCCCCCTAGTGGTGGCTGCAGACAGAATCTTATCATGTATCTCTGTATACAGGGAGCTCCCCCTAGTGGTGGCTGCAGACCGGATCTTATCATGTATCTCTATATACAGGAAGCTCTCCCTAGTGGTGGCTGCAGACAGGAACTTATCATGTATCTCTGTCTATAGAGAGCTCTCCCTAGTGGTGACTACAGGCAGAATCTTATACATGTATCTCTGTATACAGCGAGCTGCCCCTAGTGGTGGCTGCAGACAGAATCTTATCATGTATCTCTGTATACAGAGAGCTCCACCTAGTGGTGGCTGCAGACAGGATCTTATCATGTATCTCTATACAGGGAGCTCCCCCTAGTGGTGGCTGCAGACAGAGTCTTATCATGTATCTCTGTATACAGGGAGCTCCCCCTTGTGGTGGCTGCAGACAGGATCTTACCATGTATCTCTGTATTCAGGGAGCTCCCCCTAGTGGTGGCTGCAGACAGGATCTTATCATGTATCTCTATACAAGGAGCTCCCCCTAGTGGTGACTGCAGACAGGATCTTACCATGTATCTCTGTATTCAGGGAGCTCCCCCTAGTGGTGGCTGCAGACAGAATCTTATCATGTATCTCTGTATACAGGGAGCTCCCCCTAGTGGTGGCTGCAGACATTATCTTGCTTTCACTTTATACAGGTAGCTCTCCCTATCATGTTTCTTTATGTCTTTATCTTTAAAGCTTTTATACTAAGCAGTGGATTTTTTTGCAGTGGCGGAAATGTTCTTTATGCTAATATTTGGCCAGCTGGAGATGTATTGATTTGTGAGCGAAGAATGTAAGAGAATTCTGATGGGAATTAGAATTTATAACCTTAATAAATTCTATTGATGGATATCTGGGAGATTCATTTTTTGCTTCTTTTATTTATTCTACATAATATCCTGATTATTCGGGTAATGTATGATCATGAATAAATCATAATAATATATGGAAGAGCTGTTCTAAGATGTCCTAAGATTTCAAAAGACTTTCGATATTTCTAGCTCTTGTTTTTTTATTGCGTTGGTCTGTGTTCACAACTGACCTTATCCTGTTCACTTTCCCTTATTGATGGAGATTACGCCCCCACTCCACCATGCTTGTCACTGCAGCTCATTCTATTCATTTACATATTAAAGCCCCACTGTGTCTGATGCAACATTTTATGGGCTGTGACTCTTGAGCAATCAATGCCACTCTCTTATTCTGATAATTCTGGGGGTCCCACAGATTTTCATGAATAATTAAGAAATCCTCTGTAAAAAAAAAAAATCCTGAAAAAAAAAAGTAAAAACTAAAATTAAGAAATGGAGAATTTCAGTATTCTGTGGTTACACGAAAATTAAAAAAAAAAAAATAAGCTCATCCCCTGTCTTGTACTAATAAAGATGAATGAAAAACAAAACCTTCTTCCAGCTCAAAAATGTGGGGAAAAAAATAAAACAAAAAAAAAAACATAAAAGAATATATATTTTTGTGAAAAAATTGAAAATATATTGAAAAATATAAATGCAGTATCATCATAATTTAATTGGCCTATAGAATAAAGTTATTGTGCGCTGCCAAAATTTTAAAAAACTTTTACAATCTGTTATGAGTACCCCCCCAAAAAAAACAATAAAAAAAACTTCTTACACAGCAGAAAAATTAAAAAAGTTTGACTCTTGGAACGTCATTATAAAAAGAATGACAAAAAGAAATCATTCAGGACTCGGAGCGCACCATTCTCTCTGCCACGCGGCTTCTTTTTTTTCTGGTGATTGACAGCTCAGCCCTGGGCCATGTTCACACTGCTGGTCTGACCTCTGCGCTCTCTGATGCTGTAAGAGGCAGCTTTTTCTCATGGGAGAAGTACAGAGGAAATGAAGTCGGCCGGATCCGGTAATCATTCCAGTTCAGAGCAGCACTTACAAGCTCTATAGCAAACAGTTTGCAAGCTCGAAGTCTTTGAATAGGAAGGCAGTCATTGCTGTAGACTGAAAAAGTGGTCTGTAGCCTAGGCAATAAGCGGCAAACTATCAAAGTAAAAATCCCTCCATTTTTGAGAGCGGAGAGGAATTTTAAGAAAAGGCAAATTGCAATTTTTTTCTTTTTGCACATTTTTCCGCATTATAGATGATGACGACAAAACCCCTTTAAGGCCTGGTCACTGAAGGGTTAAAGGAGTGGAGTGCCTGACAGTTTACTTCTGTGAAACCATATTAATATTCATTACTGAAGAAATCCACTTCTTTCTCCTCTTGGACTGATTATTCCTTCTCAATTCACGAGTAAAATCTGTATTTAGTGAAGACAGAAGATGACAGTTAGTGCTCATAAAGTTCTATGAAGATGGGAGGGAGGAGAAGGGAGGAGCTAGAGGCAGACACACATTCTGCTGCACGTTCTCCATAGAACTTTTTGAGCACTAACTGTCATCTTCTATCTCGCTAAGAAGAAATTCTCTATTCACTAAATACGGATTTTACCCTGGAATTGAGAATTTTGGTAATGAATGATCCGTACAGGAGGAGAAAGACGCTAATTCCTCTAATAAGAAATGTTACAAAGTTACTTCTTTTTATCTATACTATTGATCTATGGGGAAAAAAGTTAAAATAATGGTTAGACCTGAAGTCCCGCCACCCAAATCTGCTGCAACCCCTAACGGGAACATGCTGCTCTGATTTTGGGGGCGCCTCTAGCCCACCCGTGGTTTGCATAATTCTCATACACTCACAGTAGAGAATCTGGGACAATTGGGAAGTACCAAGCTACGAGAGTCGTCTGCCGCACTGCGGACAATCAGGGGATCTGCAGGCATTGCATTATCACTTCACGACTCAGCAGCACCCCCTATAGGAAGTCATGGAAATACATTCAAAAGACAAATCAATAACATGAAAGTATCAGTGATCCTTTATCCACAGTAGAGACTTGTTGCAGATTTTGTATTGGAGCCAAGAAGCTACAATGTATGACTCTTGGATCAGACGTGGGAATACATGGGTTAAACGCCATATCCGGGGAATCAGTAAGACCCTGATTGATTGGCCGCAGCTTTGGGATTGGGGTGCTTGTTCACTTGTTCCCTTGTTTGCTTGTTCGCTTTTTCTCTTCTTCCCTTGTTGTGATGATACAGCCTAAAATCCCAAATAAGCCAGACATTTAGATTTGTTAATCCAAGAGAAATACCCTATTATCTTTGGGTATTTGTGTCTGGTGAATAAGAACAGACCAGTATTTGTATAACCCTGAATGTTGAATTCTATTCCTTTGGAAACAATCATGTTTACTATGCTAATGACAAATTGTGCTAAAAGTCAGCTAGAGGTTTATTTACAATAGCCCCTGTGATACCAACTATGTAAATAGATTAGCTCAAACAATGATAGGTGAGCCCTGCACCTTTACCTCGGACATGTGACTAATGACCCTTGACCTGTGGATGTGGACTTAAAAAGGACATGTACTTCTGTAGCAGAGAGACTTTAAACAGGGATGTCTGTTGTGCTGCAAGCAGAATCAAGGAGCATCAGAAAGACTTTACAAGGAGAATGAGAGACATCCTTCAGGACAGCAGATGGATTGCATAGCATTACCCAAAGAGACACAGATTTGTATTCTACATGATTCTAGTCTAAGGGTATCGGCCCTGACTGGAAAGATACGGATTTGCTCCATTTGATCATCAGAGATACATGGATACATTTTGGGAAAACCCGATTGGGACGGAGAAGTCACCAGTCCCCATGGATATGTTGTTTAGGGTTGCTAGGAGGTACCCATCGGTCACCTGCAACCCACAGAGACATTCGGAGAAGCCAGATTGGGACGCGCCGGTCATCTGGCCCCATGGAAACTCTCGAAGAGGCCAGGGTGGGACCCTCAGGTCTCCTGGTCTTGTACCTTGATGGACTGCTAGCTTCCTAAGCTTGCCAATACCTTCTCTCTGTGGGGGCCTGCCAGAAGCGGGGGCTACTGGTTGAGGTAGTCAGCCCTGGAAGTCTCCAAAGTCGCAGCTGTTCTATCCCAGGCGGGCAGAGCAGAATGGTGAGACTGTGTAATGTTGCACCATCTTGGGTATTTGGTGGGACTGTTCTATGTGTTTATTGTCCGCTTTGTGGTTCAATAAAGTATTGCCACACTGTTTTACCCTCACCCTGTGTTGTCTGAGTAGTATTACGCCCACAGAAGACCTCGGGTCTTCACACTTGTTTGCTTGTTTGCTTGTTCTCTTATTCTCTTGTTCCCTTGATCGCTTGTTCCCTTGTTTGATTGTTCCCTTGTTCGCTTGCTCCTTTGTTCGCTTGTTCTCTTGTTCGCTTTTTAGCTTGTTCGCTTGTTCCCTTGTTCGCTTGTTCCCTTGTTCTCTCGTTCCCTTGTTCTCTCGTTGCCTTGTTCTCTCGTTTCCTTGTTCTCTCGTTTCCTTGTTCTCTCGTTTCCTTGTTCTCTCGTTCCCTTGTTCTCTCGTTCCCTTGTTCTCTCGTTCCCTTGTTCTCTCGTTCTCTCGTTCCCTTGTTCCCTTGTTCGCTTGTCCCCTTGTTCGCTTGTTCGCTTGTTCCATTGTTCCATTGTTCGCTTGTTTCCTTGTTCGCTTGTTTCCTTGTTCGCTTGTTCCCTTGTTCGCTTGTTCCCTTGTTCGCTTGTTCCCTTGTTCGCTTGTTCCCTTGTTTGCTTGTTCGCTTGTTCCTTTGTTTGCTTGTTCTCTTGTTTGCTTGATCCCTTGTTCGCTTGTTCATTTGTTCATTTGTTCAACGCTTGTTCTCTTGTTTGCTTTTTAGCTTGTTCCATTGTTCCCTTGTTCTCTTGTTCACTTGTTCCCTTGTTCGCTTGTTCCCTTGTTCGCTTGTTCATTTGTTCAATGCTTGTTCCCTTGTTTGCTTGTTCACTTGTTCCCTTGTTTGCTTTTTGCTTGTTCCCTTGTTTGCTTGTTTCCTTGTTCGCTTGTTCCTTTGTTCGCTTGTTCATTTGTTCAATGCTTGTTCCCTTGTTTGCTTGTTCACTTGTTCCCTTGTTTGCTTTTTGCTTGTTCCCTTGTTTGCTTGTTTCCTTGTTCGCTTGTTCCTTTGTTCGCTTGTTCCCTTGGTTGCTTGTTCCCTTGGTTGCTTGTTCCCTTGTTCGCTTGTTCCCTTGTTCGCTTGTTCCCTTGTTCGCTTGTTCATTTGTTCAATGCTTGTTCCCTTGTTTGCTTGTTCACTTGTTCCCTTGTTTGCTTGTTCTCTTGTTCCCTTGTTTGCTTGTTTCCTTGTTCGCTTGTTCCTTTGTTCGCTTGTTCCCTTGGTTGCTTGTTCCCTTGGTTGCTTGTTCCCTTGTTCGCTTGTTCCCTTGTTCGCTTGTTCCCTTGTTTGCTCGTTCCCTTTTTCGCTCGTTCCCTTTTTAGCTCGTTCCCTTTTTCGCTTGTTCCTTTGTTCGCTTGTTCTCTTGTTCGCTTTTTAGCTTGTTCGCTTGTTCCCTTGTTCGCTTGTTCCCTTGTTCGCTTGTCCACTTGTTCGCTTGTTCCCTTGTTCGCTTGTTCCCTTGTTCGCTTGTCCCCTTGTTTGCTTGTTCCCATGTTCGCTTGTTCCATTGTTCCCTTGTTCGCTTGTTTCATTGTTCGCTTGTTTCCTTGTTCGCTTGTTCCTTTGTTCGATTATTCCCTTGCTTGCTTGTTCCCTTGTTTGCTTGTTCCCTTGTTCCCTTGTTTGCTTGTTCCCTTGTTCGCTTGTTCCTTTGTTTGCTTGTTCTCTTGTTTGCTTGTTCCCTTGTTCGCTTGTCCATTTGTTCATTTGTTCAACGCTTGTTCCCGTGTTTGCTTGTTCACTTGTTCCCTTGTTTGCTTGTTTCCTTGTTCGCTTGTTCCTTTGTTCGCTTGTTCCCTTGTTTGCTTGTTCATTTGTTCATTTGTTCAATGCTTGTTCCCTTGTTTGCTTGTTCACTTGTTCCCTTGTTTGCTTGTTCCCTTGTTTGCTTGTTTCCTTGTTCGCTTGTTCCTTTGTTTGCTTGTTCCCTTGTTTGCTTGTTCTCTTGTTCCCTTGTTTGCTTGTTTCCTTGTTCGCTTGTTTGCTTGTTTCCTTGTTCGCTTGTTCCTTTGTTCGCTTGTTCCCTTGGTTACTTGTTCTCTTATTCCCTTGTTTGCTTGTTTCCTTGTTCGCTTGTTCCTTTGTTCGCTTGTTCCCTTGTTTGCTTGTTTCCTTGTTCGCTTGTTCCTTTGTTCGCTTGTTCCCTTGGTTGCTTGTTCCCTTGTTTGCTTGTTTCCTTGTTCGCTTGTTCACTTGTTCGCTTGTTCCTTTGTTTGCTTGCTCCCTTGTTTGCTTGTTCCCTTTTTCGCTTGTTCCCTTGTTCTCTTGTTCCTTTGTTTGCTTGTTCTCTTGTTTGCTTGTTCCCTTGTTCGCTTGTTCATTTGTTCAATGCTTGTTCCCTTGTTTGCTTGTTCACTTGTTCCCTTTTTGCTTGTTCCCTTGTTTGCTTGTTTCCTTGTTCGCTTGTTCCTTTGTTCGCTTGTTCCCTTGTTTGCTTGTTCTTTTGTTTCCTTGTTTGCTTGTTTCCTTGTTCGCTTGTTCCTTTGTTCGCTTGTTCCCTTGTTTGCTTGTTCTCTTGTTCCCTTGTTTGCTTGTTTCCTTGTTCGCTTATTCCTTTGTTCGCTTGTTCCCTTGTTTGCTTGTTCTCTTGATCCCTTGTTTGCTTGTTTTCTTGTTCGCTTGTTCCTTTGTTCGCTTGTTCCCTTGTTTGCTTGTTCTCTTGATCCCTTGTTTGCTTGTTTTCTTGTTCGCTTGTTCCTTTGTTCGCTTGTTCACTTGTTTGCTTGTTCCCTTGTTTGCTTGTTCCCTTGTTTGCTTGTTCGCTTGTTCACTTCTTTGCTTGTTCCCTTGTTTGCTTGTTTCCTTGTTCGCTTGTTTCCTTTGTTCGCTTGTTCCTTTGTTCGCTTGTTCGCTTGCTTGCTCTCTTGTTCACTTGTTCTCTTGCTGCTTTTGCCGCTGTTTTTTATCTAATGAAAATACTTCTGCTCTGTAGAAACTTGGAACCTTCTCAGGCTGATATGTTGGTTCATTAAAGGATTTTACAACATATGCGGAGGACAGTTTTTTCTGGCACTAATAGAGTCACGCAGACCCCAGTGTACGATCAGTCAAGCAAAACCCGAGCTCAGAGGCATGGCCGGGAGATTAATCTCTGGGCGGATGGACGCCAATATAAAACTAGCATGCCCGCTATAAATCCTGCTCTAGTTTGGATTTCTTCAGCCGAGGGGAGAATTTACTGCTCTACAGACACCAGGAACAATAATTTTACTTACAAAATCCGAAATAGCCTTGACTTCAGATGACGTCTTCCATAAGAACACAACTGAGGAAGACGGGCTGTCACACACATGAACACAGATACCACTGAAATACTCTGTGCTGCTGCACATTGAATCAGTCTTGTTTTGTATAATATAACTATATCTACTTAAAGGGGTTTTCTCAGCTTTGTAATTGGGTAGCATTGTAATAAACAGCAACTTTGCAATTTACTTCTTACTAAACGTCCTGTCTGTTTGGATACATTTGTAACTTTATTCTGTTCTGTTCATTGCCTTGGTACCAGCCACCTCTGCAGTTTATCAGCAGTGGCCGGTGTCCTAGGTAAGGGACACAAATGTTTTGTTATAGAGCTTGCAGACTCCACCATGAAGCTCGCTGCATCAGGGAGAGCACAGATCGGACCTGCAGCTCAATAATGTCTCTGGTCCGGACTGTCAATCATCAGGGTTGCATCACACCCCACCCCCATCTCCCGAGAGGTAGGAAGTCAGGAGGAGGAGGACCTGAAAACCCAACATGAGACGAACCCTTAAAGCACTTAAAACATCAGTAGGAACTTGGTATCAACAGTAAGGCTGTGTGCACACGTTGCGTTTTTGCTGCATTTTTTTCAGTGCAGATTTGTCACAAGACCTGAGGGATTTCCTGATGCAGCAAAGTGATTGAGAACCCTGAGGTCTCGTGCACACGTTGCTTATTTTTTCTTGCAGATTTATATCTGCAGCATCAATTCTTTCTGCAGATTTCAACCCTTACTAAGTGAGGAAAAAAAAATGCACAAAATTGCAAATAAAAAGCGCAGCAACATTTTCGCCGCTGAGGTTTTTCCTGCCAAGAGAAGCAGAAATCTTTGCACCAAATACTTAGCATGTGCGCAGACCCTAATAGTAAAGGCCTCGTCCGCAGAATCACGGTCTGGGGTCCTGAAACATCAGAACAGGGTTACCTGACTGCGGACCTGAGAATCCTCACAGCGCGCTGTAGAAATCCCGCACAATTTGGCTTTTACGGACGGGATCTTTGCTTCAACTCAAAAACCTGCCGCTGTCCACAGTCCTGAAATGCCAGAACTTGCTGTAGAAAGGGGAATTGTTCTTTAGTTTTACCTATGACCGGGGTCGGAAGCCTTCAGCACTCCAGTTATTGTGAAACTACAACTCTCAGCGTTTATTGACAGTCACCTGCAATAATGGCATGTTGTCATGCAGAAGATCATTTGTGGCGTCAGACCGTGATGTTAGGGGGTCCGGGCTCACAATCTCCGGCCTTGGCTGGGGGTCCGGGCTCTGTGGCCGCTCATGTTCTCCCCCCATGTCTGTATGGAGCTTTTGCACTGGGCGCAGTCATGGGGGACAGATAAGGGCAAACCCCAAACTGTTCTCACAAAGCTGAAGCTACAATTGTTCTCAATGTCTTGTACTGAAGATGAAGAATTCCCTTCACTGGAGCTGAGGGTCCGCGGCCGCCCCCTGATAACAACCCATTGCATTATCCTCCTCCACCATCTGTACAGGGGGCACAATGCAGTCAGGGGGGTAACGTTCTCCTGGAATCACCAGACCCCTCCATCAGATAGAGAAGTGCGATCCGTCACTGCACAGAACACGTCTCCTCCAGAGTCCAGTGGTGGCGGCTTTACACCACTCCATCCGACTCTCAGCATTGTGCTTGGTGATGTACGGCTGCATGCAGCTGCTCGGCCATGAAGCTCCCAGCGGAGGACACAGTGTTTATACTAGAGGAGGTCTGGACTCTGCATTTATGGGGTCAACAGAGCGGTGGTGACTTTTTTTTTTTTTTGCTGTTTTTGTAATATAAACTTTTTTGGATCTTTGGAAATAAAAAAAACAAAACGGTGAAATATTATCTATGATATGGAACATCTTTAAAATGAAGAAATATCTTCCCTGTCCTTAGCGTTCAGCTATTATTCAGCCCATAACAGGAGCCCCTGCCGCAGTGATGTAATAACACTGGTACAGTTCACATTACGCCTCTCCTTACCTTTTTAGTGCAAAAATCTGCATGTTCCGTTAAAATGTTGCATGCATCATTTGCTCAAAAAAACGTTGGGGTACAAAAAATTAACTTCAAGATGTGACTGGTGTACATTTGCTCAAAAATTTACCGAATTTTAAAAAAAAAAACTGAAATTGATGAATCTCGGCAACAAACATCTGGAAAACAAAAACCAAAGCCACAAAAAACGAACATAAAGAAAAACAAGAAAACAAGGAGAAAATAGGCTTTAGCGCAAATAAAAAACAGGATTAAAACACCAAAAACTAAACCCCCAAAAAAAACAGTCCCAAAATGTGTGAAGAAAAACCAGGCACTAAATGCAACACTGTGGCGCAAACTGCTTGATAGATTTGGTTCATCTCTCTAGATATGTGGGAGAATAAGTTTCTTAAAAGGGTAAAAAGCGTGTTCCCCTCACATTCACAATGTTCTTGAGGGGAAATTAAAAACATGCAAAAAAAACATCAAACACAGACTGTTTTCACCTCTTGGACGGGCGCCGCTCCTCTGCTCTCACAGTTGTGTCCTCCGCCAGAATGCTGACATCAACATCCCATAGGTTGGCATTGCATGACGGCTGCAGTCGATCATCTGCCACTGATCAGCTGCAGCCTTCTGTATGAACAGGACACTGAGTACTGTTATTTTATTTTTTTTTTATCCTCCTGGGACCATGAAACTTCATTTTTAACGGAGGTGGTGGAAACAAGACAACATTTTTTGTTCTTGGGAATTTTTTGCACATTTTGCTTTGCACAGTAATGCGCCATGCAGATAGTTCAGTTGCAAATAATAAAAAAAAAAAGGTTTTCAGCTCCGGATGTAAATTAAAAAAGTTTTTCATTCACCGACAGTACGAGGTTTATTTAAAAAGTTTGAAAATACAACTAGATTAATGTGCAAAGCCTCCAATTCATCGAGCAGGTTTTTTTTTTACAGTTTTCTGGTTGTAAAACAGCTTGAAATGTTGCAAAATGTGTGCGATTAATAATTGCGGAAACATTTTGTGACTTTTTGCTTTCTTTTTGAAAAGTGGGCAGAGCTTCATCAGGAGTGGACATGGCCACGAGAAAGTCATCATCATTTACATCACAATAGTGCCATAACTTGGGACAGAAATGTTCTCCAGCCCCTGAGGGACATTTTCTCATTTAGCAGTAGAAAGATGCACCAAATTCATTAGGAGGTGAACATTCCTTAATCGGTTTGGCTCATCTTACTCAGGCGAACATTTCATTAAGACTGGAGAATACAATGCCAGCCTTGATGAAATGGGGTCACAATCTTTACTTTCTTGAAACATATTGCCATAGAATGTCAGCATAGTTTGTATCCTTCTCTAGAGATTTACTTTAGTCCCTTTCCCCATTAGGGTCATGATTTTTGAGGATGGGTGGAAGGAAATCAGAGAACCTAGCAAAGAACATGGGGAGAACATACAAGCTTGATGCAGCAGATTCCTTTCGTCACATTTGTTTCCATGACCCCTAATGGGAACCATAAGTCACAGAGCTGCCCATGTCCTTACTCCTATTAATGGTTACATTTTTTCATCTACTCATGCCAGCAGTGGACATGGGACATGTGCAATTGATCCCGCTGCATAGGCGCCCGTGGGGGATTGCTCAGTCACACTATATGTCGCTACATAATCTATATGTGCTCATCGGATGTCTTTATCTATTTAATACATTATTTTCTTTTCTTGAAATGTGGTCTTCCCTGGGATTCATATGCAAAACGCCTGACATAGAAGGTAGCAGCTTCAGCTATGAGCCACAGCCTTCACTGTGAAGTATAGCAGGATTTTCTCTGCCTAAGAATCTAAATAGTATTCTTCTTCATTACAGGCATATTGTACTGGTACACAGAGCTACAGCTCTACATGCCAGTACATTTCTATATTCTTGTATATTATTGGTAAAATAAAGTTAGATTTTTTTTTGTTGTTGCTTCTATTGAAATAATTAAAATCAATTACAATAATCACATTTTTGATACACTTTTTAAAGATAAATGTCCCCACGCCAGTAAATAAAATGGACATATTTGATATCCCTGTCATTATAACAGTCTATACAATGCAGTGAACACATTATTTACGGTGATCGGAAATATATATATATTTTTTTTCTCAATTAAGTTAAAAGCTAATGCCTACATGTGTATTTGTCAAAATGGCAATTGAAAAAAAACAACTCGTCCCGAAAGAAAACAAGATCTTATATAGTGAAGCTTTTGATAAAAAAAAAGCAAATATAGAAGTGTCAGCCCATCAGAGCGGTATATTTGGCCATTTACCGCGGATTTGACACTGGAGAAGGGCTCCTGCTGTGTCCAGTTGCCTTACAGCCAGGCAGATCTGAGTTAAGTTTATGAGACGGAGAGTGGAAGTTAGACCCGTGGTGTAGAAGAATTCTTTATATTATTTCATACCGTAGTTCTGTTTGCGATAAGAGACAGAATATGATCAAAGGGGAAGAGTATTATGGTATATTTTCTGCAGTATCCGGAGGGACGGGAACATTTTCAGCAATAACTGCAGGTTTCAATCAGCGTCGACCATTGCCTAGTCTTTACGGTATTACCGTCGTCACCCCCAGTGATGGGCGCCTCCATATCCGGACGGCAGCTTCTATAGATGGTAGAATAGATTTGATGTCAGTATGATACCGCCGGTTCCTTGTCAGCAGCCCAGTATGACTTCCCCGGTAACCTTGTTCACTTCACAATCGGATCCAGAATGTATTCACTTTGGGGCTGATATGTAAAATAATTATGTTCTGTGTGCGCCAAACTTCAAACCTTTCTCCTCGGCTTCACAAGTATCTTCCTTTCTGCCTTACAGCAGCGAGCCGCAGCCTCTCATTGTACTTACAGCTTTTTACTCGCTTTTCTGTCACTTTCAACCACAGAACAGTTTTAAACTCGATTTTTTGACACCGGCTATGAAATATTCCGGGCCCCGGAGCACCAGCCGTCTATAAACTTCGCTTTTTTTTTGTCTTTTGAGAATCAGTTTTCTATTCTCTCGACAAATATGAATTTCTATGACTCCGAGCTGTGACGATGTGACGGGCCGTGTTTTTTTTTTTTTTTTTGCTGTAGGTAAAATATAAAACATATATTTTTGGGTTGTTTTATAGTTTTTTTTTTTTCCGGATGTTCTACAATATTTATGCACCATAGTGAAACATCTGGTGAACAATGGTTCCCTGCAACCTGGAAGTCGTAGGGTCAAGTCTAGTTGTGGCCAATGGCTGCATAGAGTTGTTAAGGTCTCGAAATGCTTTTATGAAGGGGTTGTCCAGGTTTTTTTTTACGAAAGTCTGTAGTCACTCTATGTGACAGCAGACTTGTGAAGTCCCACAGCACTTGCAACCTGCGCTGCGAAGATTCTCCGATGTCGACGGCGAGAACCGAGCATTAATTTCCCATAAAAATGTGATATGCGTACTTTTGGCCACATTCCGACTAGACTTCAGAGGCCTTGCTCAATACCAGTGAATTGAGCGAGGCGCTGCACGTCTAGTTGGAATGTGGCTGGACATATGCATATCACATACTTGCGGTCTTATGACTGCTCAGTCTTGCCGCCAACACCGGAGAATCATCACAGCACACACATACATGAGGAATTCTTGTTATCCTGTCTCTATGTAGCATATGATTACAGACATTATACATCGGTAATGGGCAGTGCATTTGTGAATCCAGCTCTGTAATGAAACAAAACACTTTCAAGAAATCAGCAGGATCATGTAGGACATTATACAGAAGTACTAAGCATTGTAGCTGCGAATAAAGCTTTACAGAGATTAAATATCTAATAGAAAGCAACAGGGGCTTATATGATATTATACAGTAGCATGGAGCCTATTTCACAGAACTAGTGAGCAGAGTAACTCTGAATCTAGCTCTATGGTGAGATAATACACTTCATAGAAAGCAGCAGGAGAATGTAGGATATTACACAGCAGTACTAAGCAGGGTAGCTGTGAATAAAGCTTTAGAGTGAGATGAAACATTTATTAGAAAGCAATAGGGGAATATATGATAATATATGGCAGCATGGAGTTCATTTCACAGAAGTATTGAGCAGAGTATCTGTGAATCTAGCTATATGGTGAGATAATACACTTTCTAGAAAGCAGCAGGAGAATGTAGGATATCATACAGCAGTACTAAGCAGCGTAGTTGTGAGCCCAACTCTGGGGAGAGATAAACACTCTATGTGTTTCTGTCTCTCTCTTTGATTCTGCTCATTCCTCCTCCCTTCTCTATAAGTATTAAAGGGAAGTTGTAATATGATCCCTCAGTGAGATAGCAGTCTGGCTTGATTTAAGTGGATAAGTGTGGAGGAGTCAAGGAAAGCTGAAGTGGAGAAAGAGGTACAATATCTTACAAAGTTTCTGTTATGCAATGTTTGCTGTAACAATAGTGACTGTTTAAAACTTTCTGATTGTTTTCTCTGAAGCCTCAGTGATATCTTCATGAGTCGTTTCATTATTTCTTTCTATCCTGTATTTTCTTGGTTGTCCTCATTTTTCTTCAACCTTTAATCTTGTTTCATGATGTTCACAAATACCAGCTATAGAAGCCAGATTTATATTCACTATATTTCTACAATCAGCTGTCGCTTCTGACATGGGTCTCTGTTATTTGGGGATGATGCTTAAAATAAAACAAAAAATGTAAATTTTAAATACATAAATAATTTATAAATAATCTACGACCCTAATATATACTATAAATGCAAATATCAAATGGTAGTTCTATCCTTCACATTTCCTTCCTTATGAATTTTTATCTGACTCCTCCAGGTGACCATGGGATATAATTTATCTATGTTGATGTTTTTTTCATCATAGAAATGACCAGATATCAATCATTTTCTTCATCTCTGTCCATTTCTTACTCTTACCTAAGAATATAGCTTCATACTGTTCTTTAGCTTTCATTACCAGCTACTTGACCTTTTTATGATCTACCACCATTAAATGTGCAAGTCTACAATGCTCATCTCCGTAACTAAACCTACAAACCTTCGGCTTCACATGGTGTCCTCCTGCCGGCATTCATCAAATGGCATTAATTTGTAGAATCTTTTGACTGTTGTGGTTACTAAAAATAAATCAGACAGTTTTCAAGCGAACAGAGTAAGATTAATATATAAAGAGAACAAGGGAGGGAGGCTCCACCCATAAAGAAAATTACATTAAAGCTCCACCCCTGAAAAGAACAGGGCATTCAGACTCCACCCATGAAGAGAACAGGGCAGTCAGACTCCACCATGAAGAGAACAGGGCAGTCAGACTCCACCCATGAAGAGAACAGGGCAGCCAGACTCCACCCATGAAGAGAACAGGGCAGCCAGACTCCACCCATGAAGAGAACAGGGCAGTCAGACTCCACCCATGAAGAGAACAGGGCAGTCAGACCCCACCCATGAAGAGAACAGGGCAGCCAGACTCCACCCATGAAGAGAACAGGGCAGTCAGACTCCACCCATGAAGAGAACAGGGCAGTCAGACTCCACCCATGAAGAGAACAGGGCAGTCAGACTCCACCCATGAAGAGAACAGGGCAGCCAGACTCCACCCATGAAGAGAACAGGGCAGTCAGACTCCACCCATGAAGAGAACAGGGCAGTCAGACTCCACCCATGAAGAGAACAGGGCAGTCAGACTCCACCCATGAAGAGAACAGGGCAGCCAGACTCCACCCATGAAGAGAACAGGGCAGCCAGACTCCACCCATGAAGAGAACAGGGCAGTCAGACTCCACCCATGAAGAGAACAGGGCAGTCAGACCCCACCCATGAAGAGAACAGGGCAGCCAGACTCCACCCATGAAGAGAACAGGGCAGTCAGACTCCACCCATGAAGAGAACAGGGCAGTCAGACTCCACCCATGAAGAGAACAGGGCAGTCAGACTCCACCCATGAAGAGAACAGGGCAGCCAGACTCCACCCATGAAGAGAACAGGGCAGTCAGACTCCACCCATGAAGAGAACAGGGCAGTCAGACTCCACCCATGAAGAGAACAGGGCAGTCAGACTCCACCCATGAAGAGAACAGGGCAGCCAGACTCCACCCATGAAGAGAACAGGGCAGTCAGACTCCACCCATGAAGAGAACAGGGCAGTCAGACTCCACCCATGAAGAGAACAGGGCAGTCAGACTCCACCATGAAGAGAACAGGGTAGTCAGTCTCCACCCATGAAGAGAACAGGGCAGTCAGACTCCACCCATGAAGAGAACAGGGCAGTCAGACTCCACCATGAAGAGAACAGGGTAGTCAGTCTCCACCCATGAAGAGAACAGGGCAGTCAGTCTCCACCCATGAAGAGAACAGGGCAGTCAGACTCCACCCATGAAGAGAACAGGGTAGTCATACTCCACCCATGAAGATAACAGGGCAGTCAGGCCCTACCCGTGAAGAGAACAGGGCAGTCAGACTCCACCCATGAAGAGAACAGGGCAGTCATACTCCACCCATGACGAGAACAGGGCAGTCATACTCCACCCATGAAGAGAACAGGGCAGTCAGACTCCACCCATGAAGAGAACAGGGCAGTCAGGCCCCACCCATGAAGAGAACAGGGTAGTCAGACTCCACCCATGAAGAGAACAGGGCAGTCATACTCCACCCATGAAGAGAACAGGGCAGTCAGACTCCACCATGAAGAGAATAGGGCAGTCAGACTCCACCATGAAGAGAACAGGGCAGTCAGGCCCCACCCATGAAGAGAGCAGGGTAGTCAGACTCCACCCATGAAGAGAACAGGGCAGTCAGACTCCACCCATGAAGAGAACAGGGCAGTCAGGCCCCACCCATGAAGAGAACAGGGTAGTCAGACTCCACCCCTGAAGAGAACAGGGCAGTCAGAATCCACACATGAAGAGAACAAGGCAGTTATACTCCACCATGAAGAGAACAGGGCAGTCAGACTCTACCATGAAGAGAACAGGGCAGTCAGACTCTACTCATGAAGAGAACAGAGCATTCAGACTCCACCCATGAAGAGAACAGGGCAGTCAGACTCCACCATGAAGAGAACAGGGCAGTTATACTCCACCCATGAAGAGAACAGGGCATTCAGACTCCACCCATGAAGAGAACAGGGCAGTCAGACTCCATCCATGAAGAGAATAGGGCATTCAGACTCCACCCATGAAGAGAACAGGGCAGTCAGACTCCACCCATGAAGAGAACAGGGCAGTCATACTCCACCCATGAAGAGAACAGGGCAGTCAGACTCCACCATGAAGAGAATAGGGCAGTCAGACTCCACCATGAAGAGAACAGGGCAGTCAGGCCCCACCCATGAAGAGAACAGGGCAGTCAGACTCCACCATGAAGAGAACAGGGCAGTCAGACTCCACCATGAAGAGAACAGGGAAGTCAGACTCCACCATGAAGAGAACAGGGCAGTCAGACTCCACCCATGAAGAGAACAGGGAAGTCAGACTCCACCATGAAGAGAACAGGGCAGTGAGACTCCACCCATGAAGAGAACAGGGTAGTCAGAATCCACACATGAAGAGAACAAGGCAGTCATACTCCACCATGAAGAGAACAGGGCAGTCAGACTCTACCATGAAGAGAACAGGGCAGTCAGACTCTACTCATGAAGAGAACAGGGCAGTCAGACTCCACCCATGAAGAGAACAGGGCAGTCATACTCCACCATGAAAAGAACAGGGCAGTCAGACTCCACCATTAAGAGAACAGGACAGTCAGACTCCACCCATGAAGAGAACAGGGCAGTCATACTCCACCATGAAAAGAACAGGGCAGTCAGACTCCACCATTAAGAGAACAGGACAGTCAGACCCCACCCATGAAGAGAACAGGGTAGTCAGACTCCACCCATGAAGAGAACAGGGCAGTCAGAATCCACACATGAAGAGAACAAGGCAGTCATACTCCACCATGAAGAGAACAGGGCAGTCAGACTCTACCATGAAGAGAACAGGGCAGTCAGACTCTACTCATGAAGAGAACAGGGCAGTCAGACTCCACCCATGAAGAGAACAGGGCAGTCATACTCCACCATGAAAAGAACAGGGCAGTCAGACTCCACCATTAAGAGAACAGGACAGTCAGACTCCACCCATGAAGAGAACAGGGCAGTCATACTCCACCATTAAGAGAATAGGGCAGTCATACTCCACACATGAAGAGAATAGGTCAGTCAGACTCCACCATGAAGATAACAGGGCAGTCAGACTCCACCATGAAGAGAACAGGGCAGTCAGACTCCACCATGAAGAGAACAGGGCAGTCATACTCCACCATGAAGAGAACAGGGCAGTCAGACTCCACCATGAAGAGAACAGGGCAGTCAGACTCCACCATGAAGAGAACAGGGCAGTCAGACTCCACCATGAAGAGAACAGGGCAGTCAGACTCCACCGTGAAGAGAACAGGGCAGTCAGACTCCACCATGAAGAGAACAGTGCAGTCAGACTCCACCATGAAGAGAACAGGGCAGTCAGACTCCACCATGAAGAGAACAGGGCAGTCAGACTCCACCATGAAGAGAACAGAGCAGTCAGACTCCACCCATGAAGAGAACAGGGCAGTCAGACTCCACCATGAAGAGAACAGGGCAGTCAGTCTCCACCATGAAGAGAACAGGGCAGTCAGACTCCACCCATGAAGAGAACAGGGCAGTCAGTCTCCACCCATGAAGAGAATAGGGCAGTCAGACTCCACCATGAAGAGAACAGGGCAGTCAGACTCCACCCATGAAGAGAATAGGGCAGTCAGACTCCACCATGAAGAGAATAGGGAAGTCAGACTCCACCATGAAGAGAACAGGGCAGTCATACTCCACACATGAAGAGAACAGGGCAGTCATGCTCCTCACATGAAGAGAATAGGGCAGTCAGACTCCACCATGAAGAGAACAGGGCAGTCAGACTCAACCATGAAGAGAACACGGCAGTCAGACTCCAACTATGAAGAGAACAGGGCAGTCAGACTCCACCCATGAAGAGAACAGGGCAGTCAGACTCCACCATTAAGAGAAAAGGACAGTCAGACTCCACCCATGAAGAGAACAGGGCAGTCATACTCCACCATTAAGAGAATAGGGCAGTCATACTCCACACATGAAGAGAATAGGTCAGTCAGACTCCACCATGAAGATAACAGGGCAGTCAGACTCCACCATGAAGAGAACAGGGCAGTCAGACTCCACCATGAAGAGAACAGGGCAGTCATACTCCACCATGAAGAGAACAGGGCAGTCAGACTCCACCATGAAGAGAACAGGGCAGTCATACTCCACCATGAAGAGAACAGGGCAGTCAGACTCCACCATGAAGAGAACAGGGCAGTCAGACTCCACCATGAAGAGAACAGGGCAGTCAGACTCCACCATGAAGAGAACAGGGCAGTCAGACTCCACCCATGAAGAGAACAGGGCAGTCATACTCCACCATGAAGAGAAAATAGCATGGAGGCTGTGTACATGAAGAGAAAAGGGATGGGAGGCTCCGTCCATAAAGATAACAAAATAGGAAGGCTCCACCCATGATGTGAATAGTGTAGTTAGACTCCAACCAAGAAGAAAACAGGGCAAGGAGGCTTTATTCATAAAGAGAATAGAGAGAATAAAGAGAATAAAGAGAATAGGACTGTGAAGCTCCATCTATGAAGAGAATAAGGCAGAGAGGCACCTATAAACACAACAGGGCATTAAGGTTCCACCCATAAAGAGAACAAGGCATTAAGGTTAAACAACTGAAGACAACATGGTAGGGAGTCTCCACCCCTGAAGAGAGCAGTGCAATGAGACTTCACCCCTGAAGAGAACAGGGCAATGAGACTTCACCCAAGAAGAGAACAGGACAGGAAGGCTTCACCCAAGAAGAGAACAGGACAGGGAGGCTTCACCCAAGAAGAGAACAGGACATGGAGGCTTCACCCAAGAAGAGAACAGGACAGGGAGGCTTCACCCAAGAAGAGAACAGGACAGGTAGGCTTCACCCAAGAAGAGAACAGGACAGGGAGGCTTCACCCAGGAAGAGAACAGGGCAATGAGACTTCACTGAAGAAGAGAACAGGACAGGAAGGATTCACCCAAGAAGAGAACAGGACAGGGAGGCTTCACCCAAGAAGAGAACAGGACATGGAGGCTTCACCCAAGAAGAGAACAGGATAGGGAGGCTTCACCCAAGAAGAGAACAGGACAGGAATGCTTCACCCAAGAAGAGAACAGGACAGGGAGGCTTCACCCAAGAAGAGAACAGAGCAATGAGACTTCACCCAAGAAGAGAACAGGACAGGAAGGATTCACCCAAGAAGAGAACAGGACAGGAAGGCTTCACCCAAGAAGAGAACAGGACATGGAGGTTTCACCCAAGAAGAGAACAGGACAGGGAGGCTTCACCCAAGAAGAGAACAGGACAGGGAGGCTTCACCCAAGAAGAGAACAGGACAGGGAGGCTTCGTCCAAGAAGGGAACAGGACAGGGAGGCTTCACCCAAGAAGAGAACAGGACAGGGAGGCTTCACCCAAGAAGAGAACAGGACAGGGAGGCTTCACCCAAGAAGAGAACAGGACAGGGAGGCTTCACCCAAGAAGAGAACAGGACAGGGAGGCTTCACCCACTAGGAGAGAGGAGTAGGAGGCTCTACCTATGAAAAGAGTGGTGCAGGGATGCTCCATACATGAAGACAGCAAGAAAGAGAGGCTCCACCCAGAAAGCGAATTGAAAAGAGAAACTCCACCCATAAAGAGAACAGACCAGAGAAGCGTTATACTTGCATAGAAAAGAACAAAGAGGCCCCAGACATGAAGAGAACCCATGAAGAGAACAGGGCGGTTACACTTCATCCATGAAGAAAATAGGGTGGTTAAACTCTACCTATGAAGAAAGCAGAGCAGTCATACTCCACCGATGAAGAGGACAAAGCAGTTATGCTCCACCCATGAAGAGAACAGAGCAGGAAAGCTCTTCTCATGAAGAGAACATGGCTCCATTACATTTATGAAACTAGGAACAAATAAGGAAGATGTGACCTAAAAACATAAACTATGAATGTAATGCAGGTAACCAAGAGTTTTGTGTACAAAATTAAAGATATATTTCATTGAGTCTTAAAAGGGTTTTTCATTGATACTTTTTTCAGCTTTCTAGCCGGTAGTGTCAAATCAACTGCCCAATGTAAAGTCTCTCGTCACCCTCTGCACCGTTACCCGAGAGACCCTATATGATTGCGTATACAGTTCTTTATTTACTGCCTTCCTCGTCTTCCATCACTGGGTTTCCAATTTTTGTGCTCTCAGTTTTCCTAATCTATCGTTCCTTTTTGTTTGCAGTCTCCCACTTCTCCTACATGTACTTGGTCTTGCATTCACATAATCAGCACCACAAACCGACTTCGGCTGTATCAGTTTTAATGACCTCCCATCTGGTTCCTAAAACCCTTTTTTCAATATCTATCTGGGAATCCCAAGTCACCAAGGAAATTCCCACATTTTGGACATTTTCCTATTATCCCTAATGTGGAGTGACTGCACTGGTCAATGTGATACGCGGACAGACAGGATACTCATTCTGGTGACCATTAGTGGTGAAGAAATCTTTGAAGATGCAAAATCACCAGTTTCTCCAAATATTGCCAGGAAATTTGATTTTCCTCAAATTGGAAGGACCACGAGGCTTCCATTTGCCCTAAAAAGAGGTGTACATGTGATTAGTCGCAGCAGCATTATAACTGCACTGGCCAAGTAAGCAGCCGCCATCTTTGTGTCCTTCCCTGGTGCTGCCTCCCATTCAAAGTTCACACTACTGTATTTCCAGACCGAGTGCTGTCGATGAATAAAGCTTGTGTTTTGCGGTCACGTGACCATCTGCCTTTATATTCCAGCTCCGCCCTTTTGGCTGTGCTGAACTTCAGTGTTTGACTGTTTCTCTAGCCTGGTGCTTCGGTGCCTTTCTCTGTCAGTTCGCTTGGTCCTTCTGGGACCTCTAGTACCTTTTTGTCAGTTTGTCTTTTTGTGTTCTGCAACTACTTTTCTCTTTAGGAGGTGTCCCATTTTTTGTCCCAGTCCTTAATTCTTTTAGGGACCCCTCCCTTTATGCTATAGGTTTTCATTCAGACTAGCCGAGGACTAAGGCGGGTCTGTTCGCTAGGAACAGGCAGCCCGCTACATTGTAGGGATTCAGCTTAGTCTTACTGTGGGGACAGCTTTCCTTATCTTTCCTTAGTTCATGTTGCAGATCATAACAAGAGTAGCTTATTTAAGTCTACGGGAATGAAAAAAAATGGGATCCCATATGAATCAATTCTATAGCATTGTTTTTTTATGGATACATTGCAGTTCTTTAACATAGGACACTGTATTTGTTCTTGCATATTTTAAAAAATGCTCATGTATAAAAGGGATGGCCACAGGGATCCCATACGGATGACAATTGAGATAAAAATCAACCATTTTTTCTGGATGAAAAGAGCACAACTCTTTATATGCTCAGGCTAACCATTTCAATTGAACCCGTATTAATTTATTTTCCTCACACACTAATCTTCTTCACTGCTGTGTTGTCACACACTATCTGTACAGTTTACTCAATATTTTATGGCTTTCTCTTCCTATCTTTATGACTGAGCTGTGACATCCTCTCACTCTCCAGATTCACCACACAATGGCTGCTGCATTCCCTGCCTTGGCTTTTATACAGCCTATGATAGTCCCACTTGATCTTAATTTGCTCCTTGGATCTCCAGTGCTGTCAGCCATGATCTTCAGAGCTAAGAAATGGTTTATTCTGTACCCAAGTCCTTTGTACCTCCTAAGTGACACATTGCCTGAGATTAGATGCAGGTCGTACGCTCGGTGCCAGCGGGGTACTTGATTTATTCATAGACTCCTCAATGATTTCACCAGATGTCGGGCTAATATTGGTTTGATCAATAATCCCTAATGCCGCGGAGAATAGAACTAAATGATTGACTGTATCTGGTATGAAAGGTGCCGATCCATCTAGAAGCCACGGTACATGCACTTTCCATCTGCTCGCTCCATAACACATCTGAGAATCCTTTAATCAAGGTTTTCAGACTTGAAAAGGCTTTTTATCTTCCAAAGGGCTAAACTATTGGGATTCCTAGTCGCAATAGATGCTGATTCTGTGCCTGACACACCGGTCTCATTCACCGTCTGTATATATCAGCCATTATACAAAAAGTTCAATGCAATTTTCCTTTTCTTGTTCAACTTATTTCCCAGAGAAGAAAGTTGTAAACTAGATTTTTAACATTTGTGGACAGAATGAATAGAAAGATGGCCGTGTCCCTGAGGGATCTGCTGGCTCCTCTACTTGCTTCATGCCATTTGTAAGAATTGTGAGTTTGGGAATCAGTTGTATAGTCTTAGTCTTGAGAATTTTGCAGAACCACATTTTCTCATGCTCCAAAATGATGAATGTGAATGTGTGGCCAGGGTTGGGGTTTAGATATGCAATTAAAACGCTTTGATTTGCATTAATAATGGTCCTCTATGATGGTTGTCCTCCCTAAGAGGATGGATTATGTGTAGTATATGTTGGTAGACACATATCTAACCAGTCTCCTATGATGCATCTACCAGCCACAGCTATTCTGGTCCTCTCTGGTGCTGGCAGAGATACTGGGTCACGCATGCGTAGTGCAGCCGGTGGAAGTTTTTAACTGACTGCTTAATGGACCAATCAGCAAGCCTGGAATTATATTTAAACTTCCCTTTAAATAGTTTTGTACCAGTTAGTATATCTCTTGATACATTGTTGCCCTTTATATTGGACGGATCAGTGATCTCTGCCCCAGCCATGGTATGACTTCTCTCCTCATCTAGTATGGACCTTGCACTATTTCACTATTTGATCCTTTGCATTCCCCATCGTCTAAAGTTTTGTGCCAGTTATTTTATCTCTTGATACATTGTTGCCTTTTATATTGGACGGATCAGTGATCTCTGCCCCAGCCATGGTATGACTTCTCTCCTCATCTAGTATGGACCTTGCACTATTTGATCCTTTGCATTCCCCATCGTCTAAAGTTTTGTGCCAGTTATTTTATCTCATGATACATTGTTGCCCTTTATATTGGACTGATCAGTGATCTCTGCCACAGCCATGGTATGACTTCTCATCTAGTATGGACCTTGGATTGTTTGATCCTTTGCATTCCCCATCGTCTAAAGTTTTGTGCCAGGTATTATATCTCTTGATACATTGTTGCCCTTTATATTGGACGGATCAGTGATCTCTGCCCCAGCCATGGTATGACTTCTCTCCTCATCTAGTATGGACCTTGGACTATTTGATCCTTTGCATTCCCCATCGTCTAAAGTTTTGTGCCAGTTATTATATCTCTTGATACATTGTTGCCCTTTATATTGGACAGATCAGTGATCTCTGCCCCAGCCATGGTATGACTTCTCTCCTCATCTAGTATGGACCTTCGACTATTTGATCCTTTGCCTTCCTTATCGTTTTGCAATCTGTTTTTGGATTCTTACATGATTTTGCTCAGATTTTTCTCTTGGACTCTAGTCTAGTTTATCTATCCTATAGTTCTGCCCATGGCTCCATTTGGTTATTCTTCTTTGCCCGCTCCACCAGTCAGTGACTTCTCTGCAGATGCCATCTAACGAGGTCCATATTCCTGCAAAGTGGGTAAAAGGTAAAAACCAGGGAGCTTCTCCAAGTCTGACAGTGGAAGCCCATGCTGATCTGATGGAAACCATTACACTGATATTGCAAGTCTGTCCCAGAAAATGGAGACATTTCACTGCATAAACTACACAGGGTGGATAGACTATGGTTCACATCTTGGAAGGCAGACGGAAATATAATGTGGCAGTCAGCTGAGAGTGATTGAATCAAGAGCTGGGAAGGTTGACCCCTATGGAGGTGTCTGAGGTAGGTGGACCAATTATGCAGTGCTGACTTGTAAAAGGCGCCCTGCATACTTTATTAATGGGAAGGCAGCCTTTTAAGACTTCACATAAGAAAGAATAGACTTATGTGGGAAAGCTCAACCACCCAGCCGACAGGTGAAGTTAAAAATGAGCGTCTCAGAGTCTTTGAGATTCAGCGGCGTCAGGATAAGATACTGATGTACGGTTCATTTTCCCAGAGCAGAAGGGTGGGGGAATCTTGAAAAGCAGTCGGCGGAATAGGCAGAATTTTTCAAAGTTTATCTAAAGATGCCGAATGCATGAATACATGTTATGGAGTCCGAAATGTTATCGATGATAATAAATAAGCAAATGAAATTGAGCAGGATGCAATGATGGATCAGGAGGCTGGAGGAGCATTGCAAGAGGACCTGTTATCATGGAAAAAGGAGGCTGTTTTTGGTCTAATTTCATTCCCCATTGCTCTACTGAGTATTTTACTATTTTTCTTTTTTAAAATACACCATAAATTCTAGAGATATGGGGTCTTTTCATTTAGGACAAATTTTTATGGCTTTTACCAAGGGGGCATGGCTATCAGGGTTCCCTGGGGGTGTGTCTTTAGCTCTTCTGCATAATTACCCCATTGAGACACGCCTCCGCAGTAGATAATATAAAAATTAGCACCAGATAAAAAGGCCCAGATCTCTGGGGCTGTTTGGTTAATTAAAAAAAATTGAATATTCAGAGGAGAAGAGGGAATAAAATAAAAACAAAAACTGGCCACTTTTCACCTGGTGGGAGAACATCTTCAGAAATCTGATCAAAATCTCTCATACATTGATGTCTGTCACGGGTGTGTCAGATGTGACAGACAGTCGTTCTGGATCCAATTGTAGATGGTCACTGCGCTTGGCTCTGCAGGCACCTTCTTGACCTTTTCATTTCTGTAGTGTAGTGATATCCTTCTCCCTCTAGGACCTAGCAGTGACCTCCACCTTCTGCTGCTAATTGACACACCCTTACTGACACACCCTTGCTCGCCAGTGATAGCTCTATTTTCCTCTGTCCAGGCTTGAAGTACTAGTAGTTGGCTAGTGTCTTCTTGGAGTTCCCTTGGAGGATAGTTGATGTGATTGCTCTGCTGTCTTCTCAAGGTAAGTGTTTCCCTTGTCTGCTTACCTGTTTGTGTTTACTTGCAGTGGGGCTGACTAGTGCTCACCCCGTCCCCTTCCTATCCAGGACCTATCGCTAGGGGTAGTCAGGTATTAGGTTTCCTGGTCGGCGATAGGTGCAGAACCTATTTAGGGATGTTAGAGGAGTCAGGGAGTTGTCAGATCTGCCTAGGAATCTCCACTCTACCTTTCCCTAGTGTTTGGGCTTCCTCCCCCTCTTTCCGTTGTTGTGCACTTAGTCTTTCTCTCGTCTTGCGTGACAATATCCTACTTTTTCTATATTGTAAAAGCTTTATGCTACTATTATTCTTAAGTCTTGCAGAGGCCATAAGCTCAAAAAGGCTACCTTGGACACACTTTGAGCTAGCCTCTCCATATAGAAGGTTCCAGAGGAACCCTGGCCTTCGCTCTTTAACAGGTCTGGGGTCTGGACAGGGATCTGGACATACAATGGGGTCCCCTGGATTGTGTTCACAGAGTAGTTGCTGTCTGGAGGAGTGAACCTGATGTAGAGAAAACCAGATGAGCTAGGTTAGTAAGAAAAGGGACAGAGTCAGGGGCATAATGAGAAGGTAAAACCATAACCAGGGGAAATAGCCAGAATCGGATGCCAGGAGATTAGTCAAAACGTGGTGAGACAAGATAAAGTCAGGATCCAGGGGAGGTCACAGAGGGAGACGTAGTCAGAGTCACAAACTGGATTAATGAAACAAATAACCAGTCCAGGGAGTAATCCAAGCAATCCAGACAATATCAGGCAACTGCCAGCATTACGCTGGAAGTTTAAGTAAGGCGCGGTGGTGCCCCATTGGCCATAGCAGGGAACTGATTATACCTGCTGAGCTGATGAACAGCGCACACACTCATTACCCTTGCTGAATGGCACCACAAGTTCCAGCCACAGTAATCCCTGGTTGAATAGTGACAACACCGCCCAGAGGTACTGGCCAAGGCTTTTCCACCATCACCAGTGCCGGCCGCAGAGTGAACACGGTGGTGCCTGGCCAATGAAGCAGATGTCTCTGGAGCAGGTCCAAAAAAAGATGTGACATTTATACATAGTGCAAGTTTTAGCCACAGAATACTTGATCCCCAACCCAGCAAAAAGCTTCAAGATTTTGCATTATTGTCTTATTTTGGTGACAAGTGAACAGACTCCCTTAGTCATAGTCTAAAGCACCAATTCCTTGGACCCAGTGTAAAACACCAGTCCCTTTAGTCAAGTCTATACCACCAGTCACTTGGGCACAGTCTAAACCACAAGTCCCTTGGACCAAGTCTAAACCTCCAGCTTCTTAGCCCCGGTATAGACCACCAGTTCCTTGGGTCCCGTCTAAACCACCAGTTTTTGTGGCCCAGTCTAGACCACCAGTTTCTTGGGCCTACTCTAAACCAACAGTTCTTTGGGCCCAGTCTAAACTACCAGTCCCTTGAACCAAGTCTAAACCTCCAGTTTTTAATCCCGGTCTATACTACCAGTTTCCCGGTCCCCATCTGCACAACCAGTTTTTTTGGGCCCAGTCTAGACCACCAATTTCTTGGGCCCACTCTAAACCACCTGTTCTTTGAGCCCAGTCTAAACTACCAGTTTCCTGATCCCCATCTGAACCACCGGTTATTTGGACCACCAGTTCCTTGGACCCCGACTAAACCTCTAGTTTCTTAGTCCCAGTTAGTCCACTAGTACTTTGGGTCCCGTCTAAACCACCAGTTTTTTTGGCCCAGTCTAGACCACCAGTTTCTTCGGCCCACTCTAAACCACCAGTTCTTTGGGCCCAGTCTAAACCACCAGTCCCTTGAACCAAGTCTAAACTTCCAGTTTTAATCCCGGTCTATACTACCAGTTTCCCGGTCCCCATCTGCACAACCAGTTTTTTTGTGCCCAGTCTAGACCACCAATTTATTGGGCCCACTCTAAACCACCTGTTCTTTGAGCCCAGTCTAAACTACCAGTTTCCTGATCCCCATCTGAACCACCGGTTATTTGGACCACCAGTTCCTTGGACCCCGACTAAACCTCTAGTTTCTTAGTCCCAGTTAGTCCACCAGTTCTTTGGGCCCCATCTAAACCACCAGTTTTTTTGGCCCAGTCTAGACAACCAGTTCCTTGGGCCCAGTGTAATCTACCAGTTTCTTGGTCCCTGTCTAAACCACCGGTTATTTGGGCCCACTCTAAACCACCAGTATCTTGGTCCCCGTCTAAACTACCAGTTCTTTGGGCGCATTCCTGGTTTTATCGAGATGATGGAATTCTACTTTATTGAATGAAGATTTATGTCCACTTATTTGCTTTTTCTGGGTTTAATGTTTCGACAGAAGGGGGCACAGGAGGTCTGCCTTCATGTAAACATTATACCACAAGCCAATAACAAAACATAAAGCAACATCTGCCAAGATGAATACAAGAAAAAGTGACTTGTCTTTTGATGTCAATAACCTATAGTGTAAGCGGAATAACAATGACATGGAATTTGGGAAATGTTTGGATACATCGAGGTAACAGTGAAGAATAAGCAGTAAAGAGAAAAATGCTGAGGGTAGATATGAACCTGCGCGTTCCCCTGAGCCGCCCGGAGATTGACAGCTGTGCCATATTGTTCTGCCCAGATTAGATTGAGATCGCCGGAGTAATTGCACTTTGGATATGACCGGAATTTGAAGCACAGAGCTTGGGTCGGTGAAGCGAGCTGGCAGCTTTCCTCCTGCCGCTCAGATAGCTTCAAACTTTCTGGATAATTAAAAGGAGATTGTGAGAAAAATCTGCTGGAGCAAAGGGTAGAAAATGGGTTTTGGACAAGTACTTTCATGACTTACATGCAGGCAGTGGTGTTGGAAAAGTCTTAAAAGGGCAGGGGAACAAGCCCTATGGTGTGTGTCTACTCCTGTACCGAAAAATACTAATAATACGTGGGTCAAGGCAGTGGCTCCACCAGGTCTCTGAAGGTGTCAAGTGATAGCTGACATCTTTAGATCCTATAAGTAGCAAGGTGCGGTCTCCATGGGTCGGACATGTTGAAAGTCTTTCCAGGGATGAGGAACTCCAGGCCAATAATCCGAGAATGTGTCCTATGTGCCTGATGTTAGAGACGCCATTGTATATGCCCGGACATCACCACTAGAGTGAAAAACCATGTACGGAGCAGGTATGACCGCCATATGTATAAATAGAATAACCTAGCGGTTTTTGGAGGCTTTTAGTTGTTGACTAACTACTCATTTAATCATCCTAACAACGAATTAAGCAAATAAAAGGGGGCATCCAGTTCAAGACCCTCTTAGTGATGGATCTTACTAGCTTTACAAGGATACAGATATCCATTACACAGAGAGCCCATATATTTCTGCAGGCACTGTGCATTACTTCATTTCAAACATGGTGTCACTGCAGGGAAATTTGTGTTACCCAGGGGGAATATAGGGGACTTTTACCTTGTTTAGGAGGTCACGGCAGTCGGCTCCCGGGCCCATGCTCTGGGTCTCTCTTTAAAAAGGGGTTTTAATGTACAGTTTGTCTCGTGACGCCACCTGTGGTTTCCGGTAATGGTTACCGGCGCTGCTGCAGACCTCCGGGGGGTGATGGGATGGCAGCTGGGATGTTCCTGCTCCCCACAGGCGGAGCGGGCCCCCGGCAGGTGCAGATGGTGGTGATGCTGGGGCTTGCAGTGCAGGAGAGATGGCGCAGCATGAGTAACTGACAGAGACAGGGGATTCGCTTCAATACCTTTACTGGTGCGGATGTCAGGTACGGTCCAGGGTACTCGCTAGGAAGGGTGCACTTCTGGACTTCTCCCCAGTGAGCGGGTATAAGGCCTCCTGGTCCGTGTCTGCCTCTCTCTAAGCTCCTGGCCAGCCTGCAACTGGGCCTAGTTTATGTGTCGTGCTGTTCCTTCACCTGTCGCTTGGTAGTAGGACCTTTTTCTGCCAACCACTATCCCTGGACGCCGGGGCCTTCGTGGTTCCTAGTCCTGTCAAGGGTTTAGATTCAGGTCGACCAGGGACTTGTAGTCCTCCTGATATGCCGGTGATCCCTACTGGGTATAAAGGATCCTGTAGGCGCGGACCCGATGTCCGCTTTGTGTCTTGGGGTGAGCCTATGATGCTCCTCTGCGCCTCAACTTCTTTCTCCTCTCCTCTTTGCCTCTGGCCACACTCGGGGCCCTCAATACAGCAGCAGACATGCTGCATCTTCACTGCTCTCAGTGGCAGCACACTCTCTGAACAACTAACTAACTGCCTGGCTCCACGCTCCATATATATATCCCTAACAGGGCTCCCTCTGGTGGTATGAGGTGGAAGGGTGCAGGTGTTTGTTTGTAACAAGGGCCTCTTGTGGAGAAGTCCATCCATGCACCCTTTTGGGTCCTGTGGTACCTGTGAACAGCAGGGTGCCACAAATTAACCTCTTGTTACCCCCAAAGATTACAGCTGATTACTAGGGTAAGATGATATACATTGGAAAATGACTGTCATGGTAACTGGTGTTGTGTAAAACTTTTCCATTTTACTTTTTCTTCAAAGTTTACCTAGGCCAGCAAAACCATTGCTGGCCTACCATTGATAGCAAGATAAATCTGTTTCCAATGTACATACCAGTGTAATATGTCCAAGATGTGTCTCAATTCTCATGCTCTAAAGTGCTGATGCATGGTTCCTCTTCATCAGCATTCTCTGAGCTGAAAGTTCACCTCTCTGTTCTGCCTACATGCCGTTTGACAGATAGGAGATACAGAGACTTGTCGCCCGTTCCTGTAAGGAGACAAATACCCATCTTCCCTTACTGTAAAATAAAGACCTGCATTCCCTTTTGATATGCAAAGCCCCACCCACTTCCTGTAGAAATACAAAGCCACTCCCCCTCCCTGTAGAGAGACAAAGACACTCCTTAATTTTTGTGGAGAGACAAAGCACCACCCCCATTTCCTGTAGATAGACAAAGCCCCACCCACTTCCTGTAAAGAGACAAGGACCCACCCCCTTTTCCTGTAGAGAAACAAAGTTCCATCCACTTCCTGTAGAGAGACAAAGCCCTGCCCCCATTTCCTGTGGAGAAACAAAGCCCAACCCCCAATTCCTGTAAATAGATAAAGTGTTACACGCACGCTGCTAGGTTCAGATAGGGGTGAGACGGGTTTCATGAATTCTTTGGAATCCTGGAGGAACTGTTACTCAGGACGACCATAGGCTGCAGCTTCTTTCAGGCACACAATAGATTCAGCTGCTGACCAGACACATTTGACAAGAGTCTTTTTCAACAGTTTAACAGTGGAATTTAATCTGAAGCACGACCAGTGCAATTCAGGGATATTACAGTAACAATCTTCATTACAGTACAGTCTGAGTTTCTTGAGCAACCGGCTCCAGTAACAATACAGTAGTTTCTTCACAAGGCACAGTATTACAATCTCTTCAGTAGCATAATTCAGCATAGATTAGATCTCTTAGCAGCACACTTCTATGCATACACAACCACTGGCTTTTCCTTCACAAGGACACAATAATACACAGCATTCTTTATCCTGCATGGCAATGGAGGTGGGAGGGTTTGATGAGGGAGATGATCTCTGTGACACAATTCCTTCCAGTCCTTATCTTCCTGCCTGATAATACTCTGTACTTTTAGTTCAGGGAGTTTATCTGACCTGTGTTTAGTTTCTCTCCTGATCTGAATCCTGTTCAGTTGCCTTCTGTCAGATCCAGATAACACACCAACTTTCTCTTTGGCTTCAGCCAGACTACAATAACAAGTTCCCCACAATCCTCCTGGGGCTCTGCTAAAACACTCCCTATCGCCTGTGACTGTGTTAACCCCTCTAGTTGCTGGATGCTTCTGAAGCACAACACTTCCTGTCTCCTGTGCTTGTGTTATTTGGAACAGTTGCTGGATGCTTTGGAAGCAACAGCACTACTTCTGCATGTCACAAAAGCCTCACCCACTTCCTGTAGAGAGACAAAGACCCACCCCCATTTCCTGTAGAGAAACAAAGTTCCGCCCCTTACTGTAATTGGTCTCAGTCTCTGCAGCTATAGATGGATTACACTTGACAACAGGCAGTGGACAGAAAAATACATAGAAGGATGACCCCTAGTGGCCAGAGGTGATTATTTGGGCATAAAATAGCATAATTTTTAAATAAAGTGATTTGAGAATTGTTTATATATCATAATACCTATCAAACAAGATCAAGGTCTCTGTAAGTGCAGAAAACATTAAAAAATCAGAAGCACAGATGATTTTAATTTTTTTCTGACCCTTTTGGTCAGACTGCCATCCATTCCTATAACACAGAGCATCGCTTATCTGGTTCTCCACCACACATACTACATTATGCACCATTAAGGGGAATTCTTCTTCTACTTTATGTAGGTGACTTGATTCTACATACAGAGCGCCCCCTTGTGGTGGCAACAGGCAAAATATATTTTACAAGTACATGTGTTGGTAGAACAGAAGAGTACTGCAATGTATCAGAGAAACAATGTGCTATAGACTTATCAAACAAATTAGGAGAAAGCTCCAAATCCTCTGTGCTACTGTTTTTAAGGAAAAAATGTAGACCGTGATTCCCCTTTAAGCATCGTTTCCAAATATATCTAAACGTTGGTTGTACTTTTCTCCTTTCCCAGAATAGAAGGGAATAAAATTGAAGCTTTTTTTTCTCATTTATGGGAACAGTGTTTGTAACAGAAAATACTGTAAAAAGATGATTGTTCTCTTTCTAAATGTGAAAATGTTAACTGGAAGCGCACGGCTCAGTTTAGCACTGGGAACCTGTCAGAGCCGCGCGTGTTCTGACTCATGCACGCATTAGGGTCTTTTGTTATTTTCTACCAATTAAGTCGTTGCACAATGTTGTGTTTATTTTTTTTAGCAATTAAGCGTTTTACTGTCACAGAAAAACAGGATTGTGTAAGGGAAGGTGGCGGATAGGTCTTATGGAAGCAGCTATAATGAGCCCTGCGGTCCCTGTGATGTGCGGCTATCGCTTATGTGCAAACCCTCTCATTTCACAAGCCCAATACCAGGGGCAGAGGTGATGGGGTCATTATTATACATAATGCACACGTAGGAGAAAGAGCAAGATTTATTCTTTTCCTTAAAGTGAGCATCCTTTTTTTTAACCATCGTGTAAGTTTTACATACAGGATTCTCTTCTGATTTGTTGCATAAAGCGCCCTGTCATATCACATAGAACAAATTACAGCAGGGGCCGGCAGCACTCATGCCATGCAACGTGTTCAAACAACTTTTACTTCATCTCATTTGGACAGAATCTGGTCCGGATGTACTCTATCCAGTCAATTTCAGTGGGCAGTAACTGTAGTTCAGCGGTCTGTCAGCACTATATGTACTGAAACTTTCTTTCCTTGATTTTACGATATGCATGGCCTGTCATGAGCCAACCGAATCCATAAACAGTTCTCCCACCCTCCCCCAACTCCTGTAATGGGATAATGGGACAAACACCTGTTTACATTTCAAGTAGAGAGGCAAAAAACATTCTCACTTCCTGTTCAAATGCAAATATGCTCTCCACTTCCTGTAGAGAGACACTTTGACTTCCTGTAAAGAGGTAAAAACCACCCCCATGCCTGTAGAGACTCAAAGGCCCACTCCATTTGAAGTTGAGAGACAAAAACGCATACCTACTTCCAGTAGAGGAACAAAGTAGAGTAGAGACAAAGACCTACTTCCTGTATAGAGACAAAGACCCACCCTACTCACTGTAAGGAGACAAAGACCCATCCTACTTCCTGTATAGAGACAAATATCCACCCCCACTTCCTGTATAGAGGCAAAGATCCACCCCTATTTCCTGTATAGAGACAAAGATCCACCCCTACTTCCTGTATAGAGACAATGATCCACCCCCACTTCCTGTTATAGAGACAAAGATCCACCCCTACTTCCTTTATAGAGACAAAGACCCACTCTACTTCTAGTATAGAGACCAAGACCCATCCCACTTCCTGTATAGAGACAAAGACCCACCCCACTTCCTGTATACAAACAAATAGCCACTCCCACTTCCTCTATAGAGACAAAGACACACCCTACTTCTTGTAGAGAGACAATGACCCACCCCACTTCCTGTATAAAGACAAATAGCCACCCACACTTCCTGTATAGAGACAAAGATCCACCCCTACTTCCTGTATAGAGACAAAGATCCACCCCCACTTCCTGTATAGAGACAAAAACCCACCCCATGTCCTGTATACAGAGAAAGACCCACCATACTTCTTGTAGAGACAAAGACCCACCCTACTTCTTGTAGAAAGACAAAGACCCACCCCACTTCCTGTATAGAGACAAATAGCCAAACCCACTTCCTGTATAGAGACAAAAATCCACCCCTACTTCCTGTATAGAGACAAAGACCCACCCTACTTCTTGTAGAGAGACAAATAGCCATCCCCATTTCCTGTATAGAGAAAAAGACCCCCCCTACTTCCTTTATAGAGACAAAGATCCACCCCCACTTCCGATATAGAGACAAAGATCCACCCCTACTTCCTTTATAGAGACAAAGACCCACTCTACTTCTTGTATAGAAACAAAGACCGACCCGACTTCCTGTATAGAAACAAATAGCAACCCACACTTCCTGTATAGAGACAAAGACCCACCCCACTTCCTGTATAGAGACAAATACCCACCCCCACTTCCTGTATAGAGACAAAGACCCACCCTACTTCTTGTAGAGAGACAATGACCCACCCCACTTCCTGTATAGAAACAAATAGCCACCCACACTTCCTGTATAGATACAAAGATCCATCCCCACTTCCTGTATAGAGACAAAATTCTACCCCTACTTCCTGTATAGAGACAAAAACCCACCCTACTTCTTGTATAGAGACAAAGACCCACCCCACGTCCTCTATAGAGACAAAGACCCATCCCACTTCCTTTATAGAGACAAATAGCCACCCCCACTTCCTGTATAGAGACAAATATTCACCCCTACTTCCTGTATAGAGACAAAGACCCATCCCTACTTCTTGTAGAGAGACAAAGACCCACCCCACTTCCTGTATAGAGACAAATAGCCATCCCCATTTCTTGTATAGAAACAAAGACCCACCCTACTTCTTGTATAGAGACAAAGACCCACCCCACGTCCTCTATAGAGACAAAGACCAATCCCACTTCCTGTATAGAAACAAATAGCCACTCCCACTTCCTGTATAGAGACAAAGACCCACCCCACTTTCTGTATAGAGACAAATAGCCACCCCCACTTCCTGTATAGACAAAGATCCACCCTAATTCTTGTAGAGACAAAGACCCACCCCACTTCCTGTATAGAGACAAATTGCCAACCCCACTTCCTGTATAGAGACAAAGATCCACCCCACTTCTTGTATAGAGACAAAGACCCACCTTGATTCTTGTAGAGAGACAAAGTTCTGCCCCCCACTTCCTTTAGAGAGACAAAGACCAACCTCATTTCTTGTAGAAAGACAGAAACCTGCCTCTACTTCCTATACAGACATAAAAACCCACCTCACCTTCCCATAAAACATCAAAGACATCCCCCACTTCCTGTATAGAGACAAAGATCCACCCCCACTTCCTGCATAGAGACAAATATCCACCCCTACTTCATTTATAGAGACAAAGACCAACCCGACTTCCTGTATAGAAACAAATAGCCACCCACAAAACCTGTATAGAGACAAAGACCCACCCTACTTCTTGTAGAGAGACAATGACCCACCCCACTTCCTGTATAGAGACAAATAGCCACCCACACTTCCTGTATAGAGACAAAATCTACTCCTACTTCCTGTATAGAGACAAAAACCCACCCTACTTCTTGTATAGAGACAAAGACCCACCCCACGTCCTCTATAGAGACAAAGACCCATCCCACTTCCTGTATAGAAATAGCCACCCCCACTTCCTGTATAGAGACAAAGACCCACCCCACTTCCTGTATAGAGACAAATAGCCACCCCCACTTCCTGTATAGAGACAAAGATCCACCCCTACTTCCTGTATAGAGACAAAGACCCACCCCTACTTCTTGTAGAGAGACAAAGACCCACCCCACTTCCTGTATAGAGACAAATAGCCATCCCCATATCCTGTATAGAGACAAAGACCCACCCTACTTCTTGTATAGAGACAAAGACCCACCCCACGTCCTCTATAGAGACAAAGACCCATCTCACTTCCTGTATAGAAGCAAATAGCCACCCCCACTTCCTGTATAGAGACAAAGACCCACCCCACTTTCTGTATAGAGACAAATAGTCACCCCCACTTCCTGTATAGAGATAAAGATCCACCCCACTTCCTGTATAGAGACAAAGACCCACCCCTACTTCTTGTAGAGAGACAAAGACCCACCCCACTTCCTGTATAGAGACAAATAGCCATCCCTATTTCCTGTATAGAAACAAAGACCCACCCTACTTCTTGTATAGAGACAAAGACCCACCCCATGTCCTCTATAGAGACAACGACTCATCCCACTTCTTGTATAGAAACAAATAGCCACCCCCACTTCCTGTATAGAGACAAAGACCCACCCCACTTCCTGTATAGAGACAAAGACCCACCCCTACTTCTTGTAGAGAGACAAAGACCCACCCCACTTCCTGTATAGAGACAAATAGCCATCCCCATTTCCTGTATAGAGACAAAGACCCACCCTACTTCTTGTATAGAGACAAAGACCCACCCCACGTCCTCTATAGAGACAAAGACCCATCCCACTTCCTGTATAGAAACAAGTAGCCACCCTCACTTCCTGTATAGAGACAAATAGCCACCCTCACTTCCTGTATAGAGACAAAGATCCACCCCTACTTCCTGTATAGAGACAAAGACCCACCCTACTTCTTGTAGAGACAAAGACCCACCCTACTTCTTGTAGAGAGACAAAGACCCACCCCACTTCCTGTATAGTGACAAATAGCCAACCCCACTTCCTGTATAGAGACAAAGATCCACCCCACTTCTTGTATAGAGACAAAGACCCACCTTACTTCTTGTAGAGAGACAAAGTTCTGCCCCCCACTTCCTTTAGAGAGACAAAGACCAACCTCATTTCTTGCAGAAAGACAGAGACCTGCCTCTACTTCCTATACAGACATAAAAACCACGTCACCTTCCCATAAAACATCAAAGACACCCCCCACTTCCTTTAGAGAGACAAGGACCCACCCCCACTTCCTCTCTAGAGAGACAAAAATCTGCCCCCACTTCCTGTAGAAACACAGACCTGTTTCTACTTCCTGTAGGGACATATAGACCCGCCTTCCCTTCCCTTAAAGCATCGAAGATCCGTCCCCCACTTTCTCTAGAAAAAAAAGACCCACTCCACTGCCTGTAAAGAAACAAAGTCTCACCCCCATTTCCTGTAGAGATACAGAGACCCACTCCTCCTTCCTGTAGAAACACACAGACCTGCCTCTACTTCCGTAAGAGACACAATGGTCTGCCTCCACTTCCCTTAAAGCATCAACCACTTCCTGTAGAGCATAGGGTGGTTATATTTGGCACCAGACAACAGAATCATCACCCCTATGTGGGGCCTTTATTCTGTATGGAGGACTATGTGGGGCCATTATACTGTATGGTGAACTATTTGGGGCCATTATACTGTATGGAAGACTATGTGGTGCCCATTATACTTTATGGAGGACTATGTGGTGCCCATTATAATGTATGGAGGACTATGTGGGGCCATTATTCTGTATGGAGAACTATGTGGGGCCCATTATACTGTATGGAGGACTATGTGGGACCCATTATACTGTATGGAGGACTATGTGGGGTCATTATTCTGTATGAAGGACTATGTGGAGCCCATTATACTGTATGGAGAACTATGTGAGGCCCATTATTCTGTATGGAGGACTATGTGGGACCCATTATACTGTATAGAGGACTATGTGAGGTCATTATTCTGTATGAAGGACTATGTGGAGCCCATTATACTGTATGGAGAACTATGTGAGGCCCATTATTCTGTATGGAGGACTATGTGGGACCCATTATACTGTATGGAGGACTATGTGAGGCCCATTATTCTGTATGGAGGACTATGTGGGACCCATTATACTGTATGGAGGACTATGTGGGGTCATTATTCTGTATGGAGGACTATGTGGGGCCCATTATAATGTATGGAGGACTTTGTGGGGCCATTATTCTGTATAGAGGACTATGGAGTGCCCATTATACTGTATGGAGAGCTTTGTGGGGCCATTATACTGTATGGAGGACTATGGAGTGCTCATTATTCTGTATGGAGGACTATGTTGTTTGCCATCCCTACTGTGGAGAGATACAGACCCGTCTCCGCTTCCTGTTCTCCATTCCTTCATCTCTTTTGATAGAGATTATATAGCAGGTTAGAGAAAACGGAGATGCCTAGTTGCCGGCAGTATGGAGATGTTTTTTGGTCTGAAATTGACGTATTTTTCTAAAATACTGCTCCAAATCCACTGCATAGAAAAATGTTTAAGTTGCAAAATTTGGCACAAGCGATATTTGTGCAAAAATGTTACTACAGGGTGGGCCATTTATATGGATGCACCTAAATTAAATGGGAATTGTTGCTGATATCAGCTTCCTGTTTGTGGCACATTAGTATATGGGAAGGGGAAAACTTTATCTGAAACAACGGATCCTGGAAGCCTGTACTGGCACTCCTTCTGCGGTGTTGCTATCAGTGTGTCCAGAGTGGGAGAAGAGGGTTGCATTGACAATCCAACACAATGGGCAGCACTTTGAACACATTTTATAAGTGGTCATAAACTTGTAAAAAACTAATGAAAGAATAAAGTTACGTTAAAAACCAAGCACACCATTGTTTTTCTTATGAAATTCTCAATAAGTTTGATGTGTCACATGACCCTCTTCCCATTGAAAAAAATAAAGTTGGATCCAAATTGACCGACATCAAAATGGCCGCCATGGTCACCACCCATCTGGAAAAGTTTCCCCTCTCCCATATACTAATGTGCCACAAACAAGAAGCTGATATCACCAACCATTCCCATTTAATTTAGGTGCATCCATATAAATGGCCCGCCCTGTACTTTAAACTATTTTTTTTTTTTGCAAGGCCCATCAATTTTTTAAAAGTGTGCGAGACTTAGGAAATGGTTGTGATCAATTTCTGTTAAAAAAAAAAATACTATAACATATTTATGCTAAATAACTGACATAAATTGTAGCGTAAATCAGCTCAGCTCATAACTAATATAACGCTGCATTCTTAAAAGGTTAAGGAACACGTTTTCCCTGTAAGCTAATGACATTTATTTCCCATTATTTAATAAAAACTCGAATGAGAGATCGTACAGTAAAATCAAACGTAGTTATGTGAAATATGCTTTCCAGGAGTAGGAGATAAATTGATAGTATCCCATGATAGTGACCTGTGTCCTCCCACACCGGAGCTTCCAGGTTAATGAATGTAATTCCAAAAAATTACATTGACTTGTGACAATCAGATGCATCCCGCGGCAGAGGCGTAACCTGGTGCCTCAATACAGAAGCTATTATAGGGTCTACGACCTCTTATTTGCAAAATGGATACAATGTTGCAATAGTTATTACAAAATGAAACGTACATTATATAACATTGATCTTCCCCAACTCTCTAATTTATGGACGTAAGGAAAGAAAAACAGCTCCATACTACCTGAGCTGATCGACGAGGGCTGACTACTCCTGTGTGCATCATAAAAGGAGGAGTTGAGGGTGACTACTCCTGTGTGCATCATAAAAGGAGGAGTTGAGGGTGACTACTCCTGTATGCATCATAAAAGGAGGAGTTGTCTTCTTTACTGTAGAGGAAGTGTGTGATCATTGGTATTATATATACTGGGTGGGTCAGAAGCATTTCTGTAACTATCACGTACAGCCGGCTGCAATGTGACCTGTCTAGAAATGGCTCTAGGACTGCATGACCATGGGGGGTGTAAACCTACTTTGGGCTTCCAATAGATATTATTGTCCAGAGACTGTTACTGCGCCTTTCCTGTACAAAGGGAAAGTAACAAGTAGTAAGAATTGACTAAGGTGGTGTGACTGACCATGGCCGTGTAGCTTGATTTGGGTTTAGGTGGGAAGATTGTGAGCCCCGATGGGGACAGCGACGATAATGTATGTAAAGCGCTGCGGAATATGTTAGCACTATATAAAAAATAAAGATTATATTATAAGTAGAAGAAGATTTCTCATGACACAGGACACCTGCCAACCAGAGATTGGTCTGATCTATGAGCAGGAGGAAAACCTCATTAGCACAATAGTAGATATGGTGAATAGGAAACTTAAAGGGTGTAAGGGTGCAGCTGAACAGGTCCTGAATGGGAGATATGTGTCACCAAAGTGGTTAGCCACGGTGATGTGAAGCATAGAAAGAAGGCTCCCATGACACTAAGTTGCTGAGAAGATTTGTGATGGGCCCGGATTTTTGGGTCGGGGTTTTAGGAGCGGCTAGACGTTCTGGGTGGGACTGACCATTTCCTTATTTCCTTAACAGGTTTTGGTGGGGCTAGTTTAGGTAGCTCAGCTGCCTCAGCACGGGTCTGTGTGGAGAGGTGGAAAGACTTGTGTGTGCTAGTCAGTTGTGGTTAGTCTCAAACTCTGAAAAGCTAAAAAGCTGTTAATTTTTCCTGGACAGGTGAGCCCATATTGCTGTGTGGACTTTTTTGTTTTATTTCCACCTTTATGCTGGAGAAATGCTGTCTTGTTTTACCTGGAAGTTTTATGACCTTCAATAAAACCTCCTATTTTTTTACACAAGTGACCTTGCTGCTTGTGCGAATGATATTGTCACGGGTGTGTCAGAAGTGACAGACAATCGCCCTGCAGTTGGTTGCAGGAGATCTCTTTGTTTGGCATTACAGACACCATCTTAGAAGCTGTCTCTCTAGGACCCAGCGGCTACCTTCCTCTTGCTAATTAACACCCTGGGTGTATAAATTCCTGCTGTTTCCTAGAGGGAGGTGCTGGCAATATTCACATGACCCCTTATGAAGGCTTGAGCAGGAGCATTACTTCTTCCTCTCTGGAGCTAAAAGGATGTGTGTTCATCTCTCTGAAGTCGATTAAAGCTAAGCTATCTTCCTTTGTTTGTTCCCCCTTGCTGTCTTTAGTTGTCAGTGGGGATCGACTAGCACTCATCCCCTCCCTTCCCTAGCCAGGGCCATATGCCAGGGAAAGACAGGGCGAGGTTCCTGTGCAGCGATTGGTGCCAAACCAATATAGGGACGTTAGGGAAGACAGGGTGATATAAGGTCAGCCTAGGAGGTCTCCACTACCCCCTTTCCCTAGAGTCTGGGCCCCCTTTTCCCCCTTCCCTTCGTGTTGCACTAAGTGTTTTACACCTTGATATCTGCTGACAAAGAGTAAAATCCCTACAACAGGTTGTCCAGTATTAGAAAAAAAAATGACTGTTTTCTTCCAAAAGTAATGGCCAAAACTTATCAACAGGTTCGTGTGAGACCTTGCAACACAGTCCCATTCACTTAAATAGATCCGAGCTGTGAAAGCCATACACAGCCTATGGACAGGAGTTGAAGTGGTCCTGGTGCCATGATTTTTTCTAATCCTGGGTAATCCTTTTCATTTTAATGTTCGCAACATATTCTACTAATGGTCTACTTTTCCTACTTCCAGACTTTAGATCAGACCACTCTTTGGCTGGGAGACGTCTTGCCCTACCAGAAACCTTCCCTCGTTTCTCACCCAAACCTAGACTTCTTCTTGCCCCACTCACCAAACATAACTCTTTTAATCACTTTCTATCTGCACCTAGAGGATCGAGGAGCAGATGAATCGCGGTGATTATGGGCGCTCTTTCTTTTTTTTTGCCTTCTTCCCTATTCGCTGTATTATTTTTGATATTCCTCGAAGGTGTTAAATAAACCATAAACTTCATTTGCCGGAGTTCTTCCGAATAAATTATAACAGTCAACCTGAAAAAAAACTAAAGAAAGAAAGGTTTTCTCACTCTTCCAATTTTCAATAAGGGCAATGAAAAAGAATTATGAAAGGCTCATCAGCGGGGGCAATTAGATTGTCAGCTCTTGGGCCATTAATCTTTTGAAAAATGGAAGTGAGCTGGATGAAATATGAGCTTACCATACACTTCCTATACTTCCAGATTCTGGGTAAGTGGCTTCTGAAGGTAATAACTGTTAATGGGAGCATTCACCTATATTTAATTAAAACTGTGGATAGTCCGGTAATTAAAGGTAATTGAGAACTCGGTGTATTAAAGAAAAAAATCAATGAAAGATTGGCAATGATAAGCGGCGAGGAGAGAGAATGATTGTGGCTTCATCAAATTTGACCTTGGGGAGCACCACGATGAGAGGCTTGGAGAGAAGAGTTTCTGCCTTCATTGTGAAGGTGGTAATGGACTCGAAATTCTTGAAAGGAATTGGATGACCTTAATAAATGATTATACTCTACATCTACTAATCACAGATGGGATCTGATCAAAAGTGGAGGTCTCAAGGGTGTGTGAAGGAGCTGATCCCATGGGTTGTATTGAAGTAGCGAACAAGTCCTAATATACTAATAACTACAGAAGGTGCAGACATAGCAGTCACAGCTGGGTAGCTGGGGGTCCTTTTGTAGATTACTTATATTATGTTTGTGTCTATCAAGTTGTGTAAAACTTTTTTTTATTATTATTTAATTATTCTCTAAGTTATTGCAAAGTTAGGATGTTGTTATTTTGCTTCCTTCACTCTTAAACACTATGTTGCAGTACTTTTTCAGTATCCAGTTTGCGTTCCTTTAGAAGCTGCTTTCAACTGCTGCTCAGCAAAATCTATGCACTATATTAAAACAGTGTCTGTATGGGACATTCCCTGTCTGAGCTTCTCTGTTCCCTTCCCTCATACTGAGACAAGGGGAATGCTCGTACTCAGAATAATGGAATGCAATGTACAGATCTTGCCGAGCAGCAGATGAAAGCAGCTTACAAAGGAGCATGAATTAGCTACTGAAACAGCCTAATAGGATATTGTTTGGTAGAAAGGGAATAAAAATAAGAGAATGAAGTATATTGCAAAGATGAATAACTTTGAATAAATAAATTAAAAAAATGTGGAGTTTTAACTCCACAGTGGAGCAGCAACCAAGACCACCAAGCTCAGCCTTTCCAGTGCACAAAGGGGTATCTTAGAAATTAATACTATATCTGTAGAATGGGTTATTACTTGCGGTTTCCTGGGGTTGAACTGCTGGTCCCCTTACTGGTCCTAAGAATGGGGTACTGAAATGCCGTGCTTAGCTTCCGCTATTTACTACAGTTCCATAGTCAACAATGGAGCAGTGACAGACATGGGGTCCATTTAAACCAACACATAAAATCCCGTTTTTCGGATCAGTGGAAGACCGAGAAGTGGAACGCTCAGAGATTAGCAGGTTTTTACCTGAGCTGAGAAATTTGCATGTTGCAATATTATTTGCAAAATTGGGGAAACCTCTATAATCCGCCAAGGTACGTAGGATCTCTGTAGCATTATTCTTTGTGGATTGTGTTGCAGGGCTCCGCTGCTGTTTACACTGTTATGTGGGAAGTATTATGTGTCACCATTATTTAATCTGCTCGTGGCATTGTCATTGGAAGCTGTTTGGCAGTATTGTTTTACAATGAGTTAACCTGTTATTTGGGCACTTTTTACACTTTAGGGACTGCACGATGCTATTATTTGGCAACTAGATGTCAAAAGAATAGTGCAACAGTTTATCACTATTACTTGGGTATCGCATGGTTGTTTCAGGTGAACACTGTGCAGCACTTTTATTGGGGATTGTATGGCACAGTATAGCACCGTTAAGACAGTGGATGGCCCTATTAGGCAGTGACTTGTAATATTCATGATATTCTTAGCCCTGTATAGAACTATTATTTCAAACTGTATAACATTATTATTTTGTCACATTATTTAACGATAGAGAAAACACAAAAAAAGTTGTTGCCAAGTTGTTTGGATACTTTGTAATCTTTTCCTTATAACCTTGCAGGAGGCTTGTATCTCTTTTTCAGCTCTGTATGCCTTTACTTATGTACCACATCATCTGTATGAGCTGCTTTAAGCTTTCGTTTAGTTATGAAGTCGCCTCATTCTTACTTCTTGCAAAATGCAATAATTGAGGTTTCCTGGTGCAATGAATCTGTGACTAAATTACAATGAAATGATGTCCCCGCAGGCTCATAATTAGATATATGGGTGTTTGGAGTGTCATGTGGAATTAACACACAAAGATAAAGATGCCTTCATTATGGAGGAAATTGTACAACCAACAGAGACGACAACATCATCTGGGAAAGCGACGAGCATTCAAAGGCATTGCCTTCAAGAATGAAAATGTTGCTCAGGAATACGAACAGTCCAAGAGGCTCTGCCTTATGGTAGACCCCGGTGTAACATAGCTTAGATCGGTGGGCTCCAAACTGTGGCTCGGCAGGCGGTCGGGCCACGCTGGAAGCTGCAACATCGCAGCAGTGGAAAGTTGGAAATAATTGCATAGCGTGGGTGGATGCCCCATGCGGGGTTCTCCTCCAAAGAAGACAATCAACCAATGTACTCGAAGCATTGTAACTTATACTGAGCACCACAGCAGATGCACTGACAGAAGATTGTGTGTGGTTACTGGCGATTTAATGGACATAACTGAACTGAACTGAAGGTAAACTAATCAAACTTGCAGATGATGCAAAGCTAGGAGGGATAACTAACACTAGAGAAGACAGAGAAAGGATCCAGAAGAATCTAAATAAGCTTGAACAATGGGCAGCGACTAATAGAATGATATTTAACAGGGAGATTCTACATCTGGGCAAGAAAAATGAAAATTACATTTACAGAATGGGAGGAATAGAACTAAGCAATAGCATGTGTGAAAATGACTGGGGTATAGTAATAGATCACAGACTGCACATAAGTCAACAGTGTGATGCAGCAGCAAAAAAGGCAAATACAGTTCTGGGATGTATTCAGAGAAGCATACAGTCTAGATCATGTGAAGTAATTATCCCCCTCTACTCCACCTTGGTCAGGCTTCATCTGGATACTGTGTCCAGTTTTGGGCACCACATCTTAAAAAAGACATCGAAAAACTGGAGCAAGTTCAGAGAAGAGCGACCAGGATGGTGAGCGGACTGCAAACTATGTCCTACGAGGAACGGGTAAAGGATCTGGGAATGATTAGCAAAAGAAAAGACTGAGAGGAGACTTAATAGCTGTCTACAAATATCTGAAGGGATGTCACACTGTAGAGGGATCAGGTTTATTCTCATTTGCACAAAGAAAGACTAGAAGCAATGGGCTGAAACTGAAAGGGAGAGGATACAGATTAGATATTAGAAAAAACTTTTGACAATGAGGGTGATCAATGAGTGGAACAGGCTGCCACGAGAGGTGGTGAGTTCTCCTTCAATGGAAGTCTTCACACAGAGGCTGGACAGACATCTGTCTGAGATAGTTTAGTGACTCCTGCATTGAGCAGGGGGTTGGACATGAGGACCCTGGAGGTCCCTTCCAACAGTAACATTCTATGATTCTTTAATAATACACCAAGTGGATTCAGCACGGAGGTACTGAATCTTGGTGTAGTCAATACACGCAAGGTGGAACAGTCTCTTAACTAATTAATCTGTGAGGAATGGTGTAACCTTCTATCCCTGGTCCCTGCTCTCGCTACAATGACTAATGGCTGTCTCGCGTCACACAGACCTTTAACCATTCATCATCTACTGTATCTTGAATGGTTCTTTGCTTTGTCCAGGTCCCATCCTATAGGTCCCTATTTCTGTATCTCAGGCTTTCTTCCATCCCTGCTCCCCTGACACAACTCTGCCTAGATGGTCCCAAGTCACCACATCCTGGGTCCTAACCTCCTCCAGTCCAGTATTCTTTGTCCTTGCCACTGTAGTACTACTCCTATTCATCTAGACCCTAACATCAAGGCTTCTTGTCCATCCAGTCTCATACCCTTCTCCCTTTATTCTTATTTGTCCAGATCTTAACCTCACAAGCTTCCCTCACTCAACCCAAACTGTGTCTCTGAGAGCTTTACTCCTAATTCTTTAGACCCTGTGCCAAAACTATGCTTTGCCAAACGTTAATACTTAGGAACCTTGAGCCCTTACTTACTACTAGAGCTTCACTTGGACGTGGTCTATATCCCAGCCGTAACTGATGCAACCATAGACTCCCTCGAATTTGGGGCAAGCACCACTAAACTCTCTCTGGTTCCCTCTAGGAGGACATTATCTTTACAGCCATGGCAAACTTCTTTCCAGAGCTAACCCCATCCAGACTGCTAGAACTTTTTAGTGGCGGACTGCATTGAACACAGGCAAACCTCTTTTCCCAATCGTACCCATGATCTAGGACCGCTAACCAATCTTATTGTCACCATAATATGTATGTAAGCAAAAGCTGGAGTAAGATGCGCTGCTAGCATAGAACACGTAGGGTAAGGTGCATCAAATATTAATTACAGGATCACAAGTTGGACCTAGTGAAGGAAACTTATGGTTCCCAAAAATTGTCCTCCTGGAGCAAATATCTGATACACCTTACTTTACCCGTACGCTTTGGACTCATTTTATGCTGTGCTAATTTGATGGACCTTATTGACCGAGAACTGGAGGATTATGACTTCCCTACCATACACCTATACTAGTGTTGTGCCTAAGTATGGACATGATGAACCGGTGAGCAGACACCTCTCCACTATGAACGTTCATTACTCTTCCCACTGTACTGCCCAATGGTGCACCTTGCGTTTTATCTATAGAGATTATCATCCAGCCTTCCAATTATCTGCGTAGACTTGTTACCTTCATTGACACTGGAACAATCTCTACCAGTGAAGGTACTAGAGGTCAGAAAATCAAATTTGTGTTGAATTTTTAGAAATTTGCAATGCAATTAGTTGGAATTGGCTAAAATCTTCGTTCTACACGTTGCAGAAGATTGTATCAGGTAGAGAAGGATGACAGGAACTCGTGTATGGCCGGTCAGGCTTGTCCATAATGCCTTTCAGCTATTACATCATATGGAATAGGAAAGGCGATCAAAGGGAACTATTATAACCTGTATAAAAGCCGAGGCAGGGAATACAGCAGCCACTGTGTGGTGAATCTGTAATATGGGAGGATGTCACAACTCACTGCTTATGGATAGAGATAAGGAGAGAAAGCCATAAAGCACTAAATAAACATTACAGATAGTGTGTGACAGCTCAGCAGTGAAGAAAACTTACCCTCTTTATACCCATATCCATATCAGATTCAATTTATGCAGAGAATTAATCCTATACTATTAACACGAGAATATTCCAATTGTTAATTATTGTTCTTCTTTTTTTATTTTTATTTTTGTTCCTTTTTTAGTATTTATAGTTTTGCTTCATTTGGTCTTATTTCATGCTCACTTTCTACTGCCTTTTGGGGATTTTCACATTTGGTATCTTTATTTGGAGGGAGGTCCTTGCCTCTTGAGCACTTGTTCCATATAATTATGGGTGGGAATGGAGTTTGAAAAAAGGGTGAATGGTAATTAAACATTTATAACTTTGCATGAAAAACATGTTATCATAATATATTCCCACTACTACAAGATTTAAGTCTTCTAAAAAAAAAGAGTTCTAAATCCTCCCCATAAAAAGGAAGTTTGCTGATGGAAATCTGTCTGCCCGCTGTCACCGCTAGGGGGAGCACAAGAGCTTCCTGCATACTGTTCATATTGTATATGACCACAGTTTACAGTAAGCTCCCTCTAGTGGTGGCTGCAGGCAGACAGAACCTTATAATAAAACCTAATAGTTAGACAGTAAATTTGTGACTCTCTATGAAAAAAATGGAGTGCTGATCCCTATTACAATATTAAGAAATAAATCAAGGCAGCTAATAACTATCTATCTATCTATCTATCTATCTATCTATCTATCCATCTATATATATATAAACATATATATATATATATATATATATATACTGTATATAAATACATTACAGAATATATAATCAAATACATTTATAATGTAATAAAATATTTATGCTTAAAATACATATTTGGGTAGGTGCTACCAGGACTCATTATACATTTTTTAAGAAATAAAGTCTTAGATTCGGGGCTGTTTATAAGCAAACGCATAATGAAGATGTACACAGCTCCTCTGAGACTGGACAAGAAACACAAGCGTTATCATATTTTTTCCCACGTCTCGCTGCTCATTTATTCAGGTCAGATCGTCAGGTTGATAGATGCGACACATTGTGCTGTGAATGAAAAAGGGGAATTCATTATAAGATATTATTATTTTCATTTAAGCTTAATATAATTTACATATCACCATCCAGCAGCAGGTGTCACATAGATCGCTGATCTCTAACACATTCTCCTACAGAAGGAGGATCAAATCAGAGAATTGTCACAAGAAAATTCATGGAGATTATCTGAGACAGAAAATTCTAAATATTGTATGGTGCTTTCACTGAAGAAAAACTACTATAAGACTGTCACTAAATATACAAAAAAAGACTTATAAGACTGTCTCCTATTGCATGTACAAGAATATAACTACTATAATACTGCCCCCTATGTACAAGAATATAACTACTATAATTCTGCTCCTATGTACAAGAATATAACTACTATAATACTGCCCCCTATGTACAAGAATATAACTACTATAATACTGCCCCTATGTACAGGAATATAACTACTATAATACTGCTCCTATGTACAAGAATATAACTACTATAATACTGCCCTCTATGTACAAGAATATAACTACTATAATACTGCTCCTATGTACAAGAATATAACTACTATAATACTGCCCCTATGTACAAGAACATAACTACTATAATACTGCTTCTATGTACAAGAATATAACTACTATAATACTGTTCCTATGTACAAGAATATAACCACTATAATACTGCTCCTATGTACAAGAATATAAACTACTATAATACTGCTCCTATGTACAAGAATATAACCACTATAATACTGCTCCTATGTACAAGAATATAAACTAGTATAATACTGCTCCTATGTACAAGAATATAACTACTATAATACTGCCCCCTATGTACAAGAATATAACTACTATAATACTGCCCCCTATGTACAAGAATATAACCACTATAATACTGCTCCTATGTACAAGAATATAACTACTATAATACTGCTCCCTGTGTACAAGAATATAACTACTATAATACTGCTCCTATGTACAAGAATATAACTACTATAATACTGCTCCTATGTACAAGAATATAACTACTATAATACTGCTCCTATGTACAAGAATATAACTACTATAATACTGCTCCTATATACAAGAATATAACTACTATAATACTGCTCCCATATACAAGAATATAACTACTATAATACTGCTCCCTATGTACAAGAATATAACTACTATAATACTGCTCCTATGTACAAGAATATAACTACTATAATACTGCTCCTATGTACAAGAATATAACTACTATAATACTGCTCCCTATGTACAAGAATATAACTACTATAATACTGCTCCTATGTATAAGAAAATAACTACTATAATACTGCCCCCTATGTACAAGAATATAACTACTATAATACTGCCCCCTATGTACAAGAATATAACTATTATAATACTGCTGTTATGTACAAGAATATAACTACTATAATACTGCTCCTATGTACAAGAATATAACTACTATAATACTGCTCCTATGTACAAGAATATAACTACTATAATACTGCTCCTATGTACAAGAATATAACTACTATAATACTGCCCCCTATGTACAAGAATATAACTACTATAATGCTGCCCCCTATGTACAAGAATATAACTACTATAATACTGCCCCCTATGTACAAGAATATAACTACTATAATACTGCCCCCTATGTACAAGAATATAATTACTATTATACTGCCCCCTATGTACAAGAATATAACTACTAAAATACTGCTATATATGTATAAGAATATAACTACTATAATGCTGCTCCTATGTGCAAGAATATAACTACTATAATACTGCTCCTATGTATAAGAATATAACTACTATAATACTGCTCCTATGTACAAGAATATAACTACTATAATACTGCCCCCTATGTACAGGAATATAACTACTATAATACTACTCCTATATACAAGAATATAACTACTATAATACTGCCCCTATGTACAAGAATATAACTACTATAATACTGCTCCTATGTATAAGAATATAACTACTATAATACTGCTCCTATGTACAAGAATATAACTACTATAATACTGCTCCTATGTATAAGAATATAACTACTATAATACTGCTCCCTATTTACAAGAATATAACTACTATAATACTGCCCCCTATGTACAGGAATATAACTACTATAATACTACTCCTATATACAAGAATATAACTACTATAATACTGCCCCTATGTACAAGAATATAACTACTATAATACTGCTCCTATGTATAAGAATATAACTACTATAATACTGCTCCTATGTACAAGAATATAAACTAGTATAATACTGCTCCTATGTACAAGAATATAACTACTATAATACTGCTCCCTATGTACAAGAATATAACTACTATAATACTGCCCCCTATGTACAAGAATATAACCACTATAATACTGCTCCTATGTACAAGAATATAACTACTATAATACTGCTCCCTGTGTACAAGAATATAACTACTATAATACTGCTCCTATGTACAAGAATATAACTACTATAATACTGCTCCTATGTACAAGAATATAACTATTATAATACTGCTGTTATGTACAAGAATATAACTACTATAATACTGCTCCTATGTACAAGAATATAACTACTATAATACTGCTCCCATATACAAGAATATAACTACTATAATACTGCCCCCTATGTACAAGAATATAACTACTATAATACTGCTCCTATGTACAAGAATATAACTACTATAATACTGCCCCCTATGTACAAGAATATAACTACTATAATACTGCCCCCTATGTACAAGAATATAACTACTATAATACTGCCCCCTAGGTACAAGAATATAACTACTATAATACTGCCCCCTATGTACAAGAATATAATTACTATTATACTGCCCCCTATGTACAAGAATATAACTACTAAAATACTGCTCTATATGTATAAGAATATAACTACTATAATACTGCCCCTATGTACAAGAATATAACTACTATAATACTACTCCTATGTACAAGAATATAACTACTATAATACTGTCCCCTATGTACAGGAATATAACTACTATAATACTACTCCTATATACAAGAATAAAACTACTATAATACTGCCCCTATGTACAAGAATATAACTACTATAATATTGCTCCTATGTATAAGAATATAACTACTATAATACTGCTCCTATGTACAAGTATATAACTACTATAATACTGCTCCTATGTATAAGAATATAACTATTATAATACTACTCCTATGTACAAGAATATAACTACTATAATACTGCTCCTATGTACAAGAATATAACTACTATAATACTGCTCCCTATGTACAAGAATATAACTACTATAATACAGCCCCTATGTACAAGAATATAACTACTATAATACAGCCCCTATGTACAAGAATATCACTACTATAATACTGCCCCCTATGTACAAGAATATAACTAATATAATACTGCCCCTATGTACAAGAATATAACTACTATAATACTGCCCCCTATGTACAAGAATATAACTACTATAATACTTCCCCCTATGTACAAGAATCTAACTACTATAATACTGCCTCCTATGTTCAAGAATATAACTACTATAACACTGCCCCCTATGTACAAGAATATAACTACTATAATACTGCTCCTATGTACAAGAATATAACTACTATAATACTGCTCCTATGTACAAGAATATAACTACTATAATACTGCCCCCTATGTACAAGAATATAACTACTATAATACTGCCCCCTATGTACAAGAATATAACTACTATAATACTGCTCCCTATGTACAAGAATATAACTACTATAATACTGCCCCTATGTACAAGAATATAACTACTATAATACTGTCCCCTATGTACAAGAATATAACTACTGTAATACTGCTCCCTATGTACAAGAATATAACTACTATAATACTGCTCCTATGTACAAGAATATAACTACTATAATACTGCCCCCTATGTACAAGAATATAACTACTATAATACTGCCCCCTATGTACAAGAATATAACTACTATAATACTGCTCCCTATGTACAAGAATATAACTACTATAATACTGCCCCTATGTACAAGAATATAACTACTATAATACTGTCCCCTATGTACAAGAATATAACTACTGTAATACTGCTCCCTATGTACAAGAATATAACTACTATAATACTGCTCCCTATGTACAAGAATATAACTACTATAATACTGCCCCTATGTACAGGAATATAACTACTATAATACTGCTCCTATGTACAAGAATATAACTACTATAATACTGCCCTCTATGTACAAGAATATAACTACTATAATACTGCTCCTATGTACAAGAATATAACTACTATAATACTGCCCCTATGTACAAGAACATAACTACTATAATACTGCTTCTATGTACAAGAATATAACTACTATAATACTGTTCCTATGTACAAGAATATAACCACTATAATACTGCTCCTATGTACAAGAATATAAACTACTATAATACTGCTCCTATGTACAAGAATATAACCACTATAATACTGCTCCTATGTACAAGAATATAAACTAGTATAATACTGCTCCTATGTACAAGAATATAACTACTATAATACTGCCCCCTATGTACAAGAATATAACTACTATAATACTGCCCCCTATGTACAAGAATATAACCACTATAATACTGCTCCTATGTACAAGAATATAACTACTATAATACTGCTCCCTGTGTACAAGAATATAACTACTATAATACTGCTCCTATGTACAAGAATATAACTACTATAATACTGCTCCTATGTACAAGAATATAACTACTATAATACTGCTGTTATGTACAAGAATATAACTACTATAATACTGCTCCTATGTACAAGAATATAACTACTATAATACTGCTCCCATATACAAGAATATAACTACTATAATACTGCTCCCTATGTACAAGAATATAACTACTATAATACTGCTCCTATGTACAAGAATATAACTACTATAATACTGCTCCTATGTACAAGAATATAACTACTATAATACTGCTCCCTATGTACAAGAATATAACTACTATAATACTGCTCCTATGTATAAGAAAATAACTACTATAATACTGCCCCCTATGTACAAGAATATAACTACTATAATACTGCCCCCTATGTACAAGAATATAACTATTATAATACTGCTGTTATGTACAAGAATATAACTACTATAATACTGCTCCTATGTACAAGAATATAACTACTATAATACTGCTCCTATGTACAAGAATATAACTACTATAATACTGCTCCTATGTACAAGAATATAACTACTATAATACTGCCCCCTATGTACAAGAATATAACTACTATAATGCTGCCCCCTATGTACAAGAATATAACTACTATAATACTGCCCCCTATGTACAAGAATATAACTACTATAATACTGCCCCCTATGTACAAGAATATAATTACTATTATACTGCCCCCTATGTACAAGAATATAACTACTAAAATACTGCTATATATGTATAAGAATATAACTACTATAATGCTGCTCCTATGTGCAAGAATATAACTACTATAATACTGCTCCTATGTATAAGAATATAACTACTATAATACTGCTCCTATGTACAAGAATATAACTACTATAATACTGCCCCCTATGTACAGGAATATAACTACTATAATACTACTCCTATATACAAGAATATAACTACTATAATACTGCCCCTATGTACAAGAATATAACTACTATAATACTGCTCCTATGTATAAGAATATAACTACTATAATACTGCTCCTATGTACAAGAATATAACTACTATAATACTGCTCCTATGTATAAGAATATAACTACTATAATACTGCTCCCTATTTACAAGAATATAACTACTATAATACTGCCCCCTATGTACAGGAATATAACTACTATAATACTACTCCTATATACAAGAATATAACTACTATAATACTGCCCCTATGTACAAGAATATAACTACTATAATACTGCTCCTATGTATAAGAATATAACTACTATAATACTGCTCCTATGTACAAGAATATAACTACTATAATACTGCTCCTATGTACAAGAATATAACTACTATAATACTGCTCCCTATGTACAAGAATATAACTACTATAATACTGCTCCTATGTACAAGAATATAACCACTATAATACTGCTCCTATGTACAAGAATATAACTACTATAATACTGCTCCCTATGTACAAGAATATAACTACTATAATACTGCCCCCTATGTACAAGAATATAACTACTATAATACTGCCCCCTATGTACAAGAATATAACTATTATAATACTGCTGTTATGTACAAGAATATAACTACTATAATACTGCTCCTATGTACAAGAATATAACTACTATAATACTGCCCCCTATGTACAAGAATATAACTACTATAATACTGCCCCCTATGTACAAGAATATAACTACTATAATACTGCTCCTATGTACAAGAATATAACTACTATAATACTGCCCCCTATGTACAAGAATATAACTACTATAATACTGCCCCCTATGTACAAGAATATAACTACTATAATACTGCCCCCTAGGTACAAGAATATAACTACTATAATACTGCCCCCTATGTACAAGAATATAATTACTATTATACTGCCCCCTATGTACAAGAATATAACTACTAAAATACTGCTCTATATGTATAAGAATATAACTACTATAATACTGCCCCTATGTACAAGAATATAACTACTATAATACTACTCCTATGTACAAGAATATAACTACTATAATACTGTCCCCTATGTACAGGAATATAACTACTATAATACTACTCCTATATACAAGAATAAAACTACTATAATACTGCCCCTATGTACAAGAATATAACTACTATAATATTGCTCCTATGTATAAGAATATAACTACTATAATACTGCTCCTATGTACAAGTATATAACTACTATAATACTGCTCCTATGTATAAGAATATAACTATTATAATACTACTCCTATGTACAAGAATATAACTACTATAATACTGCTCCTATGTACAAGAATATAACTACTATAATACTGCTCCCTATGTACAAGAATATAACTACTATAATACAGCCCCTATGTACAAGAATATAACTACTATAATACAGCCCCTATGTACAAGAATATCACTACTATAATACTGCCCCCTATGTACAAGAATATAACTAATATAATACTGCCCCTATGTACAAGAATATAACTACTATAATACTGCCCCCTATGTACAAGAATATAACTACTATAATACTTCCCCCTATGTACAAGAATCTAACTACTATAATACTGCCTCCTATGTTCAAGAATATAACTACTATAACACTGCCCCCTATGTACAAGAATATAACTACTATAATACTGCTCCTATGTACAAGAATATAACTACTATAATACTGCTCCTATGTACAAGAATATAACTACTATAATACTGCCCCCTATGTACAAGAATATAACTACTATAATACTGCCCCCTATGTACAAGAATATAACTACTATAATACTGCTCCCTATGTACAAGAATATAACTACTATAATACTGCCCCTATGTACAAGAATATAACTACTATAATACTGTCCCCTATGTACAAGAATATAACTACTGTAATACTGCTCCCTATGTACAAGAATATAACTACTATAATACTGCTCCCTATGTACAAGAATATAACTACTATAATACTACTCCTATATACAAGAATATATCTACTATAATACTGCCCCTATGTACAAGAATATAACTACTATAATACTGCTCCTATGTATAAGAATATAACTACTATAATACTGCTCTTATGTACAAGAATATAACTACTATAATACTGCCCCTATGTACAAGAACATAACTACTATAATACTGCTTCTATGTACAAGAATATAACTACTATAATACTGTTCCTATGTACAAGAATATAACCACTATAATACTGCTCCTATGTACAAGAATATAAACTACTATAATACTGCTCCTATGTACAAGAATATAACCACTATAATACTGCTCCTATGTACAAGAATATAAACTACTATAATACTGCTCCTATGTACAAGAATATAACTACTATAATACTGCCCCCTATGTACAAGAATATAACTACTATAATACTGCCCCCTATGTACAAGAATTTAACCACTATAATACTGCTCCTATGTACAAGAATATAACTACTATAATACTGCTCCCTGTGTACAAGAATATAACTACTATAATACTGCTCCTATGTACAAGAATATAACTACTATAATACTGCTCCTATGTACAAGAATATAACTACTATAATACTGCTCCTATGTACAAGAATATAACTACTATAATACTGCTCCTATATACAAGAATATAACTACTATAATACTGCTCCCATATACAAGAATATAACTACTATAATACTGCTCCCTATGTACAAGAATATAACTACTATAATACTGCTCCTATGTACAAGAATATAACTACTATAATACTGCTCCTATGTACAAGAATATAACTACTATAATACTGCTCCCTATGTACAAGAATATAACTACTATAATACTGCTCCTATGTACAAGAAAATAACTACTATAATACTGCCCCCTATGTACAAGAATATAACTACTATAATACTGCCCCCTATGTACAAGAATATAACTATTATAATACTGCTGTTATGTACAAGAATATAACTACTATAATACTGCTCCTATGTACAAGAATATAACTACTATAATACTGCCCCCTATGTACAAGAATATAACTATTATAATACTGCTGTTATGTACAAGAATATAACTACTATAATACTGCTCCTATGTACAAGAATATAACTACTATAATACTGTCCACTATGTACAAGAATATAACTACTATAATACTGCCCCCTATGTACAAGAATATAACTACTATAATACTGCTCCTATGTACAAGAATATAACTACTATAATACTGCCCCCTATGTACAAGAATATAACTACTATAATACTGCCCCCTATGTACAAGAATATAACTACTATAATACTGCCCCCTATGTACAAGAATATAACTACTATAATACTGCCCCCTATGTACAAGAATATAATTACTATTATACTGCCCCCTATGTACAAGAATATAACTACTAAAATACTGCTCTATATGTATAAGAATATAACTACTATAATGCTGCTCCTATGTGCAAGAATATAACTACTATAATACTGCTCCTATGTATAAGAATATAACTACTATAATACTGCTCCTATGTACAAGAATATAACTACTATAATACTGCCCCCTATGTACAGGAATATAACTACTATAATACTACTCCTATATACAAGAATATAACTACTATAATACTGCCCCTATGTACAAGAATATAACTACTATAATACTGCTCCTATGTATAAGAATATAACTACTATAATACTGCTCCTATGTACAAGAATATAACTACTATAATACTGCTCCTATGTATAAGAATATAACTACTATAATACTACTCCTATGTACAAGAATATAACTACTATAATACTGCTCCTATGTACAAGAATATAACTACTATAATACTGCTCCCTATTTACAAGAATATAACTACTATAATACTGCCCCCTATGTACAAGAATATAACCACTATAATACTGCTCCTATGTACAAGAATATAACTACTATAATACTGCTCCCTATGTACAAGAATATAACTACTATAATACTGCTCCTATGTACAAGAATATAACCACTATAATACTGCTCCTATGTACAAGAATATAACTACTATAATACTGCTCCCTATGTACAAGAATATAACTACTATAATACTGCCCCCTATGTACAAGAATATAACTACTATAATACTGCCCCCTATGTACAAGAATATAACTATTATAATACTGCTGTTATGTACAAGAATATAACTACTATAATACTGCTCCTATGTACAAGAATATAACTACTATAATACTGCCCCCTATGTACAAGAATATAACTACTATAATACTGCCCCCTATGTACAAGAATATAACTACTATAATACTGCTCCTATGTACAAGAATATAACTACTATAATACTGCCCCCTATGTACAAGAATATAACTAATATAATACTGCCCCCTATGTACAAGAATATAACTACTATAATACTGCCCCCTAGGTACAAGAATATAACTACTATAATACTGCCCCCTATGTACAAGAATATAATTACTATTATACTGCCCCCTATGTACAAGAATATAACTACTAAAATACTGCTCTATATGTATAAGAATATAACTACTATAATACTGCCCCTATGTACAAGAATATAACTACTATAATACTACTCCTATGTACAAGAATATAACTACTATAATACTGTCCCCTATGTACAGGAATATAACTACTATAATACTACTCCTATATACAAGAATAAAACTACTATAATACTGCCCCTATGTACAAGAATATAACTACTATAATATTGCTCCTATGTATAAGAATATAACTACTATAATACTGCTCCTATGTACAAGAATATAACTACTATAATACTGCTCCTATGTATAAGAATATAACTATTATAATACTACTCCTATGTACAAGAATATAACTACTATAATACTGCTCCTATGTACAAGAATATAACTACTATAATACTGCTCCCTATGTACAAGAATATAACTACTATAATACAGCCCCTATGTACAAGAATATAACTACTATAATACAGCCCCTATGTACAAGAATATCACTACTATAATACTGCCCCCTATGTACAAGAATATAACTAATATAATACTGCCCCTATGTACAAGAATATAACTACTATAATACTGCCCCCTATGTACAAGAATATAACTACTATAATACTGCCCCCTATGTACAAGAATCTAACTACTATAATACTGCCTCCTATGTTCAAGAATATAACTACTATAACACTGCCCCCTATGTACAAGAATATAACTACTATAATACTGCTCCTATGTACAAGAATATAACTACTATAATACTGCTCCTATGTACAAGAATATAACTACTATAATACTGCCCCCTATGTACAAGAATATAACTACTATAATACTGCCCCCTATGTACAAGAATATAACTACTATAATACTGCTCCCTATGTACAAGAATATAACTACTATAATACTGCCCCTATGTACAAGAATATAACTACTATAATACTGTCCCCTATGTACAAGAATATAACTACTGTAATACTGCTCCCTATGTACAAGAATATAACTACTATAATACTGCTCCCTATGTACAAGAATATAACTACTATAATACTACTCCTATATACAAGAATATATCTACTATAATACTGCCCCTATGTACAAGAATATAACTACTATAATACTGCTCCTATGTATAAGAATATAACTACTATAATACTGCTCCTATGTACAAGAATATAACTACTATAATACTGCTCCTATGTATAAGAATATAATTACTATAATACTGCCCCCTATGTACAAGAATATAACTACTATAATACTGCTCCTATGTACAAGAATATAACTACTATAATACTGCTCCCTATGTACAAGAATATAACTACTATAATACAGCCCCTATGTACAAGAATATAACTACTATAATACAGCCCCTATGTACAAGAATATCACTACTATAATACTGCCCCCTATGTACAAGAATATAACTAATATAATACTGCCCCTATGTACAAGAATATAACTACTATAATACTGCCCCCTATGTACAAGAATATAACTACTATAATACTGCCCCCTATGTACAAGAATCTAACTACTATAATACTGCCTCCTATGTACAAGAATATAACTACTATAACACTGCCCCCTATGTACAAGAATATAACTACTATAATACTGCTCCTATGTACAAGAATATAACTACTATAATACTGCTCCTATGTACAAGAATATAACTACTATAATACTGTCCCCTATGTACAAGAATATAACTACTATAATACTGCCCCCTATGTACAAGAATATAACTACTATAATACTGCCCCCTATGTACAAGAATATAACTACTATAATACTGCTCCCTATGTACAAGAATATAATTACTATTATACTGCCCCCTATGTACAAGAATATAACTACTAAAATACTGCTCTATATGTATAAGAATATAACTACTATAATGCTGCTCCTATGTGCAAGAATATAACTACTATAATACTGCCCCTATGTACAAGAATATAACTACTATAATACTGCTCCTATGTACAAGAATATAACTACTATAATACTGCTCCATATGTACAAGAATATAACTACTATAATACTGCCCTATATGTATAAGAATATAACTACTATAATACTGCCCCTATGTACAAGAATATAATTACTATTATACTGCCCCCTATGTACAAGAATATAACTACTAAAATACTGCTCTATATGTATAAGAATATAACTACTATAATGCTGCTCCTATGTGCAAGAATATAACTACTATAATACTGCCCCTATGTACAAGAATATAACTACTATAATACTACTCCTATGTACAAGAATATAACTACTATAATACTACTCCTATGTACCTGAATATAACTACTATAATACTATCCCATATGTACAAGAATATAACTACTATAATACTGCTCCTATGTACAAGAATATAACTACTTTAATACTGCTCCCTATGTACAAGAATATAACTACTATAATACAGCCCCTATGTACAAGAATATAACTACTATAATACAGCCCCTATGTACAAGAATATCACTACTATAATACTGCCCCCTATGTACAAGAATATAACTAATATAATACTGCCCCTATGTACAAGAATATAACTACTATAATACTGCCCCCTATGTACAAGAATATAACTACTATAATACTGCCCCCTATGTACAAGAATCTAACTACTATAATACTGCCTCCTATGTACAAGAATATAACTACTATAACACTGCCCCCTATGTACAAGAATATAACTACTATAATACTGCTCCTATGTACAAGAATATAACTACTATAATACTGCTCCTATGTACAAGAATATAACTACTATAATACTGCCCCTATGTACAAGAATATAACTACTATAATACTGCCCCCTATGTACAAGAATATAACTACTATAATACTGCCCCCTATGTACAAGAATATAACTACTATAATACTGCTCCCTATGTACAAGAATATAATTACTATTATACTGCCCCCTATGTACAAGAATATAACTACTAAAATACTGCTCTATATGTATAAGAATATAACTACTATAATGCTGCTCCTATGTGCGAGAATATAACTACTATAATACTGCCCCTATGTACAAGAATATAACTACTATAATACTGCTCCTATGTACAAGAATATAACTACTATAATACTGCTCCCTATGTACAAGAATATAACTACTATAATACTGCCCTATATGTATAAGAATATAACTACTATAATACTGCCCCTATGTACAAGAATATAACTACTATAATACTGCTCCTATCTACAAGAATATAACTACTATAATACTGCTCCATATGTACAAGAATATAACTACTATAATACTGCCCTATATGTATAAGAATATAACTACTATAATACTGCCCCTATGTACAAGAATATAATTACTATTATACTGCCCCCTATGTACAAGAATATAACTACTAAAATACTGCTCTATATGTATAAGAATATAACTACTATAATGCTGCTCCTATGTGCAAGAATATAACTACTATAATACTGCCCCTATGTACAAGAATATAACTACTATAATACTACTCCTATGTACAAGAATATAACTACTATAATACTACTCCTATGTACCTGAATATAACTACTATAATACTATCCCATATGTACAAGAATATAACTACTATAATACTGCTCCTATGTACAAGAATATAACTACTTTAATACTGCTCCCTATGTACAAGAATATAACTACTATAATACAGCCCCTATGTACAAGAATATAACTACTATAATACAGCCCCTATGTACAAGAATATCACTACTATAATACTGCCCCCTATGTACAAGAATATAACTAATATAATACTGCCCCTATGTACAAGAATATAACTACTATAATACTGCCCCCTATGTACAAGAATATAACTACTATAATACTGCCCCCTATGTACAAGAATCTAGCTACTATAATACTGCCTCCTATGTACAAGAATATAACTACTATAACACTGCCCCCTATGTACAAGAATATAACTACTATAATACTGCTCCTATGTACAAGAATATAACTACTATAATACTGCTCCTATGTACAAGAATATAACTACTATAATACTGCCCCTATGTACAAGAATATAACTACTATAATACTGCCCCCTATGTACAAGAATATAACTACTATAATACTGCCCCCTATGTACAAGAATATAACTACTATAATACTGCTCCCTATGTACAAGAATATAATTACTATTATACTGCCCCCTATGTACAAGAATATAACTACTAAAATACTGCTCTATATGTATAAGAATATAACTACTATAATGCTGCTCCTATGTGCGAGAATATAACTACTATAATACTGCCCCTATGTACAAGAATATAACTACTATAATACTGCTCCTATGTACAAGAATATAACTACTATAATACTGCTCCCTATGTACAAGAATATAACTACTATAATACTGCCCTATATGTATAAGAATATAACTACTATAATACTGCCCCTATGTACAAAATATAACTACTATAATACAGCCCCTATGTACAAGAATATCACTACTACAATACTGCCCCTATGTACAAGAATCTAACTACTATAATACTGCCTCCTATGTACAAGAATATAACTACTATAACACTGCCCCCTATGTACAAGAATATAACTACTATAATACTGCTCCTATGTACAAGAATATAACTACTATAATACTGCTCCTATGTACAAAAATATAACTACTATAATACTGCCCCTATGTACAAGAATATAACTACTATAATACTGCCCCCTATGTACAAGAATATAACTACTATAATACTGCCCCCTATGTACAAGAATATAACTACTATAATACTGCTCCCTATGTACAAGAATATAATTACTATTATACTGCCCCCTATGTACAAGAATATAACTACTAAAATACTGCTCTATATGTATAAGAATATAACTACTATAATGCTGCTCCTATGTGCGAGAATATAACTACTATAATACTGCCCCTATGTACAAGAATATAACTACTATAATACTGCTCCTATGTACAAGAATATAACTACTATAATACTGCTCCCTATGTACAAGAATATAACTACTATAATACTGCCCTATATGTATAAGAATATAACTACTATAATACTGCCCCTATGTACAAGAATATAACTACTATAATACAGCCCCTATGTACAAGAATATCACTACTATAATACTGCCCCTATGTACAAGAATATAACTAATATAATACTGCCCCTATGTACAAGAATATAACTACTATAATACTGCCCCCTATGTACAAGAATATAACTACTATAATACTGCCCCCTATGTACAAGAATCTAACTACTATAATACTGCCTCCTATGTACAAGAATATAACTACTATAATACTGCTCCTATGTACAAGAATATAACTACTATAATTCTGCCCCTATGTACAAGAATATAACTACTATAATACTGCTCCTATGTACAAGAATATAACTACTATAATACTGCTCCCTATGTACAAGAATATAACTTCTATAATACTGCTCCTATGTACAAGAATATAACTACTATAATACTGCCCCTATATACAAGAATATAACTACTATAATACTGCCCCCTATGTACAAGAATATAACTAATATAATACTGCCCCTATGTACAAGAATATAACTACTATAATACTGCCCCCTATGTACAAGAATATAACTACTATAATACTGCCCCCTATATACAAGAATATAACTACTATAATACTGCCCCCTATGTACAAGAATATAACTACTATAGTACCATCTGTACTATTGATGGTACTATACATATACTCTACTATACATACCATTTTAAATATGACATTGGACAAGAAGATGGATTATCCATGATATCATAGAGAAAAATTATAAAATCCAAGCGAGCGAGAGCAGATATTTCAACCTCCATTGAAGCATGACATCCTGCAGTGCCCAGGTAATTACAATAGAAGATCTTTTCTGAGAATCAGATACTAAGGATTCGTATATTTAGAGGTGGAGAAGTAAACTTCCGAGGCAAGAGCTTCCTCTTGTAGCGTCGGCGTCCCTGCCTCCTGCTAGGCAGGGACGCTGTTCCCCTCACCTCTCCGCTCCGTGCCCGGCGTCTTCCTCCCGCTCTGCTGGCAGCGCGCGCTCCTTCCCGGCCACAGTGCTTAGGGCGCGCGCACGCGCGCTCCCCCCCTCTCAAAGGGGCCGCGCGCGCCGTACTAAGGAGTCCCCGGCCAATGGCCGGAGGACTTCACCATATATAAGGCACCTCCTCCAAAATGGAGGTGCCCGAGCAATGTTGTTGCACTGTTCACTACTCTGCTTCAGCCCTCAGGTCCCGTTTCCAGTTACCTGCCAGTTACCTGCCAGTTTCCTGCCAGTTTGCTGTCTGATTCCTGCCTGTTAACCGCTTACCTGCTTGCTAGCCTGAGGTCCGACGGTCTGCCTTCCGACACCAGTCAGTCTGTCTATGGACCAGCTTGCCCGCTCACCTGGGAGCGCTCATCTGCTACCTGCCTGTTAGCCTACCTGGAGGCTCTGCCGTCACGTGCTGTGACCACCTGCCAGTCCATAGACTCTTGCCCGCTCACCTGGGAGCGCTCACCTGCTACCTGTCTGCTAGCCTACCTGGAGGCTCCGCCGTCACGTGCTGTGACCACCTGCCAGTCCAGAGACTCTTGCCCGCTCATCTGGGAGCGCTCTTCTGCTAGCTTACCTGGAGGCTCCGCCGTCACGTGCTGTGACCACCTGCCAGTCCAGAGACTCTCGCCTGCTCATCTGGGAGCACACTTCTGCCATCTGCCTGCTAGCCTACCTGGAGGCTCAGCCGTCACAGGTCGTACCTACCCTTTACCCAGAGACTGTCCCGGTCACTTGCCGTGACCTCCTGCCCGTTTACCCAGAGACTGTCCCGGTCACCTCCTGTGACTACCTGCCTGTTTTCCCTGGTCGCCACCCGCTTCCTTACAAGGATCGCCCCCTTGTATAAGTTGCTCAGAGGTTCCGCCTCCCAGACCCGTTACAGTTTGCTCGGGCACCGGAACCCGGTGGCACCCAAGTTCCCTCGCTCTCGGACCTATGTCATGAACTGTCCCGTCAGAGGTCCCAACAGGAGTCCATCCTGGGTCACCTGCGGAATGTCAACTCTCGCCTGGACACTCTGACTGCTCCACCAGCAACCACCGCTAGTGTCATGACTCGCAACCCGGCAGCGCCGCTGCCCACCAATACCATGGTATCCTGCCCCGGACCCCGGCTTTCTGCACCTCCTCGCTTCGGAGGCGACCCCGCTCAAGCTCGGGGCTTCATAAACCAGTGCACCCTGCACTTTGAACTCCTGTCCCACCAGTTTATCTCCGACCGGGCCAAAGTTGCCTTCATCATGTCTCATCTCACGGGGGAGGCACTGGCTTGGCTAAATCCTCTATGGGAGAGAGGAGACCTCCTGGTGTCCGACCTGCCAGCCTTTCTCACGGCTTTCCGGAAAGTCTTTGACGAACCCGGACGGAAGACCTCATCCGCATCATCTCTGCTACGCTTCCGCCAAGGAGATCTCACCGTGGGCCAATATGCCATACGGTTCCGTACCCTTGCTTCGGAGCTGGCCTGGGATAACGACGCTCTGGTGTCTGTCTTCTGGGAGGGTCTGTCCGGCTGTATTAAAGATGAACTCGCCGATCTGGACATTCCTACCACTCTCGACGACTTGATAACACTTGCCACCCGGATTGACATCCGGTTCCAGGAGCGCGCCAAAGAGGTCACTCGTGAGAGGAGGTTTCCACGTCTAGCCCCTACTTTCCAGAAACCCGTCACTCCCTCCGTTACTCCCCAGGCACACTCTCCTGAGCCTATGCAGGTCGACCAGACCAAGATGGTCAAAACCCGTCAAGACTCACGCCGTGCCGAGGGGAGCTGCTTCTACTGTGGCAGTAAAGAGCACCGGATCCGTTCCTGACCTGAGAGATCGGGAAACGCCTGTGTCTAGGGTCGCTCAGAGAGGTCGCCCTAGACAAAAGTAAACCCTCTCCATCCCTGATGCTGTCAGTCTCTATCACCTGCGGAGAGAACCGCTATTTCGAACTGGCTCAACTTGATTCAGGAGCTGCTGGTAATCTCATCTCTCAATCCCTGGTAGAGAAATACCGCATTCCTACCAAACCTCTGGCCGTGCCTTTATCTGTCGCCACCGTGGATGGGGGCCTCTTACCACATCCCATCCAACTCATCACAGAATCCATAACTCTGCAGGTGGGAATGCTGCATTCTGAGAGCATCTCCTTTCATGTTCTACCTGGACTCTCTCACGCTCTCTTGCTGGGTCTACCTTGGCTCCAGAAACATGCACCCGTGCTTGACTGGCAGACCGGAGAAGTCCTTCGCTGGGGACAGGACTGCCATAAGACTTGTCTAGTTCCCGTTCATCCTGCTCATCCATCTCCTACCCCAGTCAACCTACCCGGTCTACCGGTTCCCTATTGGTCTTATGCGGATGTCTTCAATAAAAAGGAAGCAGAGACATTACCCCCTCATAGACCATATGACTGTCCAATCGACCTGATACCCGGCTCTACTCCTCCCCGTGGGCGTATCTACCCTTTGTCCGCAGCAGAGACCCGGTCCATGTCTGAATATATTGAGGAGAATCTGGCCCGGGGATTTATCCGGAAATCTACCTCCCCGGCGGCAGCAGGCTTCTTCTTCGTCAAAAAGAAGGACGGCTCACTCCGTCCATGTATAGATTATAGAGGCCTTAACCAGATTACAGTGAAGAATAAATACCCCCTCCCGCTCATTCCTGAATTATTTGACCGCCTGAGGGGGGCTAGAATCTTCACCAAACTGGACCTCCGTGGGGCGTATAACCTGGTTCTTATCCGTCAGGGGGATGAATGGAAGACGGCATTCAACACCCGGGACGGCCACTATGAATATCTGGTAATGCCCTTTGGTCTCTGTAACGCTCCCGCCGTCTTTCAAGAGTTGGTCAATGACATCTTCCGGGACCTTCTCTACTCCTGCGTAGTGGTGTACCTGGACGACATCTTGGTCTTTTCTCCGGATCTCCAGACTTACCGGAGGGATGTTCGTCAGGTCCTGCTCAGGCTCAGGCAGAACCACCTCTACGCTAAATATGAGAAGTGCCTCTTTGAGCAGACCTCGCTTCTGTTTTTGGGCTACATAATTTCTCAGACCGGCCTACGAATGGATCCTGAGAAACTATCTGCCATTGAGAAGTGGCCTCGACCAGAGGGGTTGAAGGCTATTCAGCGGTTCCTGGGCTTCGCCAACTACTACCGTCTCTTCATACCGCACTTCTCTTCCCGGTCTGCCCCAATTTCCGTGCTCACCCGTAAGGGCACTAATCCCAGAGAGTGGCCGCCCGAAGCAGAGGAGGCCTTTCTTTCCTTAAAACAAGCCTTCTCTTCCGCCCCGGTGCTACATTACCCGGACGGCAACAAGCAGTTCTTCCTGGAAGTTGACGCCTCCTCCTCTGGAGCCGGAGGGGTACTTACCCAAAAATCATCTTCCGGGAGAATGGTAACTTGTGGCTTCTTCTCCAAACTCTTCTCCTCTTCTGAGCGCAACTATTCCATAGGAGACCGAGAGTTATTGGCCATCAAGCTGGCATTGGAGGAGTGGCGTTACCTGCTCGAGGGGGCTTTTCACCCGGTTATAATTTACACTGACCACAAGAACTTGGCTTACCTCCAGCATGCCCAGAGACTTAACCCGCGCCAAGCCCGGTGGTCCTTGTTTTTTGCTCGCTTTGATTTTGTTCTTCACTTTCGCCCGGCTGACAAAAACGTCAAGGCGGACGCCTTGTCTCGGTCCTTTCTGGTGTCTGATCTCGAGGAGGATCCGAAACATATCATCGATCCCGCCAGAGTAATGCAGGTGGCTCCCGTGAGTCTAAATCGTCTTCCTCCCGGTAAGACGTTCGTATCTGTACCTGATCGGGAGAAGATCCTACACTGGGGTCACTCGTCTAAACTAGCTGGCCACGCCGGTCAGAAAAAGACCCTCCAGCTTATTACCCGGCACTACTGGTGGCCAACCCTGCACAAGGACGTAATTGACTTTGTCTCTGCCTGTATGTCCTGCGCCCGCAACAAGGTTCCGAGACACCTGCCAGCCGGTCGCCTCCTTCCTCTGCCAGTACCTGCTGCACCCTGGCAGCATATAGCTATGGACTTCATAACCGATCTCCCCGTCTCTGCCGGTTGTACGGTCATTTGGGTGGTCGCTGACCGCTTTTCCAAGATGGCTCATTTTGTTCCCCTGCCAGGCCTCCCGTCTGCACCCGAGCTGGCTAAAGACTTTATCCACCACATCTTCCGTCTTCATGGCCTGCCCCTCCACATCGTGTCGGATCGTGGGGTACAGTTCACCTCACGCTTCTGGAGAGCCACTTGTAAACTGCTAGGCGTCACCCTGGACTTCTCCTCCGCTTACCACCCTCAGTCTAATGGTCAAGTGGAGCGGATCAATCAGATCCTGACCAGTTACCTCCGGCACTTTGTTAATGCCCACCATTCTGACTGGGTGGATCTCCTACCATGGGCCGAGTTCTCTTACAACAATCACGAGAGCGAATCTTCCTCCAAATCCCCGTTTTTTGTAGTCTTCGGTCAGCATCCTCGGATCCCATTTCCCGTCTCCACCTCGGTGGATAATCCGGCTGCGGAATCTCTTGTTAACAAATTTTCCTCCATGTGGGAGAGTACCCGATCCGCATTCCTTCAGTCGTCCGAGCGGATGAAAAGACACGCTGACAAAAAACGTCTGGATCCTCCTCAATTCCGTCCTGGGGATAAAGTCTGGCTCTCGTCCAAGTATGTCCGGCTCAAGATTCCTTCTTATAAGTTAGGGCCTCGGTTCATCGGTCCTCTGGAGGTCATCAGTCAGATCAACCCGGTGGCCTATAAATTGAAACTCCCGGCCAACTTGCGGATCCCTAACTCCTTCCATGTATCTCTCCTCAAACCCGTGGTACTTAACTCTTTTTCCAAGTCTACAGGTACGCCTCCTGCTCCGGTTTCCGCTGAAAACGAGTTTGAGGTAGAGAACATTCTGGCCACCAAAAGGGTAAGAGGAAAGACCTTTTTTCTAGTAGATTGGAAGGGGTTTGGTCCTGAGGAGAGAACGTGGGAGCCCCGGGAGAACATCCATGCCCCTCTCATCCTTGCTAAATTTCTGTCTGGCCTAAAAAAGGGGGGGCCTAAAGGGGGGGGTACTGTAGCGTCGGCGTCCCTGCCTCCTGTTAGGCAGGGACGCTGTTCCCCTCACCTCTCCGCTCCGTGCCCGGCGTCTTCCTCCCGCTCTGCTGGCAGCGCGCGCTCCTTCCCGGCCACGGTGCTTAGGGCGCGCGCGCGCGCTCCCCCCCTCTTAAAGGGGCCGCGCGCGCCGTACTAAGGAGTCCCCGGCCAATGGCCGGAGGACTTCACCATATATAAGGCACCTCCTCCAAAATGGAGGTGCCCGAGCAATGTTGTTGCACTGTTCACTACTCTGCTTCAGCCCTCAGGTCCCGTTTCCAGTTACCTGCCAGTTACCTGCCAGTTTGCTGTCTGATTCCTGCCTGTTAACCGCTTACCTGCTTGCTAGCCTGAGGTCCGACGGTCTGCCTTCCGACACCAGTCAGTCTGTCTATGGACCAGCTTGCCCGCTCACCTGGGAGCGCTCATCTGCTACCTGCCTGTTAGCCTACCTGGAGGCTCTGCCGTCACGTGCTGTGACCACCTGCCAGTCCAGAGACTCTTGCCCGCTCACCTGGGAGCGCTCACCTGCTACCTGTCTGCTAGCCTACCTGGAGGCTCCGCCGTCACGTTCTGTGACCACCTGCCAGTCCAGAGACTCTTGCCCGCTCACCTGGGAGCGCTCTTCTGCTAGCTTACCTGGAGGCTCCGCCGTCATGTGCTGTGACCACCTGCCAGTCCAGAGACTCTCGCCTGCTCATCTGGGAGCACACTTCTGCCATCTGCCTGCTAGCCTACCTGGAGGCTCAGCCGTCACAGGTCGTACCTACCCTTTACCCAGAGACTGTCCCGGTCACTTGCCGTGACCTCCTGCCCGTTTTCCCAGAGACTGTCCCGGTCACTTGCTGTGACCTCCTGCCCGTTTTCCCAGAGACTGTCCCGGTCACTTGCCGTGACCTCCTGCCCGTTTACCCAGAGACTGTCCCGGTCACCTCCTGTGACTACCTGCCTGTTTTCCCTGGTCGCCACCCGCTTCCTTACAAGGACCGCCCCCTTGTATAAGTTGCTCAGAGGTTCCGCCTCCCAGACCCGTTACACCTCTGTTCAAAGGACTGGTCTCTGACTTTCTTGAGCTAGTGGTAAGTGGTAAGTATTGGGGTTTGCAATGATCTGATAATTAGGGGGAGATATATTTTTTGTCGTCGAAGCAAAAAGACAAACATAACACATTCACTCACATCACCGTACGGCCAGCTGAACGCCTCCAACTTAATATCACTCATATGGATGATGCTATCCATGCCATGTTTCATCTCAAAAGAAAGGTAAAATCGTGATAGGAAACATGATGACAATATCTACCACTTGGGAACTCCAGGTGCAAAGATATCTTGAAAGTTGGGGATCTAATAAGCTTCTAAAAGACCTAGCACATCCCACAACCAGCCACCATATGAACTCACCAAGGGGAGCTATATGAGTGTAACCTTGATCTAATAAAAATCAAAGTTTGCGTTCTGGTCTTTTGTCAGTCCTGGAAGGCTCTGCCAATATTCCTAAGTAGTATCCCCCTTCACTAAGCTCTGACCCATTTTTGTGACACAGGTTTAGTACTTTTTTGTTTTGTTATCCCTTTTATTCCATGTAATTGTATATACCATATTGTTTTGTTCCCATTTTGTAACATCTTTTGTATATTTTTTATAAACACTGCCTATCTTTCTGGATTAATTATATAAAATTTAATGTAAACTTCACCCCTGAAGCCATATGCTACTAATAACGGGTGTCTATACGGCCTGTAAAACCGATTGGTGCTGGCAGTTAGTAGTTCCTTTTGTTATTGTGGAGTTGGTAGTGATGGTATTGGGGTATATATATTCCATGCATTAGAATCGGAGGTGTATATACCATACGCTCACTGTGAGGTCCCCAATAATCGGCCTAGTAATGAAAATAACTGCGGCCTCGTCCATCACTCGTCAGTCAATTGTCTTGATCATTCGAGTTGCGTCTCCTGACAATTTGGTGGCAGCGGTGGGATCTGCTCAATTCCCCCTGCTGTTATCCCTGACAAACTGGTGGCAGCGGTGGGATCTGCGTGATTCCCCCTGCTGTTATCCCTGACAAACTGGTGGCAGCTGTGGGATCTGCTTGATCTTTCTCTTCGGTGTTCTCCCTGACAAACTGTTTGCAGCGGTGGGATCTGCGCGATTCCCTCTGCTGTCGTCCATGACACATGATATGAATATAATGTTTCTTTGAGGGACTTAGTTGAACAATAGTTATTTAGCAATGATAAGAATTTATTTCCTTGGCTGGAGCCGTGATAGGGGAGACAGAGTCCATCATTAATAAGATGTCAGTGTGGAGCAGTGATGCAGTGCACAGGATTATTTTGGGTCGATTCACATGGATTCAGCACTCAGACACGACAAGAGCTTCATGCAGAGCGCAATCTTATCATTAGCTTAAAGATGAATATGAAAAATGTATCTGGTCATCCCGGATCTGTCACAAAATCTCGTATCATATGAGGATTACTGACAATGTTATCATCGAAACATCGAAGACTAAAAGGAGCTCAGAATGCAAAGTAAAAAATAAAGTCACAAATTCAACCCCATTCATCAACTTGTGCATTATTATCAAATTGTTACAATATTCAGCTTAAATATACAATACTTACACAGTATACAATAAGATGTATTACTTATACTAACTGTACATATATAATTATATACAGGAGATGCCCAGGTTATACCGGCTGTACATATAGAATTATATACAGGAGATGCCCAGGTTATACCAGCTGTACATATATAATTATATACAGGAGATACACAGATTATAGCAGCTGTACATATATAATAATATAGAGGAGGTGCCCAGGTTATACCAGCTATACATATATAATTATATACAGGAGATGCCCAGGTTATACCAGCTGTACATATACAATTATATACAGGAGATGCCCAGGTTATACCAGCTGTACATATATAATTATATACAGGAGATACCCAGGTTATACCAGCTGTACATATATAATTATATACAGGAGATACCCAGGTTATACCAGCTGTACATATATAATTATATACAGGAGATACACAGATTATAGCAGCTGTACATATATAATAATATAGAGGAGGTGCCCAGGTTATACCAGCTATACATATATAATTATATACAGGAGATGCCCAGGTTATACCAGCTGTACATATATAATTATACACAGGAGATGCCCAGGTTATACCAGCTGTACATATATAATTATATACAGGAGATACACAGGTTATTCCAGCTGTACATACATAATTATATACAGGAGATGCCCAGGTTATACCAGCTATACATATATAATTATATACAGGAGATGTCCAGGTTATACCAGCTGTACATATATAATTATATACAGAAGATACCCAGGTTATACCAGCTGTACATATATAATTATATACAGGAGATACCCAGGTTATACCAGCTGTACATATATAATTATACACAGGAGATACCCAGGTTATACCAGCTGTACATATATAATTATATACAGGAGATGCCCAGGTTATACCAGCTGTACATATATAAAATTATATACAGGAGATGCCCAGATTATACCAGCTGTACATATATAATTATATACAGGGGATACCCAGGTTATACCAGCTGTACATATATAATTATATACAGGAGATACCCAGGTTATACCAGCTGTACATATATATTTGTATACAGAAGATGCCCAGGTTATACCAGCTGTACATATATAATTATATACAGGAGATACCCAGGTTATACCAGCTGTACATATTTAATTATATACAGGAGATGCCCAGGTTATACCAGCTGTACATATATAATTATATACAGGAGATACCCAGGTTATACCGGATCTACATATATAATTATAAACAGGAGATGCCCAGGTTATACCAGCTATACATATATAATTATTTACAAGAGATACCCAGGTTATACCAGCTATACATATATAATTATATACAAGAGATACCCAGGTTATACCAGCTCTACATATATAATTATATACAGAAGATGCCAAGGTTATACCAGCTGTACAGATATAATTATATACAGGAGATGCCCAGTTTATACCAGCTGTACATATATAATTATATGCAGGAGATGCCCAGGTTATACCAGATGCACATATATAATTATATACAGAAGATACCCAGGTTATATCAGCTGTACATATATAATTATATACAGGAGATGCCCAGGTTATACCAGCTGTACATATATAAAATTATATACAGGAGATGCCCAGATTATACCGGATCTACATATATAATTATAAACAGGAGATGCCCAGGTTATACCAGCTATACATATATAATTATTTACAAGAGATACCCAGGTTATACCAGCTATACATATATAATTATATACAAGAGATACCCAGGTTATATCAGCTCTACATATATAATTATATACAGAAGATGCCAAGGTTATACCAGCTGTACAGATATAATTATATACAGGAGATGCCCAGTTTATACCAGCTGTACATATATAATTATATACAGGAGATGCCCAGGTTATACCAGCTGTACATATATAATTATATGCAGGAGATGCCCAGGTTATACCAGATGCACATATATAATTATATACAGAAGATACCCAGGTTATATCAGCTGTACATATATAATTATATACAGGAGATGCCCAGGTTATACCAGCTGTACATATATAAAATTATATACAGGAGATGCCCAGATTATACCGGCTGTACATATATAATTATATACAGGAGATACCCAGGTTATACCAGCTGTACATATATAATTATATACAGGAGATGCCCGGGTTATACCAGCTGTACATATATAATTATATACAGGAGATGCCCAGGTTATACCATCTGTACATATATAATTATATACAGGAGATACCCAGGTTATACCAGCTGTACATATATAATTATATACAGGAGATGCCCAGGTTATACGAGCTGTACATATATAGTTATATACAGGAGATGCCCAGGTTATACCAGCTGTACATATATAATTATATAGAGGAGATGCCCAGGTTATACCAGCTGTACATATATAATTATATACAGGAGATGCCCGGGTTATACCAGCTGTACATATATAATTATATACAGAAGATGCCCAGGTTATACCAGATTCACATATATAATTATATATAGGAGATGCCCAGGTTATACCGGCTGTACATATATAATTATATACAGAAGATACCCAGGTTATACCAGCTGTACATATAATTATATACAGGAGATACCCAGGTTATACCAGCTGTACATATATAATTATATACAGGAGATACCCAGGTTATTCCAGCATTCTTCATATCACTATATACTAGAAGATATTTCAGTTTTTGATGAGAGGTGTTTATATTCGGTCACAGTTGTTACAATGTATCCGGGATCTGTAATAAAATCTAATGAAACATTTACATGGACTTTGATACAAGTTTAGTGTAATCTCTGCAGAGTATTTCGTCCCCGGCTGGCAGAGTTAATAATTTTGGAGGCTGGAATGTCCTAATAAAGCGATGGTGTGAAGCGATCCCTATGTTATACCATTTCTTAGTCTTTATGTTTCATATATTTGGATGTGGACATTTGTTGTTACCCAGGACCGAATACGAGTCACGTTATTGAATTAAGCCTCCTCATCCGTCTACATTCCCGTCAAATGTAATTGTTTTATCGTCCTCAATAATGACTCCTTGCAATGTTCAACGTCTTCCTTGGATAATAACCGCCACGCGGATCCATTCTGCCGTATAATAAAACAATAGTGGCCTAGATATCTACGGCCTTAAGAGCTTAATTCTACTGCAGGAGACAATGAGTGGCCCAAAGACATGGCCGCCGAATACTGAGATAATTCTCATGAAGTTAAGGAAACTCTGCTTCGAAACCGCAATTTCCGATACTTCCCAGTAATATTCCGCAGAGAATGTTACACCGCTTTTTGCTAATTCTTTGCTTTTCTGAACTAAAAAAAATGTATGCTTTGTATTCCACATGCAGAGCTGCACTCAGAATTCTGCCAGTTTCTTTTTACAAGAGATCATCGCCTCAAGTAACAGAGCTCAGGTTTTAAGGTCACATGCCTGTCAATGGGTTAACGCATTTTTTCCAAGGGCAGCAGAAGTAGTTTGAAAGTAGTTTTGGATAAAAAATTGAAAATTGATGTCCTTCTTCACACTAAAAACTGCAGAATAGACATCCAAAATCAAACTCCTGTACAAATGCATACCGATACCCTTAGACTGAACATCCTAAGTACACACCCAGGTCAGATCCCCTAAATACACACCAGGACCCCTTTAATAAATACCAACCCCAGATCAGACAGCACCCGATTTCCAAAAAACCAATACATGCCCTTTATATACAGTATATATACAGATAGGTCCAGAAATAATTGTGAAGTGTCCGAATCATCATGATTTCAGCTCTGCGGGATAATATTTTGGATTTAAAATTAAACAACTGAGATGCGATTGAAGTGGAGACTTTCAGGATTAATTGAAGGCGTGGAACAAAAATGTCCTTGGACAAATTCACTTTCCCATAAATAAAATGTTCATGTTTAAACCTTTGTAGAGAATCCTTTTCAGCTATGACGGCCTGAAGTCTGGAGGCCATGGATGTCACCATCGCTGGTCTCCAGTGTGAGGCTTTGCAGCAATGATGGACTGAAGTCTGGATACCATGGATGTCACCATCGCTGGTCTCCTCCGGTGTGAGGCTTTGCAGCAATGACGGCCTGAAGTCTGGATGCCATGGACGTCACCATCGCTAGTCTTCTTCGGTGTGAGGCTTTGCAGCAATGACGGCCTGAAGTCTGAATGCCATGTACCGTCACCATCGCTAGTCTCCTCCGGTGTGAGGCTTTGCAGCAATGACGGCCTGAAGTCTGGATACCATGGACGTCACCATCGCTGGTCTCCTCCGGTGTGAGGCTTTGCAGCAATGACGGCCTGAAGTCTGGAGGCCATGGACGTCACCATCGCTGGTGTCCTCCAATGTGATGCTTTGCAGCATTGACGGCCTGAAGTCTGGAGGCCATGGACGTCACCATCGCTAGTCTCCTTCGGTGTGAGGCTTTACAGCAATGACGGCCTGAAGTCTGGATACCATGGACGTCACCATCGCTGGTCTCCTCCGGTGTGAGGCTTTGCAGCAATAACGGCCTGAAGTCTGGAGGCCATGGACGTCACCATCGCTGGTGTCCTCCAATGTGATGATTTGCAGCAATGACAACCTGAAGTCTGGAGCCTTGGCCGTCACCATCGCTGGTGTCCTCCAATGTGATGCTTTGCAGCAATGACAACCTGAAGTCTGGAGCCTAGGCCGTTACGATCGCTGATCTCTTCCGGTGAGGGGCTTTGCAGCAATGACGGCCTGAAGTCTGGAGCCTTGGTCGTCACCATCGCTGATCTCTTCCGGTGTGAGGTAATGCAGCAATGACGACCTTAAGTCTGGAGGACATGGACATCACCATCGCTGGTCTATTATGGTGTGAGGCTTTGCCGCCTTTCCTGCAGTGACATTAGTTCTCACTTGTTTGTGGGTCTTTCTACCTTCAGTTTTGTCTTCAGCCTGTGAAATGCGTCTTGATGGGCTGAGATCTGATGATGACTCGACCATTGCAGAATATTCCATTTCTTTAGTTTCGCAGGATGTTTTGGGTCGTTGTTCATCTGTCCTGTGAAGCGTCATCCAATCAACCTTGCTGCATTTGGTTAAATCTGAGCAGAAAGTCTCGCCCTGTTCACACAGGATTCATCCTTCTGCTTCTGTCTTCAGTCCCATCATCAATACCATTAGTGATCCGGTGCCATTAAAAGCCATGCATTTCCGCGCCATCACACCTCCTCCACCATGTGTTACACAGGATGTGCCGAGGATCAGGAGCCACTCCAAGCCTTCTCCTGACTTTCTTCTTTCCCATCATTCTGGTACAGGTTGACCTTAGTTTTGCTTTTCCAGGACTGGATGGCTTCTTTAGATTTTTTTGGGCAAAGCCTAATCTGTCCTTTCTGTTTTCCGGCTGATTAATGGTTTGCACCTTGTGGTGAACCCTCTGTAATTGCTTTAATGATGTCTTCTCTTTATTGCGCATTTAGAGAATGAGACGCCGACTTCGTGGAGAGTTTTCCTCACTTGGGGGGATGTTGTGAAGGGTTTTTTCTTCACCATGGAAAGGAATCTGCGATTATCCAGCACTGGTGACTACCGTGGATGTCCAGGCCTTTTTGAGCTCCCAAGTTCACCAGTGGTTATTTTTTCTACAGAATGTGCCAAACTGTTGATTTGGCCTCTCCTAACATTTCTGCTCTCTCTGATGGAATTCTTATATTTTTCAGCCTACTGATGGTCTGTTTCTCTTCCATTGAAAGCTTCTTTCACCGCATGTTGTAGGTTCACAGCAACAGTTTTCAAATGCAAATGTCGCACCTGGAATCAGCTCCAAAACTTTTACCTACCTAATTGATGACGGATTAATGAAGGAAAAGTCAATGCAACCTATTAAAGAGCTTTTGAGATAAACCCTTAATCTATTTTGGATGAGAATCCCCTCAAGTTAAAGCATATTGATTATATAACTGTAATAACTGTATCTTGAATATGTTTTGGTAAAGGCTAAAATGCCAAAACATGTGTCACTGTCCATATATTTCTGGACTTAAATGTATATATTTAAACACCAGACCAACATACAGAACAATACAGATACCCTAAATAACAACAGACTCCCTAAATATAATCCAAGACCACCCAAATAAGTAGATACCCACAAACCCTAAAACTTTAATACACAGACCAGATTCCTTTAATACACACACAGCTGCCCCCCCTTAATAAATACAGACCACAAATAACACCCTAAAATGTAGAGACCGGGACCAGATTTCCTAAACATATAGAGACCCTTCCGCAGTTATAGAGAAGCTTTAAGTATATAGACCCCACACTGACCGCCCATACAAATATAGACCCGGGCTAATTCTGTCTTTGTGTAAAGTCTTTGTTCCACTCCAGAATTACAATGTTTTGATCCAATGATTGGTCCATCGGGTTGTCATTGCCATGTGAATCTCCTGAAATTGTCACTTCTCAGATGCAGCACAAGTGTTCTTGACATTCGGCTTGTTACATAGTATAAGGTGGAAAACTTCAAATGGTCACTGTGAACTTTGCATCCCGCAATAGTATAAGCGAATATGACAAACTTTGTAATACAGTATATCTTATGAGAGATACCTGTTTTCTTATCCACTTATGAGCCACGTCTTCCTCTCCCGTTGCCTCCTGAACTGTTCGTTCACTCTGAAAGACTGCTAGTTTCTACATCAAGACAGGAGCGAAGCACTATCAGATCACTGATGGGGCAGACTAAAAGGAAGGAGGGAAGGAGGAAGAGAGGGAGAGAGAAAGTGCTGCTTATACAAATGTTTGATCTCATCTCATAGGTGGAGTCTCTGCAACACTGCTCAGTACTGCTGTACAGATTTATTCATGCTCCTGTTGCTTTTTAGTAAGTGTTATTTCTCCAAGCAGAGCTTGATTCACAGCTACACGGCTCAGTACTACTTTTATGATGTCCTCCATGCTGCTGCTTTCTTGCAAGTGTTATATCTCATTCCAGAGCTGGATTAACAGCTACATTGCCCAGTACTATATTATTATTATTTATTATTATAGCTCCATTTATTTCATGGCACTTTACATATGAAAGGGGGTATATGTAATAACAAACAAGTACAATAATCTTGAACAATACAAGTCGGCGACTGGTACAGGAGGAGCGTGGACCCTGCCCGCGAGGGCTCACAATCTACAAGGGATGGGTGAGGATGCAGTAGGTGAGGGCAGAGCTGGTCGGTCAGCGGTATGGTGGAGTGGTGGTTACTGCAGGTTGTAGGCTTGTCGGAAGAGGTCGGTCTTCAGGTTCTTTTGAAGGTTTCCACGGTAGGCGAGAGTCTGATATGTTGGGGTAGAGAGTTCCAGAGTAGGGGGGATGCACCAGAGAAATCTTTTATGCGGTTGTGGGAAGAGAAGATAAGAGGGGAGAAGAGAAAGAGATATTATGTTATCCATGTATCTGGTACTTTCTAGTAAGTGTCATATCGTTCTCCAGATCTGGATTAAAAGCTACACTGCTTAGTATTGCTGGATAATATCATACATGCTGCTGCTGCATCTAAATAGGTGCTACACAGAATTAGGAAAGTAAGAATGTGTACTGAGTATGGGAAAACTCATAGCTCCTAGTTTTGACTCACTAGCTCAGAGAAAACTGGAAATTAGAGATGGAGCCTGCAGAGTGGAAAACTGGTGAAAAATGCAGGATACACGTCACGTAATGGTCAGAAACACATCAGGTTATTCTAAAAGGTCACCTGAAATGACACATACCTTGATATTTTTTAATAATAAAGTTTGTAATTACTTCCTGCCCCGTATAAAGGAGCAGTTCACTTCTTACTTTGATGGGTGAATCATACCCAAGCCAATTTACATTTAGTTTAAGGCAATTATTTCTGAATATTTTTTTCACCACTACGAGGGGTTTTCTCAGGACCCTCCATGCATTGTACCTTTTTTTGCTTCGCCCAATGTATCTCCTAATGATGTGATGCATAAGCTAAAATAAGATCCTGCGGGGCGAGTCCTGATGAAGAAGTGAAGGACTGAGGTCAATTTAAATGACCCCCATGAGGGGAAGGGGCAGATAATTAATGCTGTGTGGATGACTAATGGTAACTGTGGTAAAAGAAGCTGCATGAAAGGTGAGGAGCGGAGGAGACGGTGACATTCATGGCGGCCATAGCGCTCAGCAGCCGCACAGATTTTCAATCAATAACTTTACACGTCATTGATCCAGTGAAACGCACAATAAAACTCCACCAAGATTGTCTTCCCTGCTTCAATCTCTTCTCCTGGCAGCTCGACAGTTGGAGAGAAGAAGAGTGACCACCGCCCGCCATACCATAAAACATAATGAGGGGCGCTGCTGCAGACATTACGTTGCGGTGGATGACTTTGCTATTTACTCCGACACTTGTTTAAATGAATGTCTCCTTTACAGAGGCATTAATCGCACATAAGAGGCGGTACTGGCGACCGTAAGACGATCATAGGTAGACCCCGGGAAGGCTCGGAGAATCCTTGTATGCCGTGATGTAAGTCGGGTTTTTTGGGGTTATTGTCGGATGGTTCATGCAGTTTTGGCAAAGTTTTTGGCTCCTTCAGTCCAGAGGGAGAAGGTAAAAATTCATGGTAAAGGTTTTGGCATTCGGTCCATTGAATATAACATTGGCTTCGAGTGATCAGCAGGGTCTAGCCCTTCGCTATTAAAGCCCCTCAGACACTTCTGATTCATTTTGCCGGAACCTGGACCGGATGACCATCTATTGTGTACTGAGACCTCGGTGTCCAACATGCGTATCGTCAATACTCCATCATGGGAGATAAGAGGCGCCTGCTAGCAGCTTTTATAATGCTCCCCATTAAAAACACATCAAATTGAGCGCACTGTCAATCAAACTGTTATTCGGGGTCCTTTCTGACAAATTAATGTGTATGTGGACCTCCTGACTCTGCCATTACAGAACCCCGTACACATGCAAACTCCATTTGATAAGTCTTCTAAAGTGTAAGGAGAACTCTAGAGGTCATGGCACTTTTTGGGGAGCTGAGACTCCATAGCACCATCCATGTATATGTGGCTGTGTCTGGTACTATATCTGAAGGACAGGAAACAATAGGTTTTCCTGAATCCATCCCCTGATGCAATAACTAGACCCTGCTGCTTACTGCAAAATCAGCACCTTGGTCAGAGTCTTCCCATACTGGATGTAAGCTCAGCCTGCAACTTTGCTGGCAGATGATGGCTGTGATAATCAGCCATCATCTGCCTATAACAACGGTGGAGCAGACCACCGCCCATGGTTAAAAACTAACTTAAAGTCTAATAGGTATCATTAGGGTAGTCGTATGAATAATAACATAACAGGGAAAAATAGATAAAGACACATCGGAGATATATAGAACATATGATAATTTTATTAAATACAAAAATATTTCTTTATATGAAACATCACATGATAGGTTTTGGGAAAAGAACAGCTAAAACAGTAAGGGATACCCGGTTTATAATCCCAATAAGTGACAGGAACAAGACTGTACTAGCAGTCACAGGTCGCTATAGACACTCCATAGGCTATAATATAAGTATATCTAATATATAATGAAAATCCAGCAGCTCTGGATAATATAGTGATATAAGTAAATAGATATCCAGGGTGGACAAAAATCACATGATAGCTAAAAGTGTGAAAAACTTATAGTTAATACGCAATAATAAAGCTCAATCCACTAAATATCGATTAATATCAATTAAATACAAGAGGGTATTTGTACTAAAGTAGTGCATGTAAGGTGATAACTAGCATGTAATTTGGTCATCTAGTGGTAGTAGTGCAGCATGCTTGCCAGTGGAGTAAATGTCTGTTCAATATAGATACCTTGAGTCATGGTGGTAGACCTGAGACTTGTGGTGACAGTCAGCCAAACGCCTTAACGCGCGTTTCGCCTTGGCTCCGCCCACGGTTTTTAACCTGATAAATGCCTCTGTCAATCTGTGCCAGTGGCATTTACAGCACACGGGCTTGGGGCGCCCCGTTCTACACGCCCACCATCGGTGCTCCCATGGCGTGATTGCGTGGTGTTGAAGGGTTGCCGGTCATGATGGTGCGCCTGTGAAAGCCAGCCCATAACAGATTCAAGTCCCCTAAGTGACATCAGGTCAAAAATTAAAAAATTAGCCCTCGACAGCTCCATATCCCTAAAATTGAAAACGTTGCGGCACTCAGACAATGGAGTCACAAGCGAAAATGTTTTGTTTACAAGTTCTGAATTGTTTGTCACCACTTAAATAAAACAAAACCCGTGCAAGTTTGGTAGACAATCACACTGCCGCCAGCCATTAAATGAACGCTGTAAATAAAAAAAAACAAAAACAATTGCAGAATGTTGTTTTTTTTTGTTGCTATTATTGCCACATTTGGATATTTTTTTCCCCACTTTCCAGTACATCGCGTGATGAAATGGATGGCGTCATTCTAAAGTACAACTCGTCCACAAAGAATCAAGCTCTGTCGACAGAAAAAATAAAAAAGTTATGGCTTTTGGAATAAGGGGAGGAAAAAAACAAAAGTGCAAAACGAAAAATAGTCCGGTCCTTAAGGGGTTCAGGGCCGGATTCATCTTTTCACTTCTGACAGTTTTTATTTTTTACAACAATAATTAACTCGAATTGAATGACTTTTTGATTCGTGTCAATGTAATCAAACAATTTACACCTTTTTGAAAGTTGTCTTTTGTTATATTGTTAGTTTTCAATGTGACTTTTTAAGATATTTTACATTGATCATCATCAAATGCAAATGTTTTAAGAAGCTTCAAAACTGGGAGAAAATGTCTTCTAGTTTACCCCTCGGAGTGATTTAATGTTATTTTTCCCAAAATTTTTGCACTAATCCGCAAAAAGGTTCAAAGACAAAAAAAAAAGAGAATTTTTGATTCTGCACAAAATTCGTGAAGCATGCGCACAGTTTTTAAAACTTTACTAGAAACAAAACGGCAACGAATACCACAAGACAAAAAAGAAAAGTGGCTTAAAAGGTCCTGCAAAAGACGAATCAGGTCATACAAGTAACACCAGACACTCCTAGCAAGTCTAGGAAGCTGAGATATGTTGTGCTGTTTGCTTTATGTTTCTCAATTTAAACTGCGATCACCGAAGATTCATTTAGTTTTTCGCCGTGCTCAGGGCATTGAAGGTGTTTTTTTTTTGTTTTTTTTAAATTTTTGGAGTATGGAAGAAAATTCTTCTGCATTGTGTCTAATTAACAGCACCAAGTACAGGCGGGTAATGCAGCAGAGCGGGAGGCCGGGGCGCTCGTCGCATGCGCTCGTTCCATACGTTTTGGCTGACGTGGCTTTGTGCCTGACTCCCTTCTCCATATACAATAGAGGGATGATTAATTAATCATTACTTCTCTGTAAATAATTGATACAGGATGACCGCCAGAAAACTTAATGGAAAAAATCTCTAACCTACTTTTATGTATTTAGAACGACGTTCTGTCCGAGTTTATAACTTCCTGGGGACTTTGTGGTGGAATTTGTATCTTACTTTAAATTACAATATTTTAACCAGCTCATGTCCAGGCACATTTTCTTTTTGCATATGTGGTTTTAGGAGCGCTGAAGTTTTTTCTTGCTTGTTTTTTCTTCCTTTCTTCCTTCTCTTCTTCCTTCCTTTCTCCTTTACTTCCTTCCTTTCCCATCATTCCATCCTTCCTCCCTTCCTTCCTTTTCTGTCATTCCTTCCTTTCTACCTTCCTCTCTTCCTTCCACCCTAGCTTTCTTCCTTCCTCCATCCCTCCCTTCCTTCTATCCTTTCCCATCATTCCTTCCTTCCTCCCTCCCTTCCTCCATCACTCCATTGCTTCCTTCCTTCCTCCCTCCCTTCTTCCTTCCATTCCTCCCTCCCTTTCCATCCTTCCTTTCTTCCTCACTTTTTTCCTTCCTTCTGTTCTTCCTTCTTTTCTCCTTTCCTTCCTTTCCCGCCATTCCATCTTTCCTCCCTCCCTTCCTCTCTTCCTCCCTTCATTCATTCCTTCCTCCATCCCTTTCTTCCTTGCTCCCTCCCTTTCCATCCTTCATTTATTCCTTTCCTTACATCCATCCTTCCTTTCTCATTTTCTCCCTTCCTTCCTCCCTTTCCATCTATTATCTCTTCCATTCCTTCATTTTCTTCCATCCATCCTTCATTCCTCCTTTTCTCCCTTCCTTTCCTTCCTTCCTCTTTCCTCCCTTCTTTCCTGCCTTCCTCCCTTCTTTCATTCCTTCCTTTCTCCCTTCGTTCATTCCTTCCTTTCTCCTTCCTTTCATTCCTTCCTTTCTCCCTTCGTTCATTCCTTCCTTTCTCCCTTCTTTTATTCCATCCATCCTTCATTCCTCCTTTTCTCCCTTCCTTTCCTTCCTTCCTCTTTCCCCCCTTCTTTCCTGCCTTCCTCCCTTCTTTCATTCCTTCCTTTCTCCCTTCATTCATTCCTTCTTTTCTCCCTTCTTTCATTCCTTCCTTTCTCCCTTCGTTCATTCCTTCCTTTCTCCCTTCTTTCATTCCTTCCTTTCTCCCTTTGTTCATTCCTTCCTTTCTCCCTTCTTTCATTCCTTCCTTTCTCCCTTCTTTCATTCCTTCCTTTCTCCCTTTGTTCATTCCTTCTTTTCTCCCTTCTTTCATTCCTTCCTTTCTCCCTTCGTTCATTCCTTCCTTTCTCCCTTCTTTCATTCCTTCCTTTCTCCCTTTGTTCATTCCTTCCTTTCTCCCTTCTTTCATTCCTTCCTTTCTCCCTTTGTTCATTCCTTCCTTTCTCCCTTCTTTCCTTCTTTCCTTTTCCTTCCTTTCCCAGCAGCTCCTTCTCCCTCCCAGCACTTTTCAATCACATGACTGCTTGTACACGAGGAGGAAACACTTTTACTACTCCCTGAACCGTATGTACAGCTCTGTGTATACAGCAATTAGGAAGGCAGAGATGGCTTCAAAAATGTCTGTCTTCTGTATGGGGAGTCAAGCCACCTCTGTTAGTGGCACAGCGCCCCCTGCTGCTGTAAGATCTCCAGCTGCTGACTTTGTGAGCACATTTAAAAAAGCACTGACAGAGTTATGTGCGGACCAGACTGACATTTTTCATTTGCTGGGCAGTCTGCAATTAGTTCGATTTGATCAAAAACTGCTCTAAACACTTTTCTCAGGGTTAATAATACTTCTCCAGAGTGGACTTCCCCTGTAGTTTAAAAGGTTAGCAGAGAAGCAGCTGATCTAAGTGTTTCCTTCATCTATGGGAATATAGTATGACTAGATGGTGGCCCGATTCTAATGCATCGGGTATTCTAGAATATGTATGCGGCCGACCGGGCGCAATCAGCAAAGCGGTGTTAAAATTTGGCGCCAATATCGCAGATTGGTCGAGGCCGGCGGTCGCGACTAATCAGCAGAGCGTAGTTTAAAATTGGCGCCAATAATGCTGATTGGTCGCGGCCAGTGAACGCGAACAATCAGCAGAGCGGGGTTTAAATTTTGCGCCAATAATGCTGATTGTTTGCGGCCGGCGGTCGCGACCAATCAGCAGAGCGTTGTTTAAATTTGGCACCAAAATTGCTGATTGGTCGGGGCTGGCAGCTGCGACCAATCAGCAGAGCGTTGTTTAAATTTGGCGCCAATCTCGCTGATTGGTTCCGTCTGGCGTCCGCGACCAATCAGCATAGCGTTGTTTAAATTTGGCGCCAATCTCGCTGATTGGTCGCGGCTGGCATCCGCGACCAATCACTACAGCAGTGTTTAAATGTGGCGCACAAATCGGTGATTGGTCGCGGCCGCTATTTAAATGTGGCAGCCAAATCAGTGATTGGTCGCGGGCAGCGGCCGCGACCAATCAGCACAGCGTTGTTTAAATTTTGCGCCAAGATCACTGATTGGTCGGGTGCGGAGACGCGACCAATCAGCGAATCGTATTGGTGAGGACCGGGGAGCGGAATCGTATTGGTGAGGAGCGGGGAGCGGAATCATATTGGTGAGGACCGGGGAGCGCTGCTGCCTGAGCGGGTACTTCCGCTGCGATAAGCCGGGACATGGGCGACTGCTCGCAGCAGAAGTATCCCGACCCGCAGCGCCGCTCCCCGGTCCTCCGTTCACACCCTAGCCGCTGATATCCCGACAGCCGCATGGTGTTACTAAGCTCCGTACATTTGTGTTCAAAATCGCTGATTGGTCGTGGGTGCTGGCCGCGACCAATCACCGATTTGGGCGCCACATTTGAATATCGGCCTCGACCAATCACCGATCTTGGCGCCACATTTAAACACCGCTGTGCTGATTGGTCACGGACGCTATTTAAATGTGGCGCCCAAATCGGTGATTGGTCATGGGCAGCGTACGCGACCAATCAGCACAACAGTGTTTAAATGTGGCGCCCAAATCGGTGATTGGTCGCGGGCAGCGTCCGCGACCAATCATCACAGCGTTGTTTAACTTTTGCGGCCGAAGACCGCGACCAATCACCGATTTATGCGCCACATTTAAATAGCGGCCACGACCAATCACCGATCTTGCCGAGATATTTAAACACCGCTGTGTTGATTGGTCGCCGATGCTGCCCGCGACCAATCACCGATTTGGGCGCCACATTTAAACACTGCTGTGCTGATTGGTTGCGTACGCTGCCCGCGACCAATCACCGATTTGGGCGCCACATTTAAATAGCGTCCGCAACCAATCAGCACAGCGGTGTTTAAATGTTACGCCAAGATCGGTGATTGGTCGCAGCGAGAGATCGCGACCAATCAGAGAATCGTATTGGTGAGGACCGGGGAGCGCCGCTGCCTGTGCGGCTACTTCTGCTGCGAGAACCCGGGACATGAGCGGGCGCTCGCAGCAGAAGTATCCTGACCCGCAGCGCCGCTCCCCGGTCCTCCCTTGACTCCCTAGCCGCTGATGTCCCCACAGTATCCGCATGGGGTTACAAAGGTCCGGACATTTTTGTTCAAAATCGCTGATCACCGATTTGGGCGCCACATTTAAATATCGCCCGCAACCAATCACCGATCTTGGTGCCACATTTAAACACCGCTGTGCTGATTGGTCGCCGACGCTGGGCGCGACCACCCACCGATATTGGCGCCACATTTAAATAGCGTCCGCGACCAATCAGCACAGCGGTGTTTAACTTTTGCGGCAAGGTCAGTGATTGGTCGGGGGCCAAGACCGCGACCAATCACCGATTTGTGCGCCACATTTAAATAGCGGCCGCGACCAATTGGATGTCATCGCCGCTCCCCGGTCCTCCCTTCACACCCTAGCCGCATGGATGTCAGCGCCGCTGCCTGTGCGGTTACTTCCGCTGCGAGAACCCGGGACATGAGCGGGCGCTCGCAGCAGAAGTATCCCGACCCGCAGCGCCGCTCCCCGGTCCTCCCTTGACTCCCTAGCCGCTGATGTCCCCACAGTATCTGCATGGTGTTACAAAGGTCCGGACATTTGTGTACAAAATCGCTGATTGGTCGCTGGCGCTGCCCGCAACCAATCACCGATTTGGGCGCCACATTTAAATATCGGTCGCGACCAATCACCGATTTGGGCGCCACATTTAAACACCGCTGTGCTGATTGGTCGCCGACGCTGGGCGTGACCAATCACCGATTTGGGCGCAACATTTAAATAGCGTCGGCGACCAATCAGCACAGCGGTGTTTAAATGTGGCGCCCAAATCGGTGATTGGTCGTGGCCGATATTTAAATGTGGCGCCCAAATCGGTGATTGGTCGCGGGCAGCGACCAATCAGCACAGCGGTGTTTAACTTTTGTGGCAAGATGAGTGATTGGTCGGGTCCGAAGACCGCAACCAATCATCGAATCGTATTGGTGAGGACCGGGGAGCGCCGCTGCCTGTGCGGGTACTTCCGCTGCGAGAACCCGGGACATGAGCGGGCGCTCGCAGCATAAGCATCCCGACCCGCAGCGCCGCTCCCCGGTCCTCCCTTCCACATGGAGGTCAGCGGCACCGGCGTTCCTTCCGCTGCTACCGGCTGGGAGATGAGCGCCGAGCGCCGGTCATCTCCCGGCTGCATCTCTGTCCCGCAGATGGGTCCGGCGGTCGAGGTCCTTCTGCTGGTACCGGCCGGGAGATGAGCGCCTCACGCCGCTCATCTCCCGGCTGCATCACCGTCCCGCAGATGGGTCCGGCGGTCGAGGTCCTTCTGCTGGTACCGGCCGAGAGATGAACGCCTCGCGCCGCTCATCTCTCGGCTGCATCGCCGCTGAGCTCCGCCCCGCAGATGAGCCGCTAACGGCCGCCATCTTTTTTCAGAAATCCCGCGCCGCTGATTGGCCGCTACCGGACCAATGAGCGACGCGGGATTTCCAGGACAGACAGACAGACAGTCAGACGGGATAAGACAATTATATATATAGATGTCTCTGCAGCGCCTCCACAGGACACAGGACTAAGAAAGCATTTTCACAGCTCCCTTTGAAATCAATGGGCTGTTTGTGTATTCTACTTATGTGTTCTGTCCTCCACAGTGAGAGACGCTTCTCATACCTGTATTGCAATCTAGCTAATAAATGGCATCCATATATATATATATATATATATATATATATATATATATATATATATGTATACATATATACTCACTGTACATAATGCATGGAGATCCCCTCTAATACCTGGGAATTAGGAGCAGAATTTACCGTAACTACTTCCCTTCCTCTATTGATGTCATGTCCAGAAACAACGCCGTGCCTGCCCATAACTTGTGTTTGTTACTACAGCTTAGCACCATTAAATTGTTAGGGTTCAACTGCAGTGCCACACATAACCTGTGAACAGATGTGGCGCTGTTTATAAAAGTAAAAATAAATTAACAAAAAACAGAGCTGATGAGAACCAAAGAGGCTCAACACTCCATCGCGCATTTCTGCCTGTTACGCGCTTCACAGAGGGACCCAGCAAGACTGAGACCAAACCAGCAAAGACACAGCCACAGACGCACTTGGCACAAGCTGGCCAGCTAGGCGAGCACTTGAGGGCCAGAAATACTCTTCACCCAGCTCCCAGTAAATGGAAGGGGGACTTTGGCAGAGCCCTTCCCAGGCACACTGTCGCCGGACACCTGACATCTGGTGACGCAGCAGGTGCCTAGTCAAGGACCAGGTGAGTACTTCTGCAAGAACCCCAGGAAGTGAAACCTGAAGAAAAAATGAGAAAACCCTACTAAGATAGCAAAACCTAATTCTATTATCACAAACCACCAAGCACATAGGGAACTGCAATAAACAGCAAATGACTGAGCAGGGAGCTGGATAATATAGCCCCCCTTAATGGTCAGGTGTTGATTACCTCCCAATTATCCCCAGGCAGTCACTCCCTGCTAGCTTCAACAGCAGGCTGGACAAAATCACACCATTGCTTATTGCCAAACAAAACAGCGTCTTGTGTTTCTTGGCAACCGGGGAAGACAGCGTCCCATCTTCCCCAGGCAGATAAATCAGTGAGGGACATGGCGTCCTGCATCCTCACACATCTCACAACACCAGAACTCAACACTCCACAAGATTGAGACAGTTTCCCTGCACCCGTGGTAACTTCACCTCCAATGGCGGCACTTGCAACCGGAGTAGCATAGCACCGGACCTTCTCCATTACCTGGTGGAGCACAGAACTACAATTCGTAACACTGCCCCTTGTTTTAACAATCAATAAAGACCTCGTTCTTGGTTCCCTACCTATGAATAAAAGGTTTTCAAAATGTCAAAATTTCCAAATCTAGCAGCTGTCTCTTCTGAATTATTTCCACCGATGGCTCCAGGTATGAGAATCCAACCTTAGTGGGAGGGTTCTCTTGACTGTCAGGGAGAACTGAAGGAGGAAAGGAATAGACCTTCTTGGTGACTGGATGACCAAAGAAGCCTCATGAGAGCCAACAAGGCCGACAATCCTACACGTCTGAGAGCTGCTTCCTGTCCCAGCTACTGAAGACAAAGGAAGTTTGGGGCTTATTTCTCCGAGCTTAGACGAGGAGACTGCACGTAAGGATATGGGAGCACAGGCAAGTTTTCGTTTTTAGCCAGAGGAGCACCGTGCGTGCCAAGTATAAGCTTCTTTATTCCCTCCCGTGTCCTCTCTATTCCTAATTAATTGGAGAAGTGTTCTCGTCATGTACCTGTCAGTCACAGCTTCAGTGTGGGACTTTGTAATTTGCTGCTGGAAATAGGAAAAACATTTTATTGACGGCTTCTTCAAAGGTTAATGAGAAAATTGCAGATCTTTTTGATCCAGTTGAATCCGTGTAAACAGCTTGTTCTGCAGCTGCTGTTGAACTCTGCTCGGAGGGGGCTATCTTATATCGGTGAGGTGGAAAATGAAGAAGTAAAACAACTTTGGCTTCTTTCAGGGTATCACAGGAGGAAAGATAATGTATGGGCATTCTGTGAGATTGGACTTCCATGGCCGCCAGTAGTAGGGCAGTAAGACTTGTCATCCCTTGCCTTTTATTCTCTAGGATGAATATAAATCGATTCTTGCTCACAATTAGGGCTCCTTCAGACATCCATGATCATCTATCCGATCTTGCAATGCACAGACTGGTCGCGCATCTCCTGACCCCGAATGTGACAACCTCATAGAAGTATATGAAGCTGTTAGGGTAGGGAGTTTGCATTGTGAGATAGGACTGATGATCACGGACATCTGACGAAGCCCTTTTAAAGAACAATCTTGTCCCTTTTCAGAATTGGACTCCTTACAGATGCCTGTAGGTTAATTTGCGTCTTAAATAGAGCTGACCTAGGGGTTTAAGTATGTAGCTTGACATGTACAGATGTGTCCTTCCTTACCTTTCCGCTTGGCTCATATCGTCAAATCGGCATTTTTAGAAGAAAAAATAACAACAACCTGATTTTTTGATACTCTGTTGGGAGATGTTTATGGTCTGTGTCCATAGATGTGTCCGCTGTTCTGTTTGGCAATAAGCAATGGTGGGATTTTGTCCAGCCTGCTGTTGAAGCTAGCAGGGAGCGTCTGTCTGGGGATGATTTGGGAGATAATCAACACCTGATCATTTGGAGGGCTATATAATTCTGCTCCCTGCTCAGTCCTTTGCTGTTTATTGCAGTTTCCCATGTGCTTGGTGGTTTGCGATGATACCATTAGGTTTTGCTATCGTAGCAGGGTTTTCTCATTTCCTCTTCTGGTTTCACTTCCTGGGGTTCTTGCAGAGGTACTCACCTGGTCCTCAACTAGGCACCAGCCGTGTCACCAGATGCCAGCTGTCCGGCAACAGTGGGCCTGGGACGGCTCTGCCAAAGTCCCCCTTCCATTTACTGGGAGCTGGGTGAAGAGTATTCCTGGCCCTCAAGTGCTCGCCTAGCTGGGCAGCTTGTGCCAAGTGTGTCTGTGGCTGTGTCTTTGCTGGTTTGGTTTCAGTCTTGCTGGGTCCCTCTGTGAAGTGCTTGTTACATCAATATTATTAGTATTTCCGAAAACTCGATTCAGGCAGATTCAATCAATTTGAGGGGTGGTTTGATTCTCGTCAAGCAAATTTGACATAAATCGGATTTGACAAGGAGGGGGTTAAAATAAAAGAGGTTAGACGCCCCTCGTTTTAGCCTTTACTCTACCTGTAGCACCTCCACACGGTTCTCCGATGGGCTCCTCTTCATCTTTCTTCTCCTTTCAGGGTCTTCTCTCTTCTGGAGCTGCCGTTGACTTGGCCTCTGGCGGTCACATGTCATTAATGTCAATGACGTGTGACTACATGGGGCCAAGTCAGTGGCAATGGCTGCCAGAAAACCTGGAAAGAGGAGAAGGCGGAAGAGGAGTAATTGAAGGATTTGGTAATCGGAGGTCTTGGCAGTGGACAGGAGAGGACAATTTCCCGTTTCCAACACTCAGAACCCAGCAAAATGGCGGCTAGCATTTCTTTGCTGGAAATGCAAATGGAATTCCAAAAAATTGGGATTAATTAAAATCTGAAATTTTGGGAAAGTTCATTTCAAAACCAGAATCAATTAACTCATCTCTAATCAGGAGATATTGGGGTGGTTAGTTACCTATGCAAGCATGGCCGACCATCTGTCTGAAAGCGGGGCCCCTAACTCTCTGTAATAGCGGAGATCCCAGATTTGGTAAAATGACCCCTTATAAGTGATGATCTTGCATTATATACATTTTTTCCAATGATACATCATTCCTAATATTTTCTTCTCTGGGAGAAGTTTAGTCGTTTTGTGACCGTTTGCTCTCAATAGCTGATTGGATGGAAAAAAAGGAAATTACAGACGAAGTCCGAAATTAGAAAAACATGGCTGATTCTTTTTCAGAAACAGTCCATGAATTGTGTCTGACATTAACATTGCGGGCTGAGCTGCAATACTCTACACTACCTGTGGACAGAGGTGGCGCTATTCCTGGAAGATAGCAGCCATGTTTTTCTAATCCTGGACAGCCCCTTGATTGGTGTATAATGTATATATATGCGAGGGGTTTCTACAATGTAGTAACCATCCTGTAACACAGAGGAGATTACAAATATAAGGGAAAAAAATGGAAACATTGTATTTTATTTTCCCCTTTGAATCACATTGTAACTTGAATGACAGTGACCGGCATTAATGTGAGATCGTCATCACTCTGCAGCAATTTGAGATGAGATAGATGTTTACCATGTAAACTATAGGTTTGTGTAGGCTGCGGATGGCACAACAAAGGATGCATTAGAATTGCAAAGCTTCCTATGGTAATATGGAGATGAGTCCCGAGCAATCATCTGCTCGATGCCGTTCATGGGATGAGACAATCTGATCAAATCAAGGTGACTACGTGTCCCGCTCTCGTCAGACGGGACGTAATCATTCCACTGACTCTTGTTTATTTGATTTTCTCAGCACTCGGTGGCTCAATAACATGAAAACTCGGTCTGGAGGAGGAGGACTGCTGGGGATGCGCACTTATTATAATTACTGTATATTGTCTATGCAGACTGCATTCAGGGCTTCTATGTGCGCCATGTGTCAGGAGGATGACTCCGATGGATGCCGCTGCCAGGCATTCAGGGGCACATGGAATGATCATAATGAATACTTATATTACCCGGTATATAATTTTTTTTGGCAGAGCTCAACTAAAAAAAATGTCTGCTGCGCTTTTCTCCAAGGTAAAAAAAAAAATATACTGAATCTTATAAGCACGTTGACGGCCAAAAGGCTACATTTAACATTGTTATATCAACCACGGCAACATTTCCAGTTGTTCTTCTGGTTGTTCGTATCAGACATGGCCTTATCTAACATGGTGGCGAGGTGTAAACCATGGCCTCATCTAACATGGTGGCGAGGTGTAAGCCATGGCCTCATCTAACATGGTGGCGAGGTATAATTCATGGCCTCATCTATCATTGTGGCGAGGTGTAAATCATGGCCTCATCAAACATGGTGGTGAGGTGTAAATCATGACACTCATCTTCAGCTTCATGGCATCAGCTATGGCAATATCTAACTTTAGATGTCATCCATGGCACTAATGCATTTTTACCTTTGGCTTATGGTAAGATCCATCTCACTCATCTCACTAGATACTTAGTTGTCAACCGTGGCACTCAGGTCCAGTTTTTTTCTTTGGGCTGATGGCAATATCTAGCCTTGTACTGCGATGTCAATCAGTTTTTGCTTTGCTAGATTATATCAACCATAGCACTCATCAGACTTGATACTTAGATGTTAAACATGGCACTCCTGGCCAGTTTTTCCTTTGGTTGTTGTTTTTTTATACATGTAGTTGAAAAATCTCTAAAGTTTTCGTCTTGTTCACTTATTAACATAATTTTTACACTCATCTCTCATGGTACTTAGATGTCACATCATGGTACTAATGATCAGATTACTCAGGGCACCATCTAACATTGTACTTATGTGTCAATTATGGCACTTATGTTCAGTTTCTATTCTCAATTTTGCTTCATTATCAGCTGCGGCAATCATATCATTTTGCTATTAGTTGTCATCCACGACAAAAACATCGAGAACCCAATACTCATTTCTCATTTTTGCTTTTGTCCATGGCAATGTTTCCCAAACCCCATCCTCACGGCCCCCCACAGTTCATGTTTTCAGGATCTCCTTAGTATTGCACAGGTGAGAGAATTCCTGATGCCTTGATGATACTTCAATCACCTGTGTAATACTAAGGAGATCCTGAAAACATGACCTGTGACGGGCCGTGAGGATGGGGTTTGGGAAACACTGGTCCATGGTATCAACCATCTCATGTGGTACTTAGGTGTCAACCATGGCACTCATGTGCAGTTTTTTTGCCTCATGGTATCAGCCATGACAGCTGTTTCACTTGTTACTTAGGTGTAAACCATGTCACTAATGTCTAGTTTTTCCTTTGGCTGTTGCTATAATCCATGGTACCCATCTCTCTTGGTAGGTAGATGCCAACCATGGCACTCGTGTCTAGCTTTTCATTTGGCTGTTGGTATCATCCATGGTATCCATCTCTCTTGGTATGTAGATGTCAACCATGGCGCTCATATCTAGCTTTTCCTTTGGCTGTTGGTATCATCCATGGTACCCATCTCTCTTGGTACGTGGATGCCAACCATGGCACTCGTGCCTAGCTTTTCATTTGGCTGTTGGTATCATCCATGGTATCCATCTCTCTTGGTATGTAGATGTCAATCATGGCGCTCATATCTAGCTTTTCCTTTGGCTGTTGGTATCATCCATGGTATCCATCTCTCTTGGTATGTAGATGTCAATCATGGCGCTCATGTCTAGCTTTTCCTTTGGCTGTTGGTATCATTCATGGTACCCATCTTTCTTGGTACGTAGATGCCAACCATAGCACTCATGTCTAGTTTTGCTTTGGCTGTTGGTATCATCCATGGCACCCATCTCTCTTGGTAGGTAGATGCCAACCATGGCACTCATGTCTAGTTTTCCTTTGACTGTTGGTATCATTCATGGCGCCCATCTCTCTTGGTAGGTAGATGCCAACCATGGCACTCATGTCTAGTTTTCCTTTGGCTGTTGGTATCAACTGTGGCTCCCATTTCTCTTGGTAGGTAGATGCCAACCATGGCACTCATGTCTAGTTTTGCTTTGGCTGTTGGTATCATTCGTGGCGCCCATCTCTCTTGGTAGGTAGATGCCAACCATGGCACTCGTGTCCAGTTTTTCCTTTGATTGATCATGTTGGCCATGGCATCCAATGGATTAATCAAATTCTCTGTTTTCGCTTGATAAAATAGTAGCTGACCTTGAGTTTGTTCCTCACATAGTGCTATGTCCGGACGTGTTGTGTATGACTTAGTCCTCGCCTGGAGCACAATATAAGGCAGGTAGCTTTCATTAATAAATAAGTCCCTCAATCCACTTCTGGGAAGTTTCTTTTTCTAAATCTCTTCTATTTGACGTGGAACAATGACCTCTGAAAAGTCAATTTGTCACATCATGAATTCTATACACAACTAAGCATGACACCGCTTGACAAACCGAAGACCAAACCCAGACGGCTACATATAAAGGCAGCAAACACAACTCTCAAGAGTGCGGCTGCAAACAAACATACAAGTTGAAATCATGCCCAAAAAACTATTTAATTGCTCGCTGAAAAGGTTAAACGCATCTCCTTGACCTTTCCGGTTGCAGCTTTCTGTTGGCGGCTTAACTTCTGCTGTGTATGTCAAACGCTAGAGCCTTGTTCTTAAAAGGGCCTCAGAATAGCCAATATCTTGATAAAACTCAAAGAGCAATCAATGGCCAGTCAGTCAGTTCACCTTCAGCATTATATTAACCAGGAACAAAGGCCATCCATTGACTTTTATAATGGGATGAAAGGTGCTTGAGAGCGGCGATGGCGGAGATCCTAGGGTCACGCGCTATGAGACGTGAGAAAGTCTTAGACTTGCACTGTAGTTGTTTTCACGCTGACCTTCTATCTGGAATACAAATGTATCAAGTACTAACACTTTTTTTTTAACCAAATTCATGCTTATTATAAAGATGGCCTCCGTAGCTACAATGTGGCTCAGGTTGGCCCGCGTTCTCCTTCATCGTGTCTGGTGGGCACCAATGGCGAGCTCTTCTCTTCAATATAGGACAAAAAGGGAATGAAATCCACCTTGGGTGTTTTACTGGTCTGTTGTCTCATAAAAAGTAGGGAGCAGCTCCTCACTCCCAAAGCAGGATGGCACCTAGAGGGGATTTACACCAGCGGTGGCACGATTAAGATCTGTGTCATGGCGCACCACCTACACGACTTTATGTATGACCTTGCCCTTTACCGTTTAATGACCACCAATACGTCTTTTTACTGACCTAAGATATGAGACTGGCATCCCCCGACAGGTGAAAATGCAGCAGCTGTCGGCTGTACACTATAGATGATACCCTGGTGCATCAGTCACGATCGGTGGTGGCACCAACCATGGCCGTTTAACCCCTTAAATGCTGCTGTCAATAGTGACTACAGCATCTAGATGGTAACAGAGTGTAGGGGCTCCTTCTTTAACCCCATCATGGCCAAAGAATGGCCTTAGTGCCTGCCGGCTACAGTGACCTGTTCAGAAGTAAGTAACATTTAGGTGGTAAAAAAAAAAAACATTTTTTATGTCTGTCATGCCACTTTATATTAATTCCTGAAAAGGGCCTGAAGGGTTAACAGACTACACGGCAGCAGTTTTGAATATGTTCAAGGGTGCAGTTTTTAAAATGGCATCACTTTTGGGGGTTTTTCCAATATATAGGACCCCCCAAAGTCACTTCAAAACTGAATAGATTCCTAAAAAATAAGTTTTGTAAATTTCCTTGAAAAAATGAAAAATTGCTGCTACAATTTTAAAGCTTCTAAAACCCTAAAAAAATCTAACAACATTTTACAGATGGTGCGGATGTAAAGCAGAGATGAGAGAAATGTTATTTACTAACTATTTTTTATGTGGCAAGACTATCCGGATTAAGGGGGAAGTTCAAAAATTGAAAATTGCTAATTTTTAGATTTTTTTTTGTCGAATTTCTGATATTTTTTATAATTAAACGCAAAATATATTATTGACCTAAACTTATCATGAAAATAAAATATAAAATATAATGTGTCATGAAAAATCAGTCTCAAAATGAAACCTTTTTATTGCTCAGTTTTATTTCTGCCATATAAATGAGAGTTGAACCTAATATTTTTCCCATCATTGACAGAAATGGGAGCTGAGCTGCAGTACCCGAGAGAGGCCACTAGGCAGGATGCTCAGTGTGATGTATATGGGCTATTGATAGGCGAATCTACTGAAATATGATGCGTACTGTACTAAGTTGTATACAGTCCATACAGAATTTATATATACAACCCCTGGCAAAAAATTATGGAATCACCGGGCTTGGAGAATGTTCATTCAGTTGTTTAATGTTGTTGAAAAAAAGCAGATCACAGACATGGCACAAAGCTAAAGTCATTTCAAATGGCAACTTTAGGGCTTTAAGAAACACTAAAAGAAATCAAGATTAAAAATGTGATACTCAGTAAGGGTAATTTTTTTCAGACCAAGCAGAGGGAAAAAATTATGGAATCACTGAATTCTGAGGAAAAAAATATGGAATCATCCTGTAAATTTTCATTTCCAAAACTAACTCCTGCATCAAATTAGATCTCCTCGTTAGTCTGCATCTAGAAAGGAGTGATCACACCTTGGAGAGCTGTTGCACCAACTGGACGGACATGAATCATGGCTCCAACACGAGAGATGTGAATTGAAACGAAGGGGAGGATTATCAAACTCTTAAAAGAAGGTAAATCATCACGCAATGTTGCAAAACATGTTGGCTGTTCACAGTCAGCTGTGTCTAAAATCTGGACCAAATGCAAACAACATGGGAAGGTTATTAAAGGCAAACATACTGGTAGACCAAGGAAGACATCAAAGCATCAAGACCGGAAACTTAAAACAATAGGTCTCCAAAACAGGAAATGCACAACAAAACAAATGAGGAACGAATGGGAGGAAACTGGAGTCAATGTCTGTGACCGAACTGTAAGAAACCGCCTAAAGGAAATGGGATTTACATACAGAAAAGCTAAACATAAGCCATCATTAACACCTAAACAGAAAAAAACAAGGTTACAATGGGCTAAGGAAAAGCAATCGTGGACTGTGGATGACTGGATGAAAGTCATATTCAGTGATGAGTCGCGAATCTGCATTGGGCAAGGTGATGATGCTGGAACTTTTGTTTGGTGCCGTTCCCTCCATAAGTTTTCTATGGGATTAAGGTCTGGAGACTGGCAAGGCCACTACATGACCTTACTGTGCTTCTTTTTGAGCCACTCCTTTATTCCCTTGGCTGTATGTTTTCGGTCATTGTCTTGCTTTAAGACCCAGCCATGACCCATCTTCAATGCTCTTACTGAGGGAAGGAGGTTGTTGGCCAAAATCTCACGACACATGTCCCCATCCATCTTCCCTTCTGTACGGTGCAATAGTCATGTTCCCTTTGCAGAAAAGCACCCCCAAAGTATAATGTTTCCCCCACCATGCTTCACGGTTGGGACGATGTAATAAGGGTTGTACTCATCCTTCTTCTTCCTCCAAACACGGCGAGTTGAGTTAATGCCAAAGAGCTCAATTTTTGTCTCATCTGAGCACAGCACCTTCTCCCAATAACTCACAGAATCATCCAGGTGTTCATGGGCAAACTTCAGACGGGCCTCCACATGTGCCTTCTTGAGCAGGGGGACCTTGCGGGCACTGCAGGATTTTAAACCTTTAAGGCATAATGTGTTACCAATGGTTTTCTTGGTGACTGTGGTCCCAGCTGCCTGGAGATCATTAACAAGTTCCCCCCCTTGTAGTTTTAGGCCGATCTCTCACCTTCCTCATGATCAAGGATACCCCACAAGGTGAGATTTTGCATGGTGCCCCAGTTTGATAGTCATTTTGTATTTCTTCCATTTTCTTACTATTGCACCAACAGTTGTCTCTTTCTCACCCAGCATCTTACTTATGGTTTTGTAGCCCATTCCAGCTTTGTGCAGGTCTATGACCTTGTCACTGACATCCTTAGAAAGCTCTTTGGTCTTGCCCATGTTGTAGAGGTTAGAGTCTGACTGATTAATTGAGTCTGTGGACAGGACTCTTTTATACAGGTGACAATGTAAGACAACTGTCTTTAATGCAGGTAACGAGTTGATTAGGAGCGTCTACCTGGTCTGTAGGAGCCAGAACTCATAATGGTTTGTAGGGGATGAAATACGTATTTCTCACTGCAAAATGCAAATAAATGTATCTAATTTATACAATGTGATTTTCTTGATTTTTTTTTTGGATATTCTATCTCTCAATGTTAAAATTAATCTACCCTTAAAATTATAGACTGTTCATGTCTTTGTCAGTGGGCAAACTTACAAAAACAGCAAGGGATCAAATACTTATTTCCCCCACTGTGTATATATATATATATATATATATATATATATATATATATATATATATATATATATAGAATGATACTCACCTTGCTTGGCCCACACCTGTCCAGCCACGCAGCCCCTTCCGCTGCAGTCAAGTCCGCCATGTCTGTGCATCTTCAGCCCCCCAGCACTTGCCTGTGCATCAAAATATCATGGTATTGCATGAGTCACATCACCTTGAGGGGGATACGGTCTATATACAATTTACACCTTTACTGCTTCCATTTTGCAGAAACTAAAGTTTAATTAGATATGCTATTTAGGGTGTTCAGTGCCCCCTGAGTGTGACCAAGAGGCTCAGTGCACTGTTCCACTCACTGGTTTTGCATGCCCCGCCTTCCTCGCTGTTGATTGACAACGTAGAGAGCACTGCCTGCAGAGAAAGCTCAGGGAGCCAGTGCTGTCACTGAACCTCTTGGTCACACCCAGGGTGCACCGAGTACTGGAGCATACCCAATTACATTTCAGTTTCTCCAAAATCAAAGGAGTGATTAGAACAGTTATGGTGGATTTTTATATGGGCTACATCCCCCACAAGACTATGTGCTTAGTGTATACTGTCAGCTGACACACGCCCTTTAAACTAAATCAATAGCCCATCTCCAGAAAACTAGTGCCCGTAACCTGTAATATTATTACACTTTGCAAAGGTTTCTTTTGGATTCTTCTAGTGAATTCCCCCTTGGCAAAAAGTTTCAAATCCTCACTGCTTTTACTGTAAAGAATCCTCTTTTATGTTGGTGTACAAAGAACAATTCCTCTTGCGAAAATCAAGGCATGATGCAGCCTAATAAAGGGTCTTTTTTGCTGGATCTTGTTACTATTTCTACATGGAGATGTAACAAGCGCCCAAGAGATGATGATGTGCTCTATTTGGGGAGCTGGGCCGCCCTATGACTTTGAGTTATACATGTAGCCGCGCTGCACTACTGAATATTCATTTTGCAATGAATGGCCATTTCCACTTGCTGCATCTGCACCAGCATCACTTCCCGAGGAAGCGTATATGTGAAACGCGCGTTGGAGTGCGTCCATCTTGTCACTTTAAAGATCTGATTACACTGACTCGCGGTTCATTGTATGAACTTTTCTCTGAAAATCTATCATATAATTTAAATACTTATTAACATCTCTGCATGCACCATCTCGCTTTTTACATTTGTTGTGTCTGTATTCTTGTTCATTTTTTAATGGTGTTTTGAATTCCTGATTGATCAATAAAGTTTAAATTATCTACTAATGAAGTTATGGATGACATGATTGAATTCCGAGCGTCCTTTTATATCAAATGTCTAGTTTTTGCTCGGATCACGCCTTTGGAGGTGATATTTTTGATATCATTGGGGACTTTAATCCTCCTTTCCTTTTGGTATTTTCTGCACCAGCATGAAGTGTGAGTCCATTGGTTACAGAAGTCCTTAATATTCCCGTCAGTTCTTGCATCGGTCGTCCTTCTTGGTGACTGATAATAAATTGGGTGGGAGTTAAATTGTCTAAAATTGCATTAATCTATCAATGAGCACAAAGCGACCTCCGAATATCAGGAGCGAAATTGTATCTTGCGTCAGCAAAGATAACATCTGTTCGACAGACCGGGGGGGGGCATTGTGCACATGAAAGTGGTCCTGTCCCCATCGAAGATGACGCCGATTATTTATCTTGTGCGACAATTGCATTACGATCAGCGGGAAAATAATGCGGTTATAGGTAATAATAAACCTGCGGCGATTTATAAAGCTTAGCATTACTCCGGCTTTATGTGCGCGTTCTGCAATGTTCACAGCCGTTGTTTTCTAACTCCAGATGGAAATGTTGTAATTACTGAGATTGATGGGTTCATGTTAAAAGGGCTGTACAGGATTAGAAAAACATGGCTGCGTTCTTCCAAAAAACAGCACCGCACATGTCTACGCAGAGCAGGACACAGGTGTGACGCTGTTACTAGAAGAAAGCCGCCATATTTTTCTTTTTTCTGTACAAAATATTTTAAAGTGGGATTGAAATGTTAGTCATCTATGGGGCATCCTAAAAATATATCACGCGGGTCTATATTGCTCATTTCTGCAATATATCATTCTCCATGCAGCTGCTTCAGTTAATGTTTTATCTCATCTCAGAGCTGGATTCACAGCTGCACTGCTCAGTACTGCTTTATAACGCCTACATGCTGCATCATTCTAGTGTTTGTCTCACCTAGAGCTGGATTTATAGCTGCAATATCAGTATTGCTGTATAATTTCCTCCTTGCAGCTTCATTCTAGTAAGAGTTTTATATCCCCCCCCAAAGCTGGATTCACAGCTGCACTGCTCAGTACTGCTTTATAATGCTCTACATGCTGCATCATTCAAGTATTTGTCTCACGTAGAGCTAGATTTATAGCAGCATTGTTCAGCACTGCTATATTAAAAAATACAAAATATAATATTCTCCATCCTAGTGGGTGTTTTATATTACCCCAGTGATGGATTCACAGTTTCATTGCTCAGTATTGCCGTATAATGTCCTCCTTGCACCTTCATTCAATTAAGAGTTTTGTCACCCTAGAGCTAGATTTACATTCGCTTTATAATGTTCTGCATGCTGCATCATTCTAGTGTTTATCTAACCTAGAACTGGACTCATAGCAGCACTGTTCAGTATTGCTATATAACATCCTCCATGCAGCTGCTTTAGTTAATGTTTTATCTCATCTCAGAGTTGGATTCACAGCTGCACTGCTCAGTGCTGCTTTATAATGTTCTGCATGCTGCATCATTCTATTGTTTATCTAACCTAGAACTGGATTTATAGCAGCACTGTTCAGTACTGCTATATAACATCATCCATGCTGCTGCATCATAGTAGGTGGTTTATTTTACCCCAATGGTGGATTCGCAGTTTCACTGATCAGTATTGCTGCAAAATGTCCTCCTTGCAGCTTCATTCTAGTAAGAGTTTTATCTCACCTCAGAGCTGGATACACAGCTACACTGCTCAGTAATGATGTATTATTGTACTCCATGTAGCTGATTTCTAGTAAGTGTTTTATCTCACCACAGAGCTGGATTCACAGCTACTCTTTTCTGCTCAGTACATGTACGTGTGCAATGTATAGGATGCATCATAGCAGTAGCTCAAAGACAATGAAAATTTAGAGATAGAGCCTGGTAAATGACAAAAACTCGTGATAAATTCGGGTGCAGGATACAAGTTGTAGAAAGACGATAAATAATGTTATTTTCCATGGACACCCAATCGATTATACCAGACGGTCATCTGAGCTACGTACACTTAAAGTGGGAAATGGTTAAACATATAAATATATTTTCTGCCTATTTGCCAATAAAGTTAGGCCATATACTCCCCAGCTATACAGGTCATGACGATACGATGCAACGTCCTCTCCGACATTGTAGAAAATAGATAGAAATTGATACAATTCAATTGCGAAAGTAAATTTATTAAATGTGCTGAATAATTTGTTACATTTCGGATGATGAGAAGGTTTTAAAACTTCCTCCAAGTCACGATATGGACAATTTAACCGAACCGGCAATAGGGTAATAGATCCAACGGTGGCGGAGAGAAGCTTTGTGCGGCCTCCTGCTGATAGCGGGGGGGGGGCGCAGTCGGAGGGGTATGATTGACATTTGGGTGATTTTAATGATAAGGTTTTATGCACCGAGGATCCTCCTCGACGCTCGCTCATCCGCACGCACTCACATGTCTGCGTCTGTGGAGATGGAAGAAGCGTCGGGCCGTCGCCTATCTCAGGATCCGCGTTTAATGAACAGTTTGGATGAAATGAGTCGCACAATTTAAATTCCATTTTAGTACGAAACAAAGTAGCGGAGATCTGGGATGAAATCATCTGGAAGGACAGATGCCGCTCAGATGAATGTCACGCTGCCATTTGCAGAGAGAAGGAAAAGCAGGCGGCTGCGTTTTATGTTAAGAGATCTCATAATTGTTCGGCGCAATCGATTTTTTTCTTCTCTGTTTTTTTTTTTCCTGTAAGAACAGAAGTTTGAGGTTTTGTTGGTTTATTCACCAGATGTGGAGAACAGGAGCCGACGCATTTATTATAAATCCCACATGTAAGGTAGAGCCCTAGCTCTGAAGGGAGAATGTGCAGATGTAGCAGAGCCGGGAGTTGCAGATGTAGCAGAGCCGGGAGGTGCAGATGTAGCAGAGCCGGGAGGTGCAGATGTAGCAGAGCCGGGAGGTGCAGATGTAGAAGAGCCGGGAGGTGCAGATGTAGCAGAGCCGGGAGGTGCAGATGTAGAAGAGCCAGGGGGTGCAGATGTAGCAGAGCCAGGAGGTGCAGATGTAGCAGAGCCGGGTGATGCAGATGTAGCAGAGCCGGGAGGTGCAGATTTAGCAGAGCCGGGAGGTGCAGATGTAGCAGAGCCAGAAGGTGCAGATGTAGCAGAGCCGGGAGATGCAGATTTAGCAGAGCCGGGAGATGCAGATGTAGCAGAGCCGGGAGGTGCAGATGTAGCAGAGCCAGAAGGTGCAGATGTAGCAGAGCCGGGAGGTGCAGATGTAGAAGAGCCAGGGGGTGCAGATGTAGCAGAGCCGGGAGGTGCAGATGTAGCAGAGCCGGGAGCTGCAGATGTAGCAGAGCCAGGAGGTGCAGATTTAGCAGAGCCGGGAGGTGCAGATGAAGCAGAGCCAGAAGGTGCAGATGTAGCAGAGCCGGGAGCTGCAGATGTAGCAGAGCCAGAAGGTGCAGATGTAGCAGAGCCAGAGGGTGCAGATGTAGAAGAGCCGGGAGCTGCAGATGTAGCAGAGCCAGAAGGTGCAGATGTAGAAGAGCTGGGAAGTGAAGTATTCAATCAGAATTTCATCTCCATCCTTGGGATATTTCATCATTTTATGATGAATGAAGGGAGCGTAGTCCTGGTCAGAATGGTTCACTCCATACTCTCATTCCCCGCAGAGCATTGCTCTGACCCTCGCTAAGCATGGGAACCGCAGCACATCTCCAGTCAGGAGAATTGGGCCCTGCAGTGGTTTGTTCCTTTATGAGCTGGAAATACAACTTTAAAGCCAAAGTCACAAAACTTCCTTTTTCCATTGTAACACTGCTTAACATGGCATAAAAAGTTTCTCTGTGGACAGACAATCATTATGTCTACTGCCAAGCGCTCCTGCCAGGCTACTCTGTTCTCCTCCTCCAGGCTCCTCTGTTCTCCTCCTCCAGGCTCCTCTGTTCTCCTCCTCCAGGCTCACCTGTTCTCCTCCAGGCTCACCTGTTCTCCTCCTCCAGGCTCACCTGTTCTCCTCCTCCAGGCTCACCTGTTCTCCTTCTTCCAGGCTCCTCTGTTCTCTTCCTCCAGGCTCCTCTGTTCTCTTCCTCCAGTCTCTTCTGTTCTCTTCCTCCAAGCTCCTCTGTTCCGCTCCTCCAGGCTCCTCTGTTCTCCTCCTCCAGACTTCTCTGTTCTCTTCCTCCAGACTCCTCTGTTCTCTTCCTCCAGACTCCTCTGTTCTCCTCCTCCAGACTCCTCTGTTCTCTTCCTCCAGACTCCTCTGTTCTCTTCCTCCAGACTCCTCTGTTCTCCTCCTCCAGGCTCCTCTGTTCTCCTCCTCCAGACTCCTCTGTTCTCCTCCTACAGACTCCTCTGTTCTTTTCCTCCAGACTCCTCTGTTCTCTTCCTCCAGACTCCTCTGTTCTCTTCCACCAGACTCCTCTTCTCCTCCTCCAGACTCCTCTGTTCTCCTCCTCCAGACTCCTCTGTCCTCTGACAGCCATATGATGTAGGGACAGAGACCCTGAATCCAGCCATGTATCACTTAGTTTTCAGGGTGTAGTCCATGTTACTGTGGATATTTATGGCTCCACAATTACTAAATTTCTAGATATGAATTTTGAAGAACTGATAAATACCTCTGTCCTGAGGAAGATACATATTGTATAGTGTGAATGGCTTGTAGAAAGTGTATCAGCAAAATCCCTTACATCGTGTTATCATAGATAGAAGATAGATAGATAATATATAGATGATAGATAATATATAGATAGATAATAGATAGATAATAGATAGATAATAGATAGATGATAGATAGATAATAGATAGATAATAGATAGATGATAGATAGATAATAGATAGATAGATAATAGATAGATAGATAGATAATAGATAGATAATAGATAATAGATAGATGATAGATAGATAGATAGATAGATAATAGATAGATAATAGATAGATGATAGATAGATAGATAGATAGATAATAGATAATAGATAGATGATAGATAGATAATAGATAGATAATAGATAGATGATAGATAATAGATAGATGATAGATAATAGATAGATAGATAGATAGATAATAGATAGATAATAGATAGATAGATAGATAATAGATAGATAATAGATAATAGATGGATGATAGATAATAGATGATAGATACAGTGCATTGTGAAAGTATTTGGCCCCCTTGAACTTTTCTACCTTTTGCCACATTTCTGGCTTGAAACATAAAGATATAAAATTCTAATTTTTCTGGGACACAATCGTGAAGTGGAACGAAATTTATTGGATATTTTAAACTTTTTTAACAAATTAAAAACTGAAAAGTGGGGCGTGCAATATTATTCGGCCCCCTTGAGTTAATACAGGCAGTGGGGGTCATGTGCCATAGAGGGACCTGGGGGGGGCAGTAAGGAGGGGACCCGACCCTGGTTGCCCCCTCCTCCCCTAGAAATGGCCAGGGTGCCCTGATTCTGGTCCGCCCTGACTTCTCTACATAATTATATAAAAAGAAACATCTGAAACTGGGCAGTCCCATGTCAATGTCTACAAAAAGCAAAAATATGCCACTTAGAGAACTCTAGAGGATAATTAATGAGGGGTCCGGCTCTGGCTTTCCCTCCCCCTTGTCTCAGCCCCCATTATACCATCCGGGGTCGGCGTTTTTCCATCCTACAGTTTTGCTGGTGATTAAATCTGATCACATCCGGTGATAATTGCTCTGATTTAATGACCTGATGGGATCGCCTGTGATTCATATTCGCTGTCGCTATAAATGAAATTTATTTGACCGGTTAGAATCTTCCATCACCGCCCCTTATAGTACAAACCTAATAATAATGGCGTTAGCTGCGACCGTCCATTCCCATGTAAACCAGTCTGCGGAAGACTGTGAGCGATCATCCAGATAAATGACTCTAAGCTCTGCTGACATAAGGGCATCTATTATATCGCCACGTTGCCCCCCTGCGTCCCCCCCCCCGTCCGCTCCAACCTTTGCCCTTTAATTACAAACACTATCGACTCTTTAACAAGAATATTGATGGCTCCGTGTAATTCATGGCAATTTACAGAACGTCCTAGAATAAGAGTCGTCACACCGAGAAGTCCAACATCTGTGATAGGCTCTTAGAGAGATTGCAAGCTCTTGGGTCGATCCTACAATATCGGAGGACTCCTGTACAGAAATAATTGTACATTTTAGGATATTTAAGGTACGTTACACCAGCAGGGTACACAGAAACTCTGCAAGACAGGAAGGGGTCTCGGAAATGCCTGAATCCACCGATCAGGGAGTTATCCCCAGTGGATCTGTGATAACCATCAGTGCCGGCCATAATGTGCTCACAGGTGGTAGAGTTGTGATGAATAGATTATATATCAGCCATAGTGGTCTATTGTCCTCTAATAGCCGTAGCGCCCCCATTACAGTGCCAGAAGTAATGCCGCTATAACACCACCAGCCATAGCCCACCTACAGATGTGACCACCATTATCTATACATTTCATTAAAGATTCCAATTTCCAAAAATACAAATTCAATATCTTAGCAAATCCCTGGACAAACTGCAACTCTCATCACTACCACTAGGTGGTCACATCCAGCATGAACATCTCCCGGTAGAGTATCACAAAATCATGATTTTTTTTTTTTAATCTTGGGATATGTTAAGTCAGGACTAGAGATGACCGAATAATCCAATATTTATTTTGGGCAGGATCAATCGGATCTGGAGAAATTTGGTCCGAATCTAAAGTGCTCCAAAAAGATGTTTTTTTTTATGTTCTGAGGTCTCTAAGGATCACAAAGTAAAGTAAATGGAGGAGAAGGCCTAGAGATAATGAGATTATACTCCCCTGTCTTGGCCCGTCCCTGACCTGATTTGGTGCCAGAGCTCCAGTTTTCCTCTCGATCTTTCCGCCCTTTGGAGGAGAGGAGCACTGGGAGAAGCACCGGGAGGAGCATTGGGAAGAGCACCGGGAGGGGCACCAGGAAGAGTACCGGGAGGGGCACCAGGAAGAGCACCAGGTGGAGCACCGGGAGGAGCACCGGGAGGGGCACCAGGAAGAAGGAAGAGCACCGGGAGCGGCACCCAGACATACATGATGAACTTAATTAGCTACAAATCGATTTTCTCTTCTCTAGCCAGGCTCTCCGGTGTGGGAGGACACATCTCTACATCCTAATGCCATCTGCCTCCCCCATAGCTCTAGATGTAGTTAATGGCACTGATATTGGGCTGATGGTCCTGATAATGAAGGTTTTCTTTCTGCTACTAAAAGAACACAAACTATCTATCTAAAGTCTTCCAAAAGCTGTTCTGGGAAGTTGCTAGATGGGTTGGAGCAATAGCTGCACAATGGTCTCATTCTCAGGATTGGTGTTCAGACCCCCAGCAATCAGCCTTGCCTTCTTTCTGGCTGTATTTATTTTACTCACTTATATAGTGCCATTAATTCTGCAGCGCTTTACAGACATCATCACTGTCCCCATTGGGGCTCCCAATCTACATTCTCTATCAGTCTTTGGAGTGTGGGAGGAAACCGGAGAACCCACAGGAAACCCACACAAACACTGGGAGAACATACAAACTCCTTGCAGATGTTGTCTTTGGTGGGATTTGAACCCAGGACCCCAGCGCTGCAAGGCTGCAGTGCTAATCACTGACCCAATACATAATACAGTGCTAACCACTGAGCCACCCTAATGCCCTGAATGTTTTACAATGGTTGCAGACCATGATGGTGACTGTTCAGGTCATTAGTCAGTCTTTGGTGCATAGTTGGGGTGGAGCAGGCGATTGAGGCAACTGGAGAAAGGTGGTGGATTTAGGACAGGAGTTGGATCACAGGAAGAGAATGGCGCTGTCAAGCAAAGCAGGGCAAAAAAGCAGGACAGGGCACAAGCCACAGTATTACTTAGTGAGTGCCTTCATAGACTCACTAATTGCATCCCCTGTCCTGTGTTATATGTCAAGACCACCGACATCCACCTTCATTGGGTCCCATATTGTCATTGACTTTTGATTAATATTGATTCCTAAGAGTGAAAGCATGAAGTTAAAAGTGAGAGAAAGGACAGTTGTAAAGTTGTGTTTGTTGCCATTGTCCGACCACTCCTGCCTCGCTCGTGACGTGACATTTGGTAGGAGCACCTCAATGGATCCCGGCTCTCCTTCTCCTCTTCGTCCTGGTGGTCGCGGGCGACCACAGATCAGTAAATCTTTCAGAGTCTGGAGAATAAAGCGAGTTCCCTTCACAGGATTGAACCCTAAATCTGCCTCCGATTCTCGTCTTCTGTGTGAAATGCCAGCGAAGTGGCGACGAATGTGAAACAGCAGCTTTTAGATAAATGCGGACATTTATTTTTAAAGACCTTGAAAAGTAAAGTAAAAGAGCATTATTTATTAGTAAGAGAGTCAAAAGAGGGTTTTACGCTTCTCCCAGACTCCTTTACATAATTCACCGCTCTGTACAGAGTGCTGACAGTTCATAAACCTGCAGTTAATTTGCAGATGGAGCAGAAACGCTGGAAGTTCGGAGCCGGCAGATGTTCCCTTGTATTTTTAGTGAATTCAGCCTTGTCCCCGAAAATAATAGTAATTATAAAACAGGATCTTACAATACGAGCCCCCACCCCAATACACCATAAAGTCACCTGTGACTTACACGGGCAGCGCTCTGTATGTGGTAACAATCAGGACTCAGCGTCAGGACAGGATGTCGCCCCGTGGCTCCCATTCTCCATCCGTACAGACTCCGACAATTCAGTAATGACGTCCATACTGCAAATACTCCCAGTACTATTATGGGGATTATTCTTTTCAATTTCACCAACTATGGGCAAAGCAACCTTAAGGGCATCTGTGGCATGATCTATGGGGGGCAGCTCGCTCAGCTTTTTTCATAACTCCTATAGACTTCAATGAGACATGCCAAAACTTCATAAGAATAATAATAATCTTTATTTTTATATAGCGCTAACAGATTCTGCAGCACTTTACATACATTATCGTCGCTGTCCCCATCGGGGCTCACAATCTTGATTCCCTATCAGTATGTCTTTGGAGTGTGGGAGGAAACCAGAGAACCCAGAGGAAACCCACGCAAACACAGGGAGAACATACAAACTCCTTGCAGATGGTGTCCTTGGTGGGATTTGAACCCAGGACCCCAGCGCTGCAAGGCTGCTGTGCTAACCACTGCGCCACCATGCATAGGAGATGAATCAACTTCAATCGTAGACTCAAAGACCACAAAGCAATTTACCTGCAGTGTCAGTAAGGGGTTAATAATCAATGACTTCCCCTGTTCTATAATTGCCCCTCACCTGTCCTATACTTGCCCCTCACTGTCCTATACTTGCCCCTCACTGTCCTATACTTGCACCTCACCTGCCCTATACTTGCCCCTCACGTCCTATACTTGCCCCTCACTGTACTATATTTGCCCCTCACTGCCCTATACTTGCCCCTCACTGTCCTATACTTGCCCCTCACTGTCCTATACTTGCACCTCACCTGCCCTATACTTGCCCCTCACGTCCTATACTTGCACCTCACCTGCCCTATATTTGCCCCTCACTGCCCTATACTTGCCCCTCACTATCCTATACTTGCCCCTCACTGTCCTATACTTGCCCCTCACCTGCCCTATACTTGCCCCTCACTGTCCTATACTTGCCCCTCACCTGCCCTATACTTGCCCCTCACCTGTCCTATACTTGCCCCTCACCTCTCCTATACTTGCCCCTCACCTCTCCTATACTTGCCCCTCACCTGTCCTATACTTGCCCCTCACCTCTCCTATACTTGCCCCTCACCTGTCCTATACTTGCCCCTCACCTCTCCTATACTTGCCCCTCACCTGTCCTATTCTTGCCCCTCACCTCTCCTATACTTGCGCCTCACCTCTCCTATACTTGCCCCTCACCTCTCCTATACTTGCCCCTCACCTCTCCTATACTTGCCCCTCACCTCTCCTATACTTGCCCCTCACCTGTCCTATACTTGCCCCTCACCTCTCCTATACTTGCCCCTCACCTCTCCTATACTTGCCCCTCACCTGTCCTATACTTGCCCCTCACCTCTCCTATACTTGCCCCTCACCTGTCCAATACTTGCCCCTCACTGTCCTATACTTGCCCCTCACCTGCCCTATACTTGCCCCTCACTGTCCTATACTTGCCCCTCACCTGTCCTATACTTGCCCCTCACCTGTCCTATACTTGCCCCTCACCTCTCCTATACTTGCCCCTCACCTGTCCTATACTTGCCCCTCACCTGTCCTATACTTGCCCCTCACCTCTCCTATACTTGCCCCTCACCTGTCCAATACTTGCCCCTCACTGTCCTATACTTGCCCCTCACCTGCCCTATACTTGCCCCTCCATGCTTTCCTCCACTTGCTTCTTGTCTTCTGAACAGCCGGCCACCATTTTCCTGGATTGATAACCCATGGGTTCCCTCTTCTCTAGTCACACATTTATGTCCCATCCCTCCATATTTGGCCCATTTGTACCTGATACACTGAACTAAAATTAAGGCAGAAAAAGACGGCAGATTTACATCTTGAGAATTGCCAATGGGTAGATTTCCGAAACCTGACTAATTTTTAGAAAGCGTAAACTTTGCCCAAGACAATGTTTCCATTTTTTTCACTGAGGTTCATCTTTAGTCTGTCGAGTGTAACTTTATACGCTACCACCTATTAGTTTTCTCACCTTGTGTCTGAAGTTTGGGCAATAATTTTGGAACGTTTTTTGAAGGAAAGTAGACCATGCACCTTGTCCGCAAAGTCATCCCCCTTGCTACAAAGCCAAGTCCCTTGTCCGGCCGGGGATAGAAAGTGTCCAAAACATGGAGATGGAGGATGAATTCTTGGAATTGTTGACCCTGACATTCTTAAGAAACCACAGTCCAATACAGAAAAAGTGAAATGCAAAAGAGTTTGAGGACGGTAGCCCAAAAATCATGCTAAAGACACTATGAGGGGTGCAAAGAAGCAATGCCCAAGATAGGGGAAAAAAAAGAAGCTGAGTCCCCTCTCGTACAACACCAGCCATTGCTGTTACTTTTACTCATATTTTTATGGCTATCTCATTATAGAGGACCCACTTATTGAAGCATTGAGTGTGCGGATGGGGCTCATCAAATTGGTGCAAACATTTACATTGTGGGAGAGAGTAAGAGGATGAGTGCTGAGACTCCCTGTGATCTGCTTGGAAGAGGAAATTATCCAAACTTTCCCAAACATCAGCTGAAGAGCCGGGTGCATAATGATCTCAGTACTTGTTACACTCCAGGTTTCTCCTGCAAATTTGCAAACTATTTAATTATGACAATGTAACAAATTGTATCTGATGCTCCTTACAAGGTTCACAAGGATAATGATCCCACAGTCTTCATTCCTTCCGAAGGGTCTGGGTAGATCCATCGGGGGAGTCCTGCGCTGTGCACGGACGCTCAACGCTCAGAGGATTGTTTCACTGTAAAGTCCTGAGCACAATGTACCTGTAATGGATCATCAAACCTAATTATTAGTGTTGAGCGAGTATGTTCTATTAACCCTTTCGCCGAGTATGCTCGGGCCGATCTCCGAGTATTTACAGCTGCTCGGTGATATGGTTGAATCGCTCCCTTGCTCATGATTTGCAACTGTTTGACAGTTTTATTACATGTAAGGAATGTCTATTTCTTACACATTCCTCCCATGTAATAAAGCAGTCAAACAGTTGCAAATCATGCACACGGGAGCGATTCAACCATATCATCGAGCAGCTGTAAATACTCGGAGCTCGGCCTGAGCATACTCGGACAGAACATACTCGCTCAACCCTACTAATTATGGTTCATTTAAAGGGAAATTTACCAAGTTTACTCTATTATCGATGTGAAATATAGAAGGGGGATGGGATGAAAAAGTGACAACTGCACCATCTATGGGGTTCAGAGCCGTTGTCTTTCCATAACAAGTAATAGAGGTCAGCCACAATTAAAGGAGCATGGACAAACCGGAGGTCCCTTAATGATGAACTGTTATTGGGGGTCCTCCAGTTTGGACGGAGCTATATAATTACTAAATAATCTAATATTAAAATTGGTGGCTATGAGCCTCAGGTCATAGGTGGTGGCCCCTCTGGATGAGCCATTAAAACAGATGCTTCATTCTTCTCGGGCCACGTGTCGTGGACTTTAGATTTTGATGTCAATGACTATGTAAGGAATGTTCTCAGCATTTCTGTAGAATAACCTTAATAATATAATCCTATAGCAATTCTACAGCCTGGCATAAGCTTCTTATCTAAGCAGTCGCTCTATAGGTCAGAAGATCACACGGCGTTCATTACCGCTATTGTACTTGTGCTGAAAATGTCTACGTCCATGAGAATAAAGGTTCAATCTTGACATCTCCGCCATGTTACCATCATATCTGACCTCAAACGGTAGAAGTATCCGTAAATCTGACACAGGAAAAATAGAAAGAGCGTCTCTGCCATCGTCTTTTTATTGGGTTTTTAGCCCATGAAATATATTTATTCCACCATATTTGTAACTAGTTTTTCCTACACAAAAGCTCATTGGCTGAGGCATAGTCATGTGACCATTAAGTTCTTCCCATGAGGGGAAAATACATCAAAGCTCTCTGTACACTGGAACAATTTGTGATTTTGTATCGATGTTACAGTCTGGTTTCTACATTGTAACAGCCAATATCTGACCGTGAAACAGTAAGAATGCCAATGTTAGGGCCAAAAGCTGCAGCCACATCAATATCCCGAAGCTTTTCTCTTCTCAGTTATTATTTCTTCCATGAACCGTAATGTAACATTTATAAAAGTATCCCCATTTTTATATATATGAATTTTATTTTTTTCTCCGTTGAAAAAGAAAAGGAAACGTGTCTGTTTTTCACATTAGATTACATTTCTTTATGACCACAAAGGGCTATTAAAATGCATTTTAAATTGTGATATCTTTTTGTAGCAATTATTATTATATATCAGATATATGTTTTTTTTTTTATGGGGGCAGGGCTAGAAACAGCAGCTTTCTTTTTTTTTTTTTTTAAATTGTGTTAAATTTATTTTTTAATTGCTTGTATTTATTTATTTATTTTGGGTGATATTTTAATATTTAAATTCTAGTGCTACTTACTGGATGTATCAATCCTGAAAGTCTATATTGACTCTTTAAGGAGCCTTGCCACATGCCTTTGGAATCCAGAAGCTCCATTTGCAGACACATGTTTTTCGGGTGTTTGCCCCTCATTAGTTCAAAGCAAGGGATCTGATTTGGCTGGGTGAGAGACTTCAGATGTTGATCTAAGGGATAACATTTATCCTTATGGAGAGTGTGACATTTGCGTATGGAGACTTGTAGGCCATGTCATGCTCCTCTGTGAATTTAAATATGCAAGTAGCAATCATGAAATGTAATATCTACCCTTTACTGAGCTTTGCCACATGACTTAGGTTAAGAAGCCAAACCAGACACTCCATTTGCAGACCATATGTTTCTGGGTGTTTGCCGCTCATCAGTACAAATCAGGAAATCTTATTTGGATGGGTGAGAGACCTCTGAAAGGAGATCCAAAGGGGGACAGTTCTATTTGTGGAGGGTGTTAAGCTGGCATAAGGTGGCACTAGAGTCCCAGTCCTCTCTCTTCCCAGAGGAGCATTTCTCCTTCTAGAGAGTGTCAAGTTGGCATAAGGACACTTAGAGGCCATGCAATGCTTTTCTGGGAATTCGAATATGTAAATTGTCCCTTCAGAGAGGAAGAGGACTGGAACTCTAGTGCCACCTATTATGTCACTCTAGTAGCAATTATAAAATGTAATATCTATCCATTATATAGCTTAGATACTGTACATGTCTTATGATAAGGATCCAAACCAGACTCTCCATTTACAGACACGTTTCTGGGTGTCTGCCGCTCATCAGTGCAAAGCAAGAGAGCTGATTCCGCTGGGTGAGAAACCTCTGACAGGAGATACAAGGGAGAATGGTTCTTTTTGTGTAGAGTGCTAAGCCGGCATAAGGTGGCACTAGAGTCCCAGTCCCTCTCTCTTCCCAGAGGAGCTTTTCTCCTTCTAGAGAGTGTCAAGTTGACATAAAGAAACTTATAGGCCATGCAATGCTCCTCTGGGAATTTAAATATTTAAGTTATCCCTTCAGAGAGGAAGAGGACTAGAACTGTATTATACCACTCTAGTAGCAATTATAAAATATAATATCGACCCATTAATGAGCTTAGATACATGTCTTAGGAAAAAAATCCAAACGAGACACATGTTACTGGGTGTCTGCCACTCATCAGTGCAAAGCAAGAGAGCTGATTTAGCTGGGTGAGAGACCTCTGACAGGAGATACAAGGGAGAATTGTTCTATTTGTGGAGAGTGCTAAGCCGACATAAAGTGCCACTAGAGTTCCAGTCCTCTCTTTTCCCTGAAGAGTAACCCACGGCCTATAAGTCTCCTTACACTGACTTGGCACTCTCTTAGACCCCCTGTAAATATCCACAATATTGAGTGTTCACATTCGGTTCTGCTATTCTCAGATGTAGCACGGAGGTCCTATGGTTTCACCAGTAGTAAGAGGTTGATTATTATGTCTAAGACTACACCAGCGACAGCATTCGGCTCGGAGGTGACGGCGCTCTGTAATGCAGCGCTCACGCGCTTCACAGATCTGTAGTGGGGATGGGATCACATAGAGTGAAAATGGGGAATGTTAAAGGAGTTGAATGGCAGCTGCCATGGAGATCGGGGAGCCTGGAGCCTTGTCCTCCAACTATAACTGATGCTATTAATTATGTTTCTAATACTCTATGATTAGAGCCCCTCGCTGTTCCCGGTGTCAGCGTGACTTCCACTGGGGAAGAATTAAGCTCCTTACAGTCGAGGTAATCATGAGCCATGTGGGTGTTGAATAAGATTTTGTATGAATGCCGAGCTGCCTACATCGCCTTATGTTCTCCGAGATAATGTCTTTACACTGTATGGAAATACGGAACGAGGAGCCGTCACTTAACAAACGCCCCTTCATGGCTTGAAATCCGAGATCCAAAACACAAGATGTTCAGTAACGTCTCGTGAGGAATATGAAGGATTCAGTCTGGCGACTTGTCAATTATCCCACCGAGGGGGCCGAAGGGCGAGAAATTCCTGCAGCCTCCGTAGTCAATTCCCAGAAATATTCTCATTTTATAGAAAAATTCATGAGAACAATTGAAATAAATCTAATGCCAAAACAAATTTCTTTCCCATTTATCCTTTTTTACTACTAGAAGTAAATTAAAGGGATCTGGTCGCTGTGGTTGTAAAGAGCGTCTCTCGCTCTGGAGGACCTGCCCTGTCCTGCATTACACTGGCTACCCACTGATTTCTATGGACATTGTGTTATCCTTAATCTCTCCTGTGGGGGCGCTGCAGAGGAATTGAACACTCTCTGGTCAGGTTCCATCACAGATTGATTCACTTGATGATTGATAAATGCTGGTTCTCCTGCTCTCCTTACTGTATGCTGGGTCTTTAATTTTTACAACTTTTGATCTTAGACTAAATAAAAGTGTTACACCCCCATAGTAACATCACATGACCATGATGGGTGGTCATGATGGGTGGCCACCGTATAGCGTCGTCTCATGAAAAGCATTTTATATCTATACCCTGGGACCCCCATTGATCACAAGAATGGTGGATCCTCAATAAATGGAGCAGTAGTGCACACACATGACCACCATTCCACTATACATATGACCACCATTCCACTATACATATGACCACCATTCCACTATACACATGACCACCATTCCACTATACATATGACCACCATTCCACTATACACATGATCACCATTCCACTATACATATGACCACCATTCCACTATACACATGATCACCATTCCACTATACACATGACCACCATTCCACTATACACATCACCACCATTCCACTATACATATGACCACCATTCAACTATACACATGATCACCATTCCACTATACACATGACCACCATTCCACTACATACATGATCACATTCCACTATACATATGACCACCATTCCACTATACACATGATCACCATTCCACTATACACATGATCACCATTCCACTATACACATGACCACCATTCCACTATACACATGACCACCATTCCACTATACACATGACCACCATTCCACTACATACATGACCACCATTCCACTACATACATGGCGACCATTCCGCTACACACATGACCACCATTCCACTGCAGGTCTGATTTTTGGAAGAGAAAAGGGGGGCGATGCCTTGATTTTCCAGATCATTTAGGTTCCCAGAAGCTGAACCCCTATTGATGATAAAGTGATGATATAGCCTAGTAATATGACTTCCCCTCACAATGTCCCTTTAAGCATCTCTCTTAAAGGGGTTGTCCACTCCAAAGTGATAAGTCTGCAGTCACTCTGTGTGTCTCTCTGTGTGACTGCAGACTTATAAATGCCCCCAGCGAAGGCACTGTGCACTGCCGGAATTTGCTGGTTTCTGAGCCGGGGCCAGAGGGTATGTATGCATTAGGCATACTCCCATCCAGATCCTGACTAGTGGGCGTGGCCTTGCTCCATACACTTGTATAGAGAAAAGACACACCCTTTAGTTGGCCACACCCACTGGACACAACCTCGCTCAATACAAGTGTATGGAGCGAGGCCGCGCCCACTGGCCAGGGGTATATTGTGACATGCAGAAGTAGTGCTTTTGGAGAGTGTGACATGCAGAAGTAGTGCTGGTGCTTTAAGAGCAACCAGCAATTAGAGGGGTTAACACAGTCACAGGAGAAGGGGAGTGTTTTAGCAGATCCCTAGGGGGATTGTGGGGAAGTTGTTTACAGTCTGGCTAGAGCTGAAGAGAAAGGTGGTGTGTGTGATCTGTATCTCACAGAAGCGCCCCTGTGAAAAGGAATCAAGTCAGGAGTGAAGCTAAGCACAGGTCAGGTAGAGTTCCTTAACTAGCAGTGCAGAGTATTGTCAAGCAGAAAGATAAGGACTGGAAGAAATGGTGTCACAGGGATCATCTCCCTCAGCGAACCCTCCCCCCTCCTCCATCTCACTGGCTGTTAAGAATTCTGTGTTCATTAATGTGCCTTTGCATTAGAACTGTGCTGTCCTGTACTACTGGGAAAACTGTGAACTGCTGTGCTGCTAAGGAAACTGTACTGTTTGTCACTGGAGCCTGTTGCTCATAACACTTAACTTGCACTGGCTGTGCGGCTTCTTATTAAATGCTACTGTTCTACCGTTTATGAGGACTCTTCTCAAGTGTGTCTGGTCAGCAAGTGAAACAACCTACATGTCAGTGCTTGAGGGTCAATACCCCTGTGTGCCTGAGAGAAGCTGCAGCACATGGTCTATGGTCGCCCTGAGTAACGGTTCCCCCAGTATTCCAAAGAATTCATGTAACCTGTCTCGTCCCTATCTGAACCTAGCTGCGTGCGTGTAACAATATGTATAACTTATACATACCCATTGGTCCCGATTCAGAAACCAGCGAATCCCTGCAGTGCACAGTGCCTGTGCTGGGGGGATTCATAAGTCTGCAGTCACTTTGGATCGGACAATCCCTTTAAGAACAAGAGGGTCCCTTTAAGAAATGATGTTCTCAAGCTGGTCAAAAAAACCTCCCAAGTTATATTAACCCCTTACCGAGGTGTCCGGAGAGCGCTTCCTATAACTCACACACGGACCCCTGACCCCACAGAGGGAAGACACCAGTTGAGGACAGAGGGGCACGCCTTTTTGTCTGTCCTTTCTGCAGCGGTCCGCTAAGTGCTTTCCAAAGCATTATTATCCCGCTAAGCTATTCTGCTGACTCTCTGAATATTATCTCTGCAGGTCACATACTGGCGGAGCCAATAAACTGATTATCTTGGCGCGGGATTGATTGTAAACACGGACATTTATGCACAGAGTTTTTATTTTTTTTTGCAGATTGGAAAACCTGACAGACTGGGCTCCAGTGCAAAAAACACAGAAATAAAATCTGATTTATGAAATATTTAGAACTGATGACTAATTGATTTTACTTTGAAGGTTGAATGAAGAGAAATTACAAGCTCCCTTCTCCGGCTCTTGTACAATATGAAAGACTAATGGCACTTAAACTTTGATAATACTTAGTCAAATAATTCATCTTGTTTACCCGGTGCCGTACGGGGCTGCAGGAAAAAGCGGAGAAAAGTGCGGCTGATTATTGTAAGTCTCTGTAATGGACGTCTTAGGGGAGCTTTTGTCATTAGTCAACTTCTTTTAATTATCACCTAGATGAAAATGATTTCTAATCTGTGCAAAGTTTTCTTTAGATGATTGCACTTTAGCAATGCGTGTGACACTGACTGAACACATATGCTTAGCTTCATCCTTTCAGCTCTTACAGCGAGTGTTGTGCCCTATTCATTAAAATACCAGATTTCATTTTGTATTAAAAGTAATTGATTATATAATCAATAATTACTAATACAAAAGATAAAAACAGGTACTTTTACTAGTGGCTGTTCCTGGTATTACAGTTCATTCCATTTCTAATGTATGAAACTAAGCTGTAATACCACGATCTGCCACTATCAAATGTATGGTGCTGTGCATGATAGAGAATGAAGCTGATGCGGCATATTTAGGGTGCGGCTACCAAAAGTTGGAAACTAAGGATGGTCCAGTATTGGAAACACTTTTAAAGAAAAACTCCATCCATGACATTTCCTAACTCTAGTTTCTGACACTTATCATTCACCCCCACCAATTAGGGGCAATGGCCACCCAGCGACTTCCCCATCCTCTTGATTGCTTGAGTTCCATTTAAGTGTATGGGCATGAGCTATAACCCCAGACACAGCCATTACCATAGGTGAACAATGAAGATGACATTGCTTTGGTGCCTACGCCCCTTCTGTCAGCGATATGGTTGTAAACTAAAGATAGGACATGGATTTTATAGTTCTAGAGAACTCCTATAAAAAAGAAATCCGCCGATGAAATGACCATTGATAATACTTGTTAAGAAGTGCAAAATGGAAACCAAGTTAATCAATTCCCCAAGTGTTACAAACATCCAGGAAGAGCGTACTTGTTACATTGTATCATGTTGATGATGAGCCAACAGATCCCCAATGACAGCGATGTAGGAACTTGGTCGGGTTGATGATACGATGCTCCTGTGCGGAGACAAGTTTTTAGCCTCCAGACAAGCTTTACTATGACTCTGAAGAGGCACTTAGATGTGATGGTTCCACTCCAGCGAGGCTCAGAAACATCTCACCACTCACGGAGAGGCTCAGAAACATATCACCACTCATGGAGAGGCTCAGAAACAACTCACCACTCACGTAGAGGCTCACAAACATCTCATCACTCACATAGAGGCTCAGAAAAATCTCACCACTCACAGAGAGGCTCAGAAACATCTCACCACTCACAGAGAGGCTCAGAAACATCTCAGCACTCACAGAGAGGCTCAGAAACATCTCATCTCTCACAGAGAGGCTCAGAAACATCTCACCACTCACAGAGAGGCTCAGAAATATCTCATCACTCACGGAGAGGCTCAGAAACATCTCACCACTCACAGAGAGGCTCAGAAACATCTCACCACTCACAGAGAGGCTCAGAAACATCTCACCACTCACAGAGAGGCTCAGAAACATCTCATCACTCACAAAGAGGCTCAGAAAATATAACTCACAGAGAGGCTCAGAAACATCTCATCACTCACGGAGAGGCTCAGAAACATCTCACCACTCACAGAGAGGCTCAGAAACATCTCACCACTCACAGACAGGCTCAGAAACATCTCATCACTCACAGAGAGGCTCAGAAACATCTCACCACTCACAGAGAGGCTCAGAAACATCTCACCACTCACAGACAGGCTCAGAAACATCTCATCTCTCACAGAGAGGCTCAGAAACATCTCACCACTCACAGAGAGGGTCAGAAACATCTCACCACTCACATAGAGGCTCAGAAACATCTCACCACTCACAGAGAAGCTCAGAAACATCTCATCACTCACAGAGAGGCTCAGAAACATCTCACCACTCACGGAGAGGCTCAGAAACATCTCACCACTCGCAGAGAGGCTCAGAAACATCTCACCACTCACAGAGAGGCTCAGAAACATCTCATCTCTCACAGAGAGGCTCAGAAACATCTCACCACTCACAGAGAGGCTCAGAAACATCTCATCACTCACAGAGAGGCTCAGAAACATCTCACCACTCACAGAGAGGGTCAGAAACATCTCACCACTCACATAGAGGCTCAGAAACATCTCACCACTCACAGAGAAGCTCAGAAACATCTCATCACTCACAGAGAGGCTCAGAAACATCTCACCACTCACGGAGAGGCTCAGAAACATCTCACCACTCGCAAAGAGGCTCAGAAACATCTCACCACTCACAGAGAGGCTCAGAAACATCTCATATCTCACAGAGAGGCTCAGAAACATCCCACCACTCACATAGAGGCTCAGAAACATCTCACCACTCACAGAGAAGCTCAGAAACATCTTACCACTCACAGAGAGGCTCAGAAACATCTCACCACTCACAGAGAGGCTCAGAAACAACTCATCACTCACGGAGAGGCTCAGAAACATCTCACCACTCACAGGGAGGCTCAGAAACATCTCATCACTCACAGAGAGGCTCAGAAACATCTCATCACTCACAGAGAGGCTCAGAAACATCTCACCACTCACGGAGAGGCTCAGAAACATCTCACCACTCACGGAGAGCCTCAGAAACATCTCACCTATCACGGAGAGGCTCTGTGCTTCAACAGTATCAGTAGAAACTTTCTATACAAGAGCCAAGAACTCATTTCTGATTTTTTTTCTCTTTCTTTACAGCAGTCAGATGGTTAACTCCAATCTCAGGATCAAGTCTTGGGGATGCTTGAAGCCCCACTTCTAACTCTGTGTGCACACACAGCAGATTTTTCTGCACCAAGAACCAGAACGTTGTCAGGAAAAAGACATGTTTTTCGACACATTTTTACATGTGTTTTTGATGCATTTTTACATGGATTTTTTGCCCATTCATTTGAATGGGTGAAAAACGCTGCAAAGACACAGAAAGACTTGTCATGCTGCGGATTAAAAAAAAAAAAACGCTTTAATGGTTAAAATGCTCAAGGATGTGTATGGGATTTCAGAAATCTCATTCACTTTGCTGGTACTGTAAAGTGCAGCGTTTCATACCCTTGAAAAATCCACAAGGCGAAACGTTACCCCTTGGATCCCAGTCAGATGCCTCTCACCCAGTCAAACCAGAACACACACTTTGCACTGATGAGGTGCAGTCCCCCGAAACACTGTGTCTGCTAATTGAACATTTGGTTTTGGCTTTTATCCTAAGTCATGTGACAAGGCTCGTTAGAGAGTTGATATTGACTTTTAGGATTGTTACTTCCTGTAGGTGGCACTAGAGTTCTAGCCCTCTTCCACTCTGAAGAGACAATTTGCATACCCTTGAAAAACACACAAAAAACAAAACACAGCAAGTGAACAAGCCCTTATGGCATGAGTACTTATTTCTTCACCTGTCTGGCCTCTCCATTCTCTCTACCTCCAGGATCACATCCACAAGGAGCCACTTGTTCCTGACCGGCTCCTTCTAGTTACAATGTCAAATTCTATCTCGCCATTGTTGTTGGGTTTGCAGCGAGCAGTTGATCCCTCTGGTCCATTTGATCTACTCTTTTCAGGAAAAGTATATGCAAATGGTCTCTTCAAGAGGAAGAGAACTAGAACTCTAGCGCCACCTATAGGAAGTAGCACTCCTAAGAGTCAATATCGACCCTTTAACGAGCCTTATCACATGACTTAGGATAAAAGCTAGAACCAGAAACTCAATTTGCAGACACTGTGTTTTTGGGTACTGTGCCTCGTCAGTGCAAAGTTTGAGATCTGGTTTGGCTGGGTGAGAGGCATCTGACCGGGATCTAAGGGGTAACGTTTCTTCTTATGGCGAGTGACATGTTAAGCATGCCGAGGTGAGGAGACTTTCAATGCACATTTCCCAGAGGAGCTTGAAAGTCTCCTCACCTTGACATGCTAAACATGTCACTCTCCGCAAGGAGAAACGTTACCCCTTGAATACAGGAAAAGTATAGGAAGTCTCCTGTTGGTTGGGTAAAAGGTCACTTGGAGACTCGGCACAGACACCATGTTACTGGAAGCTACTGTTGTGATGTGATATGACACTAGGACCCAGGGGCCGCCGTCATGTTCATGATCAGCTATTTAATGAGTGGCTAGTAGAGAGATGAGCAAAAAGACTTGCAGCACCCTGGTCCACTTCACTTCTCTGTGACTGTGTGACCCGGACAGTGCAAACTTTCTCATAATGATGAGTAATTGCAAGAGGTTCCCACGAAGCTGGCATGTGAGTGCGGCCTGTGGAAATTGCGCTGCCCTGGTCACGGAGAACCGAAGTGTGTGCCGGACAAGGGTAGTGGGCACCTCTTTGCTCAACTCTACCAACCACATTGTAAGTAGCGGATCATCAACATGACCACTGCCAACTGGCGGACACGACAGAAGAGGACCCTGTGCAAGAGCAGTATATGGGGCCCTTTGCAGCCCAATAGTTCTTCATAATGATCAATTCCAGCTGCTTTGGAGGTGAATGCGGCCCCTTTACCTCTTGGGTACATTGCACCAATTATATGTCTGTCCCAGCCTGGGACATGGTGTCATATCCCATCACAATGCTCTACTAACGTGGTGTCTGTGCCGAGTCTCCCATGTGCCATTTTACCCAACTCTCAGGAGACCTCCTATACTTCCACCTAAAGGGGAAAGAACCACCTCAGCTCACGTAATAGTGATATATATAGCTACACATTTACAGATTTTACACAATGGGCGACATGTCTGCTGACAAGGGTGCAAAGGTTAGCAGTCATCCTATGGGGGGGGGGTGCAAAATGCCCTATAAGAAGACAGCAGAATTGGGGGGTCCAATCAGAGACTTTGTATTGCGGCTCTTGAAGCTCCAGTTGACCATTTGGAAGGGGATTATATTTACAGCCATAAAGTTCCATAAAAATCCTCTTTTTCAGATGTCAGTAAAAAAATGTCAATGCACAGAGAAAATTTTTTGACGCGCTGCTTTCCAGCAGCGGCTTTTCTGGTGGCCGTAGGATTCGGAAACTCCTTCAAAAGGTCCAGAAAATCCATTCTGGGACATTTGGAAAAAAAAATAACTAAATCGGCCGACGGTTGGGTTTATGACGGCCAGAGAGATCCCTCTGATTGTTGTTCTTACTAACAGCGTAGATCGAAAACTCCCAAACTTTGAGCCTTTTTCTTTGAAGGCGACGTCTCATCCTGTGTAAATCAATATCTGACAACGTGGTTGGCATCCTTGAACGTTCTCCAAAAATAGAAGCCCCGAATCCTTGAGCGTGTCAGAGCGGTAAAAATCTCATTATTTATATCCTTCTGATGAATCATTTGCGGGCGGCCTTGACTCACGTTGAGCATTAGCAGATTTTATGGAAGCTCCTTTTATGAGAAAAGAGAGGAGGACGGTGATTCTGCCGGTGTCAGCCCCATGAATGAGACGTTCCGGGCGTCTGGATAACCCCATCTGTAGAAACGTGACCCCCAACTCTAGTATTGTCACCGGATGCATGCCGAGGGATGCGACCCTGTAATATGAGCGCAGAGGCGTCCTGCCGGGCACGTTACCGTCTGCATTTCCAGGGAATTTGGTTATAAAGATATTATTGCTGAAAATCACTGCGGTAAACTGCTCCCCAGGATGGAAATTAACTCCTTAATCACCTGGCAAGCCCCGAGAAGTAATCCTTCCTTCAATTACGATAACCTACCAAACAGAGAGAGTACGAGAGGGATAATAGGAACCGACGGCGCAGAGACAAGGTCAGGCTCCTGCTGATGTATTGCGGATTTGGAATAGCGCTCAGTACTCGAGGGTAAAGTGGAGAAGAAGTTTAGAAAACAAACTATACAATATCTCTAAAATAATGGAAAAAAATCATATAAATATGTGTCTTTGCAAGAAAAAAAAAAGTTAAATTTCTGCATTAAATGTTTTTACCACTTGGGGGTGCTGTAGAGAATTGCAGTCGATGCTCATAACTGAACTCCTGCGTCACAGCGCACCATGTGGTCACGAGAGGGATTGCAAGAAAAAATTCCTCCCAAGATTTTAATTACATTTTTTTGATATGATTAGTCTTCTGTTCTTCTGCAGCTATTGTTTTTATTGCTCTAATGCATCTAAAATAAAAATGAAATAACTTTGATTAAAAATGTATTTGTAGCACATCTTTGCATCCCTATGGTAACAGACAAAAAAAAAAAAAAAACAATCCCTGTATAATACTCCTTTTTCCAAAAATGTATTTCTCGGTCGTGTTTGCAGTCGTATATCGGTCTCCTTGATGTTTGTCATCACAAGGATGTGTTCTCCTTTCTTGAGGAATAATAATGGGTCAACTCGGAACCCGGCAGCAACATTTGTTTTTCCAAAGGACTCAGATCGGTTTATAAAAATATAAGAAGTGATACCCGCGTCCCATCTCGGCACATAGCAAATGCCTGTTCAGCCAATCCTCGTCTGAGGCGGGATATTTCTGCAGTCTGTGATTGGCTGGCTGACAACTTCCTTGTATTTCCTGTGTGTCTAGACGTAAACAGGAAGAAGAGATCACCGTGGATCCAGTAAGGGTCGGAAAAGGATCAGCGGTGGATCGGTGAATGAGACAATCACTTCTTTTTATTATTTAAGCCATTCAGAACCTTTTGCATTAAATATGTCTCTGCTGGAGAATCCCTTTAATTTAACCTTCTTTTTGTCAAGACTGTCAATCTGCATTGGGAAAAGCGCAGAAAAAATAAGTAACTCGATGAAGTGTCGGATTTGTTGCATGACGCGTTTCCTATCGGGCTGTTTCATGGTGGGCTTCCCTATGATGAGCAGAACAATGCTGCATCAAAATGATCAAATTTGCTACACAAGGTTCGATGATGCCTTAAAGGGTTATTCCAAAAAAAATCTAACTTTCTGAAAAATTGGGATAAGATAGGGATTCTGGAACCACAAGAACGGAGCTCTGAATGGAGAGGAGGTGCCCCCATTATTGGTCTCCAATCCATTCTTAAATCTATGACACTGCCGGAAATACTCAGCAGTCCCATAGACAATGAATGGAGCAGAGGCCGAGCGTGTGCACCGCTGCCAATAGTCAGGATGGGAACTGAAGAGCCCCAATCTCAGGATGGCAGGGAGTCCCAGAGATCAGCAAGTTAATCCTCATCCATCAGATGGGGATAGTCTGATTTTTTGGGGGGAATCGTTTTAGTTTAGAGTGTAAGAAAGGATGTAAAGCAATAAGTAATGTTCATAGTAACAAATAGTATCACTGATTAGTGAAAAAAGAAAGATACATTGATGACGTTCCTCAGCGAGTGGTAGAAATATCCCGGAGCTTCGCTGACATTTCGCTTACAGAAGCTTCTTGCTCTTATTTATCAGACCTTCCTTCTGAATAATGCGCTGTTATTACGGGCGGATAATTACACGCAGACCCCGAGCACACAGAGCTGACAATTATTTATGTGGTTTCCACCCCGAGGATGCGAATAACACATTCTGCCCCACGTTTTATTCCGAGATTGATTTCATCCGTCCCTGATTTTTATAGTTTACTCACCATAAATACTTCATGATCACCTTGATCTCCTGACACTGTCATCGTGTGATGAGCCGGAGACATTCCCAGGACTGCGGGAACGGCGACGACTCTGTAGGTGCGAGGTCTCCGCAGCAGAGGTGATGGGAGCTAAAAACTCTCGGTACATACCGTACATAGTTACCCTGTTAGGCTCTATGCACACATAGTTTTTTTGAGGTAGTCTAAAATGAGGCGTTTTTTTTTTAAGTTAAACCGCTTCAGGAATCGCTCCTAATCTGCTGAATTTTTGGAGAAGTTTTTCATTTTCGAAGAGTTTTTAACAGCTGTTTGGACAGCGCCTACTGTGGAGTGGGTTTCAATCAGAAAACATTTCAAAGACGTGATGTGCACTTCTACTTTACCTTCCAGGCGTTTTTCAAAACTTGAGGAGGAAAAAAAAAAAATGCTCAAAAGACTGAATGTAAGAACAGCAAAGTGTTTTTTAGAAATGAATAGAAAGAATCTCAAGTGCCTTTGGGTGATTTTTTCAGATTGAGCCGTTCCAAAAAAACTCCTCAAAAAACTTTATGAGCGCAAAGTCTTTTGGGTGTGTTCATACCAAATCATTTTTGCTGAATTTTTGGAGCAAAAATTTGCACATTTTTGAGGGGTTTTGAGCTTCTGAGGTGGTTTTACAGAGAATTTCAGCTCCAAAATTCTCAGCAAAAAGACTCAATGTGAACACAACCAAAGTGGGAAACAGTTTCTTTAACAGTAGAACCAGTAACTGAATAACGAAACTAATGCATTTTTAGAGAGTGACCCCAGACGAATACATGGCTGACGATTCCACGTCCACACAGTCTCTTAGGGAAAATCAGTCTCCTTGGAAATAATGCTCTAGATGTTTCAGGAACCGTGTACCTAGAATGTGCACGGTCTTTGCCTTCACCTCTGCTTCTTCTGTCTTAACCCAAGGAGGACTCTCTCTTTAACTCTCTGGACTCAGAACTGAACTTGACTTGGGCTAAAAGTTTCTCCACTGGTTCTGTGCATCTACTGACTTCACGCTCAGTCGCTCTCACTTTGGTAATCCCATCAGGTTCCTCATTTTTATGGGATCCGTCTTGGATCTAGATCTATCCATCACCTCGTTTGTCAGTTACACAGACATCTCTCTCTCACTAGCACCTCTCCACAATCTACTGTTACTCTTCTTTGATTGAGACTGGAGTAAAAGTGGCAAAATTCATAACATATTTACGTAAGTACGAAACGCGGCAAAAATGTTGCAACATTTCAAGGAGTTTTACTTCGGAATGTGGAGGAAAACTGTTTTATGAATCCAGACCTGTATATCTGAATGCAACATATATCATTTATCTGGACATTATCTGGATGTTATGTGCATCTTGGATCTGGACACTGTATACACTATTTATCTGGACATTGTTTATCTGGATGTTATCAAATATCTGGATGCCATTTACATTAGTTAAGAAGACGTTAAATACATGAATTACCTGGACGCTATACACAATATCTGGACACTATTTATCTGAACATTATTTGTCTAAATGTTACATGTATCATTTTTGAGGATGCTACATACATTATTTATCTGGACCTTCTTTATCTAAATATTATATCAATAATTTATCTGGATCCTGTAGACACTATATATCTGGACATTATTTATCTGGACAATCCATTTATTTATCAGGATGCTATATCCACTATTTATCTGGACATCATGTATCTGAATGCTGTATCCATTATCTTGACACTTGTACACCATTTATCTGGACATTATTTACCTGGATATTATTTATTGGGATGTTTTATATCTCATCATGTATTTGGACGCTGTATAAATTAATTATATTAAATACATCAATTATCTGGACACTATATATGCTATTTATCTGGACATTATTTATCTAGACACTTATAGAATATTTTTTTCTGGATATTATTTATCTGGATCCTGTACAGTTTATTAATCTGGACACTGTATATCTACTTAATCTGGACAATATTTATTTAGCTGTTATTATACTTCCTTTTTCTGGATGCAGTTTACGCTATTTAACTGGATACTGTGCAGTTTATTTATTTGGACGCTTATATGTTATTTATCTTGACATTATTTTTCTAGACACTTTTGCGCTATATACCTGGGCACATGTAGAATATTTATCTGGACATTATTTATCTGGATCCTGTACAGTTTATCTATCTGGACGCTATTACATTATTTATCTACAAATTACATCTTCAGAGAGAAAGAGGACTTGTACTCTATAGCGCCACCTATTGGAAGCAGCAATCCTACAAGTCACAATCGACCCTTTAACGAGTCCATGCAATATGCCTTAGGATAAAAGCCAAATCAGAACCTCAATTTGCAGACACGGTGTTTCAGGCTGTTGGCCCTCGTCAGTGCAAAGTATGAGATCTGATTTATCTGGACGCTGAATATGTTCTTTATCTGGATGTTATATACCTCATCTACCTGGACGCTGTATACATTAGCTATAAAGACTTTAAATACATCAATTATCTGGACACTATATACACTATTTATCTGGACATTAATTATGTAGACACTTGTACACTATTTATATGGACACACTTGAAGAATATTATCTGGACATTATTTATCTGAATCCCGTACAGTTTATTTATCTGGACGTGGTATATGTTCTTTTTCCTGGAATTATTTATTTAGATGTCATAAACGTACTTTTTCTGGATGCAGTATACACTATTTATCTGGAGCCCCGTGTAGTTTATTTATACAGGCGCTCTGTTATACTAATTAATGAGGCAGTTTTGCTCATCTGTGAACTGTGGGGACACTATTAGGCATGGCTTGGAATGATTTGAGCACTTTGTGCCTCTCCGTGTTCTCTCTGGAACCATTTATCTCTTTAAAAAGCCCATATTTGCCCCTAATATGGACCCGGTTTGTCATATACCCAGCCTACCATGACCTTCATGCAGTGTTGCATATTGTACAGGGGCCATTGAGGTGTAGTAGACGGAGGACCCCATAGTAATGAATTGTCCATGGGTCCACCAATATCTGAAGTTGGCCCTAACGTTGTATCCTGCCGTTATTTTTGTATCCTTTTTTGTACTGTACATTCGTCGGCAATTGAAAACCATCGACGCGCCTGAATGTAAGCGGGGCGTCTAATCCTTGTGAGATGCCAGTCAGTAATTGTGTCGTGTCTGGTACAATGAGCTCGCTGAATGAAGGAGACTCCGATCCCTTCCTTACGTTTAGCACAATTATCCGCTGCTAATTTGCAGAGACGAGCCGCATCCTTGACACTTGATCTTTAAATCCAGTGACGGACGACAGGTAGCTTTATATGTAGATGCGCTGGTAATGTTCAGCACTTAGCCATGACCGGCCTCTCTGGACGTCATTTACATTCCTGGCATCCGGCAGAGACGCTCGTCTGCATTAATGGAGCCCGGACTAAATGTAAAGAGAAATGACGGACGGGATGGATGGACGGGATCAATATGGAAGGTGCAAATTCTCAGCAGATTCAATGAAACATTCAGCTTCATCCAGTTTACGATAAGTGCTATCGATACGGGGCGACGTGGCATGGAGCCGATCACGACTGTAGGGCGAGTCGCTGCCTTTGGGAATTGTCCGCTATTTACCGGATGATTTTCAGATCTATTCGACCATCAATGACTCCGGCTGGACTGCGTTGTCTGGTGGTGGCTTTGGTTGTCTGAAATCTCATTTCTGTCTCAGCATTAAGCCCGTTCACACAGGGCAGATTTCTGTTGTAAAAGTGAGATCTAATATTGGGCATCATTTTAAGGCGCTGTCATGTAAATGTCAACACTGATAGAGTAGATCACTGCCAAATTTAAAGGGGAAATCCAATCAAATTCTACCTTGATTATCCAGGACTAAGATATTTATGATCTTTTAGGACACCCCAGACCATTAGCTCTACCAGAAAAGTAATCAAAGTCAATGAGAATTTGCCAACATGTTTGGTTTTGGGGAAAAATTAATTTTGGGCACGGACCAGAGCGGAGTGTAGAACAGAGCGGAGTGCAGACAAGAGCGGAGAGCAGACCAGAGCGGAGCGCGGACCGGAGTGCAGACAAGAGTGAAGTGTGGACCAGAGCGGAGCGCGGACCAGAGCGGAGCGCGGACCGGAGTGCAGACAAGAGTGAAGTGTGGACCAGAGTGGAGTGTGGACCAGAGCGGAGCGCGGACCGGAGTGCAGACAAGAGTGAAGTGTGGACCAGAGTGGAGTGTGGAGCGGAGTGCAGACCAGAGCAAAGCACAGACCAGAGAAGAGCGCGGACCAGAGCGGAGCGCAGACCAGAGCAGAGTGTGGAGTGGAGCACGGACCAGAGCGGAGTGCGGACCAGAACAGAATGTGGAGCGGAGCACGGACCAGAGTGGAGCGCAGACAAGAGCGGAGTGTGGAGTGGAGCTCGGACCAGAGCGGAGCACAGACAAGAGCGGAGTCCGGACCAGAGCAAAGCATGGACCAGAGAAGAGCACGGACCAGAGTGGAGCACAGACCAGAGCAGAGTGTGGAGCAGAGCAGAGTGTGGAGCGGAGCGTGGACCAGAGCAGAGTGCAGTCAAGAGCGGAGCGCGGACTAGAGCGGAGTGCGGACAAGAGCAGAGTGTGGACCAGAGCAGAGTGTGGAGCGGAGCGTGGACCCGAGCAGAGTGCAGTCAAGAGCGGAGCGCGGACTAGAGTGGAGTGCGGACAAGAGCAGAGTGTGGAGCGGAATGCAGACCAGAGCGGAGTGTGGACCAGAGTGGAGTGCGGACCAGAGCAGAGTGTAGAGCGGAGTGTAAACCAGAGCGGAGTGCGGACCAGAGCGGAGTGTGGACCAGAGCGGAGTGTGGAGCAGAGCGGAGTGTGGACTAGAGCGGAGTCTAGAGCGGAGTGCAAACCAGAGCGGAGTGTGGACCAGAGCGGAGTGTGAACCAGAGCGGAGTGTGGAGCAGAGCGGAGTGTGGACTAGAGCGGAGTGTGGACCATGTCAGAGTGTGGAGCAGAGCGCAGACCAGAGCGGAGTGCAGACATGAGCGGAGCGCGGACTAGAGCGGAGTGCAGAGCAGAGCCTGGACCAGAGTGGAGTGCGGACCAGAGCAGAGTGTAGAGCGGAGTGCAAACCAGAGCGGAGTGTGGACCAGAGCGGAGTGTGAACCAGAGCGGAGTGTGTACCAGAGCGGAGTGTGGAGCAGAGCGGAGTGTGGACTAGAGCGGAGTGTGGACCATGTCAGAGTGTGGAGCAGAGCGCAGACCAGAGCGGAGTGCAGACATGAGCGGAGCGCGGACTAGAGCGGAGTGCAGAGCAGAGCCTGGACCAGAGCGGAGTGTGGACCAGAGTGGAGTGTGGACCAGAGCGGAGTGTGGACCAGAGCAGAGCATGGACCAGAGTGGAGCATGGACTAGAGCGGAGTGTGGACCAGAGCGGACCGTGGACCAGAGCAGAGCGTGGACCAGAGCGGAGCGCAGACTAGAGCGGAGGGCGGACCAGAGAAGAGCGCGGACTAGAACGGAGTGCGGACCAGAGAAGAGCGTGGACCAGAGCAGAGTGCGGACCAGAGCAGAGTGCGGACCAGAGCGGAGTGTGGACCAGAGCGGAGTGTGGACTACAGCGGAGTGTGGACCAGAGTGGAGTGTGGACTAGAGCGGAGTGTGGACCAGAGCAGGGTGTGGAGCAGAGCGTGGGCTAGAGCGGAGTGTGAATTAGAGCGGAGTGTGGACCTGAGCGGAGTGTGGACCAGGGAAGAGCGCGGACCAGAGAGGAGGGAGACACGAGGGTTGCGGTCAGGTGAATATGAATTATTTTAGCTTGCATTCATGATGATTTGGGGCCCGCAGAGACCTCAGCGTATAATGAGGCAGACTCCATGTGCAATGAATATATATATACTGTAAATCCAATTTTCTGCCCAAATTTGTTTGAAAATGAGAATGAAATGTCCTCAGGTTCAGTCGTTACCAGGTCCCACAGCTGCCGGAAGTGCACGGTGTCAGAAGCTCCATACAGTGAGGAGCGGCGCTCTCTGCTCCTGCAGCTCAGCTCCCATCCACTTTAAGAGGAGCTGTGCCCAATATCGGCCACTTCACAGTGTAGCCTCATCCACAGGACCTGGGGTTGTCAGGTGTCGGGCGTCCACTGATCTGACAGTAATGTCCTATCCTTAGGACAGCTGATCAATATCTGAGTCCTGGAATAGCTTTCTTTAGATAAGGATCTATCAGGAATAAGCCCTGTGATTCCCACACTAAGAGGTCTCCAGGGCTTGAGGAAGAACATGGAGATATTCAAGGATTAGTAGGTGGAAATTTCCCAAATAATTCATTAATATTGGATTTCAGAAAAAAACGTGGTAACATAAGAACTTTATCTGTGATTTTCAGTGATATTCTGGGAGGGTTATAGAGCTTGTCCTCCGCACCTGGTGAAATCTTCTGCAGCGTTTCCTGAATCCTAACGGTGTACCGTGCACACAACTGTACGATCTGGCTACTCTTGCCGGTTTACGTCATGTCCAAGTGTGCAAATTAAATACTTGTGGTCAAAGGACGACCAAGGAACCGGCTGAACCGGCTGGACATTACACACCATTAGGGTCTGGCAAACTGCAACGCCTACCAAACATTTCACCAGAAGTGGACAGATTGGAGATCCTGATGATCCTCCACCTTCCCGCTCCATACATCTCCTCACACAGCGCGGTGCAGCCAGAGCCTGAGTGGGTGTTAACAACCCGCTATGTACTTTCTGCTGCTGATCGGATGCCATAAATGTGACCCTGCGAGAAGTATTTAAAACATTTATTTATACATATTAATATGTTTCCTCTTTGCGTTGATGAAAGATTAATGATATTCACTGGAACATCCCCTCTCACAGCGGGAAATCCCAGCACGATCCCAAGAAGCGAGCAGCAGGCGAAGGATAACAGCCAGTAATTATCAGCAGCCTCCGAACAAAGCCTTCTGTCCGTGAAGCCGAGGAATCCCCTCCTAGTATATTAGCCCCTTGTCTCCGACAATAAACAAGAAGCCAGAACAAATGCTCCGCCAGGACGATGCGGATCTTTTTCTTAGTTTCTGTTTCGTTACCTGCTGAGAGTCAAAATCTTATTTTAAGACGTCTCCAATCCTAAAAAAAAAGATATTCTGGGAAATCCATTCCTATGAATCCATTGCACATTTCCAATGATAGGTCGTCTAATGACTGGTCCAGGGACCCCCGTATAAATGGAGGAGGTCTCATTTCAAGGTGTAAGCTTTTAGTGGGTGACATTCGATTCGACGGGCCCCCCATGTCCTACTTGTAACACTGTTGTCTTTTTGCTTCCTGTATGTGCCAAGGTCTGCGTGTGACTGTTAAAGAAGAGCCGGTCACTTGCTATAAAGTCTATCTACCTGGTATAAACGTTCTCCTGAATCCGGCGATGTTTTTATTTTATTCCTGCTCCTCTCCGTTCCTGAGATACGGCCTCCTTCTTCCTTGTATATAAATCTAGTCTTCTTAGCCAAGTGGGCGTGATCATAAAGGATACTCTTATAAAGAAGAGTTTAGGACCACGCCCACTTGACTAAGAAGATAGGATTTATATAGAGAGAAGATAGGACCATATCTCAGGAATGGAGTGGAGAGGCAGAGGAACAACAACAAAAAAAGAAATACAACAGCAGGTAAAAAAATATGTATCTATGACAAGAGACGGATCCTCTCTACCTCCACACTCCCTAAAGTTACACCCGCCACCATTCATGGGTCCTCTGTGTTAATGGCTTGTTTAGTGTCTGTGTGGCACCCCAGGGGTCTGGTTTCCACAGTAACGGCAATGTTATGTCTGAGAGCAGGTGGGAGGTCTCGGTCAGGGATCCTGTGCATGCCACACCTCCTGCCCAGTCCTGGGAGGGGAAGGACTTCCCCTATATAAACCTAGGGCTGAGGCAGGGTTAGTGAGTAGAGAAGAAGTAGAGACAGAGAAGAGAAGCAGATATAGGAAAGAACATCAGGAGCTCTGTGGGAGCAGTGCTACAAGGAGTCAGGGGCTGGCAGCTGCAGAGCTCGCCCTGACTGAGAAGTTATCACCGGACCCGGAGTCCGAGGCTGTGGGGACTAACTCCTATCCAGCAGCAGAAACCGACCGGCAGGGGATTGCAGGTCCTCTGGCCCAGAAACCCGAAGGCACGGTCACACGCGTGGGACCAGCACCGCCGTCGTGGAGCGGAAGCTACTAGAAGGCCCCGAGTCACCGGCCATACGGGTGAGCACCACACGGTACACTCAGGGACGTGGGCTACTTATACCCGCTTCTAGCAAGGTAGCCAGAAGAGTATCGTTAGTTTGGGAGGCCTACAACTCCGCCTGGCCAGGGGAGATCCCATCTGCTCAAGGACTGACCAGGCCCCAATCGCTAGCCAGTACTCCGGGAGGGTCTATCGTTGTCACCAGTAAAGACCCTGAACTACACCGTACCGTCTCTGAGTGGTTCCTGCTACCCCCATCATCCACGTCGGCTGCCCTGAGGCCATACCCCTCCCGTTGGGGGTTATACTATCACGCTGCACAATCCTACCACCGGCCTCAGCGGTCTGCCCTGCAGCAGCAGCTCCTTAGCTGTACTCAACGGGTGGCGTAGTCGTCCAACATCTACCGCTAATACAGCGCCACTTAGTCTGACTCCCTGGGCACGGACCGGATCACCGCCACGAGACTACAACCCTCAAGAGATCCGGCTCCGGGTAAGCTCCCGCATGCGCAACGCAGCGCGACACAGGCCCAGGGGCGCGTCAACTTTTGGCGTAGTCGGCAGGATTTCGTGCCCGCAACCACCGGGTACTGCGTGCCTGAAAAAGACTGTTCAAACTTACCTGTGGTGAAGATTCCCGCCATCCGGCGCCATCTTCCGCTTCCTTCCCGCCATCGGTGGAGTTTTCCCGCCATCCGGCGCCATCTTCGGCCTTCTTCCCGCCATACGTGGAGTTTTCCCGCCATTGGACGCCATCTTGAGGACGCCGCGCGGGAAGAAGAGGGGCGTGGACTCCGAAAGCGCGCGAAAACTGAAGCCCCGCCTCACGTCCGGACGTTGCGTAAGGTCCTGGAAGGAGCCCAGCAGACGCCGACGTCACAGGAGCGCGACGGAAGGTCCTCAACCCTGACGATCCACTGCGGAGCCGCGGCCTACGGAAGAGGATCATCGCAAGGTAGGCCACGGTCCACTAGGGGGGAGAAGGATGTCGGATACGGAGGAGAGCTTCACCGCTTCAACCCCCGCCAGCGCCACCGCTGTTGCGGTCATGCCTTTCACCATGCCCTATATCCCGGGGGCAGCCTGGCTACCCCAGTACTCAGGGGAGTCACATACCCTGCATGACTTTAGAGAAAAGCTGGATAGCCTCTTCCAGGTGTACCCCCTCACAGAGGAGCAAAAAGTGAGCATCCTGGTGGCCCAATTAACCGGAGCAGCCCAAAGGGAGGTAAAGTCCTGGCCACCTGGGGGGAAGACTGTCGCAGGGATACTAACCCGGCTGAGGGACACCTTTGATACCCGCACCTCAGCCGAGATCAAGCTTAGATTCTACGGGTGCAAACAGCGGGCACATGAGAGTATAAGGGACTATGCCCTGAACCTACAAGAGGCCCTGAGAGCCATTAAGCAGACCGACCCTGACGGCGTGGGAGACGAGGACAGGCTGTTGACTGAACAATTTATAGAGGGTTTATATTGCAATGCCCACCGAACCCAGTTGCGGGCAATGGCCTTACAGGACCCTCATCTGGGATTTGCACAGTTCAAGGACAGAGCCATCCGGGTGCTTCGAGAACCGGCACCAGGTGGCGTTGTGACCCCCAGACGCCCCACTACCACTTACCACCAGGAGGCGGCGCCCTTGTCGGCAGGGCCTGTGGGAGCTGATGCGCAGGCTTTGAACAATGACCCGGCTCCAGACCTGCACCATCAGGTCCAAGAGCTAGCTAAAAGCGTTGCTGCGCTAACCCGAACTGTGCAGTCTTTACAGGTTTCCACTCCAGGGAAGATCCAGCTGGCATCCGGACCGGAGGACATCCCGTGGCGTCGACCAAGGAGGACCCCACCGGCCAGAGGAAGACCCAGCGACCGATACAACGAGGACGGACGACCCATCTGCCGCCGCTGCAATCAACCCGGACATATGGCAAGGTACTGTCCTTTAAACTGGCACAACCTGGGGTAGAGGGCCAACCCCCAGGAAAAAGATCACCAGGCCCATCGAACTGGCGCGACAAATATGTGGGAGAACGTCCAGTCTTACCCGTGGTACTGGATGGCATTCCTATGAGTGCCCTACTGGACACCGGGTCACAGGTCACCACCATCCCGTACGTGCTCTTCAAGCAGTACTGGAATGACTCGGATATCACCCGCTACCCTGACGACGACTTGAGTATCATCGCCAGCAATGGTCAGCCCGTGTCACAGACTGGATTTAAAGAGGTGACCATTAAAATCGGTAGAGTCGAACTGGCAGCACAGGGACTGATCATTGTAGACATTGACAAACACGAGAGTCACCCAAAGATAACTCTAGGAACTAATGTAATTGAAAATTGTCTTGCAGAGGTGATTTTCCTTTTACAGCAGGTTGCCAAGAACGCCAGCTCCGGCCAGCAGCGAGTGCTCCAGAAAGAGATCCGGGCACTGATGCGACGGCAACAGCTAGAACTCTCCGGTGGTGAGATTGGTAGCGTGCGAATGTGTGACCCTTTCCCTATTGCCATGCCCCCGAAAAGTGAAATGATGATTTGGTGCCGGGCAGCTATTGGTCTGAGAGGTAGAGATTACCAGGCAATGGTAGAACCAGTTTACTCAGACAGTAGGCCCACCATTTTGACAGCACGGGGGGTGGTCAATGTACGCCATGGGAGGGTGCCCGTTCGCATAATAAATATCGGGAAGAGGGAAGTGTACCTGCCCCGGTATGCCACGCTAGCCAAATTGTATACCATCAATCAAGATTCCATACAGTCCGTAGAACCCTTGCCTCCATCTTCCCCGGAGGAAGGTAACGGCTCTCAGAAAACAATGGAGGACTGGTGTCAGCAACTACATTTGGGTACTGACTCCACTCCCTCACACCAGAAACAGGGAGTCTATCGGGTGGTGCAAGAGTACGAGAGAGTGTTTAGTAAACACCCGTTAGACTTCGGGCGAGTCAAGGGGGTAGAACACCACATCCCCACGGGAGACCATCCTCCCATAAAAGAGAGGTATCGACCCGTACCCCCTGCACACTACCAACACGCCAAGGGGATGCTTAGAGACATGAAGGAGGCTGGGGTGATCAGGGATAGCTGTAGCCCCTGGGCAGCTCCACTAGTCTTAGTCAAAAAGAAAGACAACACCATGAGGATGTGTGTAGATTACCGGAAAATCAACCGTATCACACACAAGGATGCGTACCCCTTACCAAGGATAGAGGAGTCTTTGGCTGCTTTAAGATCTGCTAACTTCTTCTCTACCTTGGATCTCACTAGTGGGTACTGGCAGGTTCCTGTAGCAGAGGCGGACCGGGAGAAGACCGCATTCACCACCCCGATGGGACTTAGCGAGTTTACCTGCATGCCGTTCGGACTCTGCAATGCACCAGGAACCTTCCAACGATTAATGGAGTGTTGTCTGGGCCACAGAAACTTTGAGACGGTCCTGTTGTACCTGGACGATGTCATCGTATATTCCAAGACGTATGAGGACCACCTGAAACACCTGGCGGAAGTGTTCGAAGCTCTGGCAAGCTACGGCCTAAAGGTGAAACCCTCCAAGTGTCACCTCCTGAAACCAAAGGTGCAGTACCTGGGACACGTGGTGAGCGCTGATGGAGTGGCTCCCGACCCTGATAAGATCACCGCAATTAAGGAATGGCCAAGTCCCTCCAGTGTAAAGGAAGTGCGGCAGTTCCTCGGGTTGGTAGGCTATTACCGCAGATTCATCCCCGGTTTCACCAAAAAGGCAGCTCCTATGCAGGACCTCCTGATAGGCCAGTCCCGGAAGGCCAAGAACCAGAAGCCACCCTTCAGATGGGAGAAGTTAGAAGAAGAGTCCTTCCGCCAGCTGAAGATGGCCCTCACGGGGGATGAAATCCTGGCGTACCCTGATTACAGCCAGCCCTTTATCCTCTACACCGACGCAAGTAACATCGGGCTAGGAGCCGTGCTGTCCCAGATCCAGCAGGGGAAAGAACGAGTAATCGCTTACGCCAGCCGAAAACTGCGACCCACCGAAAGAAACCCTGAGAATTATAGCTCATTTAAGCTAGAGTTCCTGGCAGTGGTGTGGGCAGTCACCGAACGCTTTAAGCACTACCTCGCTTCTTCCCGGTTCACCGTGTACACGGATAACAACCCGTTGACACACCTGGACACTGCAAGACTCGGTGCCCTAGAGCAGAGATGGATGGCCCGTCTGTCCAACTACGAGTTCACAATCAAATACCGGGTAGGACGCTCCAATACCAACGCGGACGCCCTGTCCAGGATGCCAAACCTACCGGACGTAGGAGAAGATCCAGAGGGACTGGAAGAAGTCGAACTCCCCGCGTTCCACCGTAATGGGACTATCCAGTATTCCCATCGGGTAAGGAGTAAGCAAGCCGCTACGTTTAACCCCTTGCCTCACTACAACTGGGAGGAAACGCAAGACAGTGACCCTGCCGTCCGGCTGGTGAAGGAGATGCTGACTCGGCCAGAGGCTCGCCTTGACCCAGACGCTCCGGAGGAAGCCAAGCAACTGTGGGCTGAGAAGAGTCGACTGTTCCTTTACAAGGGGAAGTTGTGCCGCAGAATGGTTAACTCCCGGACGCATGAACTAATCTGGCAAGTAGTGGTGCCACGGAGAGACGCAGCCATGGTGATGGAAGCATACCACGACGGGGCTGGACACTTCGGATGGAAGAAGCTGGAGTTCCTGCTGCGTGGGCGGTTCCACTGGGTAGGCATGAGGGGAACCATCGAGAGGTGGTGCAGAGACTGTGGCCCGTGCAACCTAAGAAGGAAGGACCGTGCCAGCCAGAAGACTCCCCTGCAGTCCATCGTCACCCGGCAGCCGTTGGAACTGGTAGCCTTGGATCATGTAAAACTGACCCCAAGCAGAAGTGGCTACGTCTACGCGTTAACCATTGTGGATCATTACTCCCGGTTCTTGGTTGTCGTCCCCGTTAAGGACTTAACGGCTCAAACAGCAGCTAGAGCCTTCCAGCAGCACTTCTGCCGTCCACACGGGTACCCGGACCAAGTGCTGACGGACCAGGGACCTGCCTTTGAAGCGGAGGTCTTCCGGGAATTCTGCAATCTGTATGGCTGCCGGAAGATAAGGACGACACCCTATCATCCGCAAACTAATGGACTTTGTGAGAAAATGAACCAGGTGGTAATGGATCTACTGAAAACGTTGCCCCTGGAAGAACGCAGTCTGTGGCCTGAGAAGCTGCCCGATCTAGTGGACCTATACAACCACATCCCGGTAGGTTCCACCAACTGTACCCCGGCTTACCTAATGAGGGCGAGACCTAGTAAGTTACCTGTTGACCTGGAAATGGGAGTCCTGACACCCGAGGACACTTCACCAGAAGCAGACTGGGACACAGAGAGGCAGCAGCAGTACCGGAAAGTACAGGAGAGCGTGGAGCGAAGTCTCTGTCAGGCTAGGGAAAGACAAGAGAAAACTTACAACCAGTATGCTCCCGCTGTTCCCCTGGTACCCGGAGAGCAGGTCTTGAAGAGGAAAAGACGGCTCCACAAGTTGGACGACCAGTGGGAGAAGGACCCGTACACCGTACTGCCCTCAAGCCACAAGAACCCGAAAGTCTGTACCATCAGTAAAGACGGAGGGGAGACCATAGCCATTGTATCCCGGGATCACCTGAAGAAGTGTCCTGAACAGCTACGGAACCCTGAAGAGGAACAAGAAGACCATCGACCCGTAGAGGAAAGGGAAGATATGGTTAGTACTGTGCTCGGAGACTTCCCTCGGTCCTGGACTCAAGTCAATGGTGCAGTTGTGGTACCCGTCCTCACGTTCCTCCAACCAGCATCCCAAGTGCCTACGGAGCAACAGGAAGAGCTGGAAGAGCAGCCGGTCCAGGAGGCAGAAGACTCCACACAAGCAGAACAGGAGGATCAACCCTCTGCTTATAGTGAGCCTGCCGTACCCCTAGTGAGTCAAAGAGCCAGTAGACAGCTGCCCAGTTTACCCTTGACAGCTCCTACACCCTGTAGTTCAGGGCTAGACAGTCAGCTCCGTAGGTCCACTAGGGCCACTAGAGGCCAGTTACCCGCACGTTGGAGGATTTAAAGTATATAAATTGTTTTATTTGTGGTTACCTGTTTTTCTTGTTGCTTGTGTATAATTATGTGTTTCTAGTTATTTATAGGAGTCCTTGGTGGATTTACCGGGAATCCTTTGTGTATAGTTGGAGCGTAACCCAGGACGGACTAAAGACTGTTAAGGACTCGGGGCAGGACAGACCCCTACCTGGTTACGTCTCCCTGTTTTGGTGAAATGGACACCTTGCTTTTCTTCAAAGACTGCACCCGGTTGCGGACACGCCGTAACCATCTTTATGTGTTTTTCTTATTGTATTATTATTGTTTATACCTTGTTATGTTTTTCTAAAAATATGTTTAGTCCCGGAGTACTAAATTTCACTAGGGGGGAATGTGGCACCCCAGGGGTCTGGTTTCCACAGTAACGGCAATGTTATGTCTGAGAGCAGGTGGGAGGTCTCTTGGTCAGGGATCCTGTGCATGCCACACCTCCTGCCCAGTCCTGGGAGGGGAAGAACTTCCCCTATATAAACCTAGGGCTGAGGCAGGGTTAGTGAGTAGAGAAGAAGTAGAGACAGAGAAGAGAAGCAGATATAGGAAAGAACATCAGGAGCTCTGTGGGAGCAGTGCTACAAGGAGTCAGGGGCTGGCAGCTGCAGAGCTCGCCCTGACTGAGAAGTTATCACCGGACCCGGAGTCCGAGGCTGTGGGGACTAACTCCTATCCAGCAGCAGAAACCGACCGGCAGGGGATTGCAGGTCCTCTGGCCCAGAAACCCGAAGGCACGGTCACACGCGTGGGACCAGCACCGCCGTCGTGGAGCGGAAGCTACTAGAAGGCCCCGAGTCACCGGCCATACGGGTGAGCACCACACGGTACACTCAGGGACGTGGGCTACTTATACCCGCTTCTAGCAAGGTAACCAGAAGAGTATCGTTAGTTTGGGAGGCCTACAACTCCGCCTGGCCAGGGGAGATCCCATCTGCTCAAGGACTGACCAGGCCCCAATCGCTAGCCAGTACTCCGGGAGGGTTTATCGTTGTCACCAGTAAAGACCCTGAACTACACCGTACCGTCTCTGAGTGGTTCCTGCTACCCCCATCATCCACGTCGGCTGCCCTGAGGCCATACCCCTCCCGTTGGGGGTTATACTATCACGCTGCACAATCCTACCACCGGCCTCAGCGGTCTGCCCTGCAGCAGCAGCTCCTTAGCTGTACTCAACGGGTGGCGTAGTCGTCCAACATCTACCGCTAATACAGCGCCACTTAGTCTGACTCCCTGGGCACGGACCGGATCACCGCCACGAGACTACAACCCTCAAGAGATCCGGCTCCGGGTAAGCTCCCGCATGCGCAACGCAGCGCGACACAGGCCCAGGGGCGCGTCATCTGCTTTTTGGGTACACCCCCGCCTTGAATTGAAACTTTTTGGGGCAAAGTCTCAGCATGATTCCAAGATCTTTACATCACGTGATATGTAGTATTAATAGAATACATTAACAATGGAACATAAAGAAATGCATGTTCTAAAGCAGATTAATTAACAAATTCCTGATGAATCAGATACGTTTAGAATTTCTCCAAATTCAGATTCCAGCAAATCCAAATTTTTGGTAATCGAGTTAGATTAAATCCAGCAAAATGATAGCAATCCGACCTCTATTTTGCAGGATTCATAGGGGCCAGGAAAGGCTTAAAAACAATAAAATATCATATTCACCCAGCGCCTCCCCCATCCCGGCCCTCACAGCTGCCCTCAACCCATACACGGTAGATCGCCTGAAGTCTTTATACACAGAAATGTTCTGCTCAACTCAGTACTCATGGGATCTCAATGAAAGAGCTGCTGCCTCTGTCCTCTCCAGAATCCTCTGTCCTCTCCAGAATCCTCTGTCCTCTCCAGAATCCTCTGTCCCCTCCAGATTCCTCTGTCCCCTCCAGATTCCTCTGTCCTCTCCAGAATCCTCTGTCCTCTCCAGAATCCTCTGTCCCCTCCAGATTCCTCTGTCCTCTCCAGAATCTTCTGTCCTCTCCAGAATCCTCTGTCCTCTCCAGAATCCTCTGTCCCCTCCAGATTCCTCTGTCCTCTCCAGAATCCTCAGTCCCCTCCAGACTCCTCTGCCCCATCCAGACTCCTCTGCCCCACCCAGACTCCTCAGCCCCATCCAGACTCCTCTGCCCCAGACTCCTCTGTCCCCTCCAGATTCCTCTGTCCTCTCCAGAATCTTCTGTCCTCTCCAGAATCCTCTGTCCTCTCCAGAATCCTCTGTCCCCTCCAGATTCCTCTGTCCTCTCCAGAATCCTCAGTCCCCTCCAGACTCCTCTGCCCCATCCAGACTCCTCTGCCCCACCCAGACTCCTCAGCCCCATCCAGACTCCTCTGCCCCAGACTCCTCTGCCCCATCCAGACTCCCCTCTGGCAGTTGCTTATCTCCCTAAGAACAATAGAATCAGCTGTCAGAAGTCCAATGTGTCGGATCCTTCTATCCACCTGACATCATTTATGGAGGAAGGATCGGGGGGTCCCGTACACAATAGACTGATGGCCGATTCTGCCAGTATCAGCTGGTTTGGCCGATGTTAGTCAATGGCCGCTGCTCCCACTCTTATAAGAAACGACGGGATGTAACGCAATACTATAGAAAGTATGTAGCTGAGGAGCGCCGCACACCGGCATGAGCATTGTCGCAGCTCGCCACCCAGCCTCCTCTTTCTGCTTTTCACCATCACACAACATCCATGGCTCCCGGCACCCAGCTGGCCGGAGATGTCACAGTGCCGCGGTGTGAATGATAATATTATGATGTCACGATGTCTGCCACCATATCAGGACATGCGCCGGGACATTAAGGCCCCCGACAAAGAGTGAAAAAGACTGAAGAGGGTTGGGGGTGGTGCGGTTGGGAGAAGTGGTCGGGTGGTGGCTGTGGGGGTAGTGAGACAAGGGAGTGGTGAGATTTTAGGCTGTGTGCACAACTTGCGTTTTTGCTGCGGTTTTTCAGTGCAAAGTTGTCACAAACCCCCACCCAGCACATATGCAGTTTGCACAGTTAGTCACGTGCCGACGACCGTAAGTATGAAAATCACATAGGAGTGAGGTGTCCATGTGATGACTGCTGGAACCTGCAAGCAGAGCTGAATCCTGACAGTGAGGATATTACCCCCAGTTAGGATTGGCTACAGGACTTTATTTTGTAATTAAAGGGCTTGTCCAGGTTTGAGATTAATGTCTGCAGTCACTCTATGTGTCTTCAGGCTTCTGAACTCTCACAGCGCATGCACTGCACACTCTTAAGATTCTTCCTTGCACAAGTATGTGATTTTTATACTTCTGGCCACATTCTGACTAGACGTGTCCGGCCTCGCTCAATTCATTGCCATTGAGTGAGGCCACGCATGTCTAGTCAGCATGTGACCGCATGTATGCAAATCGCCGGCACCAGAGAATCCTGACAGCGTGCAGTGCATACTGTGAGAAGTCAGAAGTCTGCAGTCACATAGAATGACTGCAGACTCATCACAGACCTGGACAACCCCTTTAACGCTCCTAACAAATAAAAATATGAGAATTGGTATCACACAAAAAACATTTACATCCAGGTACCTGATAGATGACGTCTCTGGAGTTGTTCTTTCTTCTCTATCTTGTCCAGACGCCATGATGACTTTTCTCATCGACAACTCGTCTCTGCAGACTTCCATCTTCTCCGGTGCAGCACATCCCCACACGATGCCCTGAAAGATAGCAGTGCCATTATAATGCTGCTGAATAATAATATCTGCCCTACACTGAGCCCCTGAATAATTGCCCCTCACTATATTCCCTGCACAAAATATGACCCCCACACTGTCCCTCTTATGGTACATGCCCTCCACACTGCCCTCTCCTTTCCATACTGGGCCTCCTCCTCACACTGCCCTCTCACACTGTGTCCCCCCTATAGAGCCCAGTTTCTATACTGTGCCCCCTCACCTCACTCCTTCTCCTTGGCTTACTGTCCCTTCCTGGCTGTGCCCTTACACTGTTTCCCCATGCTATCCCCCTCCACAATACTCAGTCTCTATTCTGTGCCCACTTACAGTTTTCTCCCCCCATACTGTCTCCTCGCACTATTCCCCTCAATAGTCTCCTCACATGTTTCCCCCTCCCTCCTCATACATTTACCCTCTTACTTTCCATACTGCCTTCCTACACATCACCCCGACTCCCCATACTGTGTCCGCACCCATACCCCCATACATGCCCCCCATACCCCCATCTCACCCATTGCTCGTCATATTGTGTCTTCAAATTTCTCCCACTCCCCATATTGTGTCCCTTCCTTGCTCCCCAAACTTGTGTCCTCAAATCATTCCCCCCTTTACAGTAAATCTCCTCCACACATTGTAAATAGTCCCCACATACTGCAAATAGCCCCCACCCTCTGTGAATAACCCCAATATTCTGTAAATCACCCCACCCTCTGTAAATAGCCCCCATACTCTGTAAATAGCCCCCACACTCTGTAAATCTCCCCACCCTCTGTTAATAGCCCCCACCCTCTGGAAATAGCCCCCACCCTCTGTGAATAGACCCAATATTCTGTAAATCACCCCACCCTCTGTAAATAGCCCCCACACTCTGTAAATAGCTCCCACACTCTGTAAATCTCCCCACCCTCAGTTAATAGCCCCCACCCTCTGGAAATAGCCCCCACCCTCTGGAAAGAGCCCCCAGCCTCTGGAAAGAGCCCCCACTCTCTGTACAGATCCCTCACCCTCTGTAAGTAGTCCCACACTGTAAATCTCCCCCACCCTCTTCAGCTCCACTAACGTGGAGCACTTACCACCTCTGGGTGACGGCGAGTGACGTCAGCAGCGTGATCACATGACCTGATCACATGACCTGATCACGCTGCTGGCGCTGCTCTTACCCGGCGGTCAGGGTTTCAATTGTACTCACTTCTTTCAGACGTGAGTACAGTTGAACATTGGGAGCCGGCGCGCTGCAGCTTCTCTGAGCTGGTGGTCAGCATGACAGCCAGCTGAGAGAACTGCCGACTCCCAGTCCGGGGGGCCGCCGGGGTAGACACTTTGGACCGCTGCATTAGGTGGCCCGACTGTGCCCCCCTACAGGCTGCGCCCGAGGCACATGCCCCGTCTGCTCCCCCCTAGATACGCCTCTGGCCTCACCGGATCCCTTTCAGTGGTCAGCACAGCGGTCCTGCCGCATTGGGGTCTTGGGTTAAAATCTACATAGAGCCAATATGTTCTCCTCATATTTATGGATTTCCGCTTGGTTATCTCATTTTCTCCCAGACTCCAAAAAAAAAAAGAAATGTAGACGGTTTGTTATAATTTTATTGGTTTAACCCTTTTGTGTATGGTGGAATCACATCGGACAGGGACTGATGTAAAAAGTAACAATTTGTGAATAGCATCAGGAAATAAAAGCCATTATTGAACTAAGGCTTTGTGCACATGGCGTCTTTCAGGAGGATTCTGCCTGGAATCTGCATGAAAAACAGCAATGTCAGAACAAGGATGTAGTGCACATGTTTGGTCTCATGTCATGTCTTTTATTCGATTCATTGCTCGGAAACCATGATGTGGTTAAAAGCAGGGCTGTGGAGTCGGAGTCCATTTTGGTGGAGTCGGTATAAAATGGACCGACTCCGACTCCTAAAATGTATAATAAATTGGGTACAGTAGTTCAACGCAGTTTGTGGGGAATATTTTTTCATAAGAATTTGGGAAAGTTCTGAAATGTCCTATAAATGTCTGTCCTATTCCTGATCTAAGGGTCTAGACTTTTAGCGGAGATGAATCTGTGCTACAGTAAATTTATCACTTAAACATGAGCCGTGTATGAGGGAGTCGGAGTCGGAGTTGGAGTTGGAGTCGATGTCATGGAGACTGAGGAGTCAGCGGTTTGGATTACCGACTTCACAGCCCTGGTAAAAGAAGTAACATTCGTTCTTCGTGTGATTCTATATACTTGAGAGTATCGATTAAAAGACACTGGCGATGCCGCTGCTAGAACTGAGACAAAACCGCCAATGTTTTCCTGAAGTGGATTCTCGTGGGAAAATTCGGTGAGTGCTCCAGCGCCTAAAATGTGCACATGCCCTAATACTTCTCACTGTCAAAGATTTGCTACAATTGTATCCATTCTGGACAATTCTCTGATACATTTTCTTTGAACCCTTATGATATGTGAACATATTCAGGATTTGCAGCAGAAAATCCTGACGTGTCGGCAGGGAAAACCATTGCGTAAAATACGCACAATTTTGCCACATTTTTGTTGCAGATTTTTTTCCCACTAGTTATTAAGGGTAAAATCTGCTAGCAAAAACTCTGAAAGACTTCACGCTTCAGATTTAAATCAGCAAAGAAAAATAAGCAACGTCTGCACGAGAGCTCAGGATTCTCATTCACTTTGCTGGCACTAGGAAATCCTTCAGGTTTTGTGACAAATCTGTGCCGAAAAAAAAAAAAACACAACGAAAATGCAATGTGTGCACAGGCCCTTAGCTATCAGAGAGTTTAGGTCTATGGAGGTTTATTAAAAAAAAATCCACTTGAACAAGCAGAGATTTTGAAATTGGTGAGAAATTATATAACACAAAGTATATTAGAAAGTTGCAGAACTTTTCATCATGAAGTTAATCTTTACTTGCATTAAGGGTTATTTCCAAAAATAGAAAATTATTTTCTATCCATAAGAGAGGGAAGAACTTGCTGATCACTGGGTGTCCATCCGCTGCCCCCCGAGCTAATCGCTGCGGATCGTCCAGTGGTCAGACTCCCAGTGATTATCCCCCCTTCAGCATTGTAGATAATTTGCTATTTTGGGAATAACCCTCTAAGCCCCTTTTATTCCGCATGGGGTGAGTACGGCTTATACTGGTTTGGTTATTATAATGTTATGATAAATATTGTGATACATTTCTATAAACACAGAAACAAATAGATACAAATCTGATGTTTCTGTAAATTGTGAAGCCGGCGCTTGTCGCTTTTCTGTTAAATGTCCCAGTTATCCATCCGGAAGGAATCTCTGGGTTGCGATGTGATAGCACAACTGCGCGGCTTCCCCCGCGGCCATGTCACATACCCAGTGCACACTCCATCAGCCCGGACCCCCGCTGGTCCACCAAGTGTCTCAGCTGCAGCTCTCAGACTTCTCAGGACAGATGTAGAAGAGTCTCCAGACCCTGGAATCAGAGATCGAGGAAGGCTTGTAATGTGCGCCACTGAGGGGCATCGAGGGCGCGGATGGGTGGTACTATATCAGCAACATGACATATAGATAACCCGGGTGTGATACAATTGTATCCAATCCAGACAATTCTATATCAGCAGAATAGGCTGGAGATGGGATTCTGCATCTGGCAATAACTCATAGTCAATACATAAAATGTCCGACCAGACGAAGAGTCCAAAAATAAACTCATAAATTTAACATTTTTGGTCGAAAGGTTCATTAGATGTAACCCAAATGCCATCGAGACAAGATTTCAGCTCCTATTGGGGGTCCTGTGTGTAATATTCCCCAGGTCTTGGAAAGTCAGATTACGGTTTTATGTAAGAGGGTCTCTCCTCATGGTGGAGCAGATTCTGAGGCTGCACTCCATCTATGGAGATCATCTAGTAGGTTATTGTGAACAATCCCATAAGGGATAGATCCTTGGGATATGTGATCGCCTCTAGAGTGACCTTTACATGAGACTGTCTTCTGCTGCACTTTTGGCATCCTTTAAGTAGGGAAGTAGACCCCCTAAATCACTGGACACGGACAGAAGAGGACCCCTGTGCAAGAACAGTATATAGGTCCTTTGCAGCCGAAGAGTTTATCATAATGCATAATGCCGCCTGCTTTAGAGGTACAGTGGCCCCCCTTACTTCTCGGGCCCCTGTGTCGCCGCACAGGTTATACCAATGATATGTCTGCCCTAAATGATCCTCTATTTGGGAGGGCAAGGCTGCACAGTTACTTGCTCTTCCCTTCTGATACTCCTGTAAAAGTCTACACTGGGGTAGAGATAAACACTTACTAGAAAGCTGCAGAATAGAGGACAATATGCAGTCGTACTGAGCAGTGTTTCTGTGAATCCAGCCCTAGTTTGTGATAAAATATTTAATATAAAATAGCAACATTAGAACAACATACAGAATTACTGAGCAGAGTATCTGTGAATCAGGTGCTGGAATGATATAAATCCTTACGAGGAAGTAGAAACAGTATGTAAGACATTGTACAGCAGCACTGAGCAGAGTAGTTGTGAATGCAGCTCTGGTGTGAAATAAACATGTACTGGAAAAGCCCTAGAACTGCCAAGTGTGTCAGTGTCTCTCTCTGACTCTCTCTCTCTCTGTTGCACTTTGCTCCCCCATAGTCTTCAACTGATAGCTGTAATCTGATCTCTCAGTGAGTAAGATTAATTCATTCTGGCAGTTTTTCAGAGTGATGGATGAGTTCAGGAGGTACAAGGGAAAAACAGAGGCTTGTAAGTGGAGGAAGAAGCAGATATCACTGATTAGATATATTATACATTTGTTTTTTACTGTTGACCTCTGCAAATTTTCCTGAAACGAGAGTGATCATATAATTTTCGGGGCTGCCCGATGATGTGCACTATGACGTCACACTTTGTAAAGGGCACTCAGCTGGCGGTATATACTGTATATACTGTAGGACACTATTCTGATCCTTATGTGAGGCTGCCTATATTGGATACACTAAGAGCCGCAGATATTTCATATATTTCTTCTATATAAACTTCTTCCCTCTTCTTATTCCGAGAATCAATCCAGTTTCTTAGAGCTCGAGGCAAATAAAAATAAAACTACAGACCGAAGAATCAGGTTCCGAGCTGTCAATCACAGTAATCTCATCACTGTCAGCGCAATGTTGTATTATTGATTGTGGAGCGTCTCGGGGGAGATATTACTATTATTATATCAGTAAGAATACACTTCAGCTCTGAGCGGCCGGAGTCGTGCGGAACGGATCCCAGTGAAGCCGCGTCAAAAATCAGACTCTCAACTGAAGTGAAGCGCAAAGTGCTGTGAAAAAGTTATAGGCAGGTGTGAAAAGAAGCTGCAGTGTTATAATGCATCCAAAGATAGAAGTGTGAATAGTTTATGTGAATTAATACAGTAAAATGCAAAGAGAATGAACCAGAGAGAAATGTAAATCCCATCAGTATCAGGTGACCGCCCGTCTCCTCCATCATTAGTATCTGGTGACCGCCCGTCACCTCCATCATCAGTATCTGGTGACCGCCCATCACCTCCATCATCAGTATCATCAGTATCTGGTGACCGCCCATCACCTCCATCATCAGTATCTGGTGACCGCCTGTCACCTCCATCATCAGTATCTGGTGACCGCCTGTCACCTCCATCATCAGTATCTGGTGACCGCCCATCACCTCCATCATCAGTATCTGGTGACCGCCCATCACCTCCATCATCAGTATCTGGTGACCGCCTGTCACCTCCATCATCAGTATCTGGTGACCGCCTGTCACCTCCATCATCAGTATCTGGTGACCGCCCATCACCTCCATCATCAGTATCTGGTGACCGCCTGTCACCTCCATCATCAGTATCTGGTGACCGCCTGTCACCTCCATCATCAGTATCTGGTGACCGCCCATCACCTCCATCATCAGTATCTGGTGACCGCCCATCGACTTCATCATCAGTATCTAGAGTGATGAGTGACGTAGATCAGCGGCGTCAGTAACCAGTGTGATGAGTGATGGAGATCAGCGGCATCAGTAACCAGTGTGATGAGTGATGGAGATCAGCGGCGTCAGTAACCAGAGTGATGAGTGATGGAGATCAGCGGCGTCAGTAACCAGTGTGATGAGTGATGGAGATCAGCGGCGTCAGTAACCAGAGTGATGAGTGATGGAGATCAGCGGCGTCAGTAACCAGTGTGATGAGTGATGGAGATCAGCGGCGTCAGTAACCAGAGTGATGAGTGATGGAGATCAGCGGCGTCAGTAACCAGTGTAATGAGTGACGGAGATCAGTGGCGTCAGTAACCAGTGTGATGAGTGATGGAGATCAGCGGCGTCAGTAACCAGTGTGATGAGTGATGGAGATCAGCGGCGTCAGTAACCAGAGTGATGAGTGATGGAGATCAGCGGCGTCAGTAACCAGTGTGATGAGTGATGGAGATCAGCGGCGTCAGTAACCAGAGTGATGAGTGATGGAGATCAGCGGCGTCAGTAACCAGTGTAATGAGTGACGGAGATCAGCGGCGTCAGTAACCAGTGTGATGAGTGATGGAGATCAGCGGCGTCAGTGACCAGTGTAATGAGTGATGGAGATCAGCGGCGTCAGTAACCAGTGTAATAAGTGATGGAGATCAGCGGCGTCAGTAACCAGTGTAATAAGTGATGGAGATCAGCGGTGTCAGTAACCAGTGTAATAAGTGATGGAGATCAGCGGCATCAGTAACCAGTGTAATGAGTGATGGAGATCAGCGGTGTCAGTAACCAGTGTAATGAGTGACGGAGATCAGCGGCGTCAGTAACCAGTGTAATAAGTGATGGAGATCAGCGGCGTCAGTAACCAGTGTAATAAGTGACGGAGATCAGCGGTGTCAGTAACCAGTGTAATAAGTGATGGAGATCAGCGGCGTGAGTAACCAGTGTAATAAGTGATGGAGATCAGCGGCGTCAGTAACCAGTGTAATAAGTGACGGAGATCAGCGGTGTCAGTAACCAGTGTAATAAGTGATGGAGATCAGCGGCGTCAGTAACCAGTGTAATAAGTGATGGAGATCAGCGGCGTCAGTAACCAGTGTAATGAGTGACGGAGATCAGCGGCGTCAGCAACCAGTGTAATGAGTGATGGAGATCAGCGGCGTCAGTAACCAGAATGATGAGTGATGGAGATCAGCGGCGTCAGTAACCAGTGTAATGAGTGATGGAGATCAGCGGCGTTATAATGATACATACGGCGTCTGGTGGAGATTCCATAATAAATGTTTCTTTCCTCCTTCTCTACGTTTATTTCTCTGCACATTTTTCAAAAACAACCCCCAAACCAATAAAAAGGCAAAAAATAACCAAAAAAAGAAATGCCATTCCCGTGTTGTGCGCAGAATTCCCCGGCCTCTTGTTATGTAGTTACACGCAGGGACCACCTTAGCTCAGCGCTGTAAACAAATGAAACGTTTCCCCTTCAAAGTTCAACCAGTCATAGAGGAATGATAGGAGCCTCACCAGCCACATGGGACCCCCGAGCTCCTGCAAAAGGCTGCAATATTCTGACGCCTCTAACAGCTGTGTTTCCAGCTTTCAATTATTGACAACGTGCAAAATCCAAATCCTACAAATTACAACATATAAAAAACACTATAAAACATGACCTTTTCCCTACCCCCAATTAGTCCCCAGTCGCTGGCGGCTGATGCAGAACGGCTCTGTAAGAAGTGTGGATGGATGTCAGCCCGTCCTCTGCGGACCTGCTCTGCTGCTCCTCTCCTCATTAGAGCCGGTTGTGTTCTGTTTCACTTTGTTGACAATGTATCTTTTATTTTAAATCTTTTATTTTTATCGTATTTGTCTTTTCATTTTTATTTTAACATTCTTATAGGGTAACTGGACCTTCAGTGACTTTTCAGAATGAGCTGTCCTGTGTGTGTCCATGAAGTATAACAATATTTATGGCCTTTATGTCTTATATTCTGCATTTTCACCAGTTTTGCCCTCTCCTGGCTCTATCTCTAATCTTCAGTTGTCTCTGAGCTGGTGGGTGTAGATAAACTGCCATGATGTCAGCTATACACAGAACACACAGACATTATGGCTTACTGCTTCCCTGTCTCTAAGTAGCACAAGTTCACAATCAGTAAAAGGATGGAGGACGTTATACTGAAGTATTGAGCTGTGTGGATGTGAATCCAGATTTAGAGGTAAAAGTCTGGTTAGAAAACTCAGCATGATCTTTCTGTTTCTCCTTCTACTTTTTTATTTTCATTCTGCTTCTGCTATTCTTTTTGCCATATATTATAATAAGAGGTGTAACCTGACACCATACTATGTTAACAATTTGTGTTGCTTTAATCAAGATGGAGTTGAGCTGTATTTTCACAGTAGATGGTAAGTTCAGGAGGTGAAGGTTGGGGATGAAGTGGCTCATAAGTGGGGAAAGAAGCAGGTTTGTCCAAAAAGATATTTTAAGAAGTTTATTTTATTCACCTGTACTATTGATTTATGCAAAGTACAGTTTTCACCTAACCCTTCCCCGACTTATGACTTACTAAGACATCAAGTGTTGGGCACCCGTCTTGGATGCAGGCTCAGGAGTTGAGACAGTATCTTTCCTGGCAAATGATGGCTGTGTTAGTAGTTATATTCTTGTATATAGGAGCAGCATTATAGTAGTTATATTCTTGTACATAGGAGCAGTATTATAGCAGTTATATTCTTGTACATAGGGGCAGTATTATAGTAGTTATATTCTTGTACATAGGGTCAGTATTATTGTACTTATATTCTTGTATATAGGGGCAGTAATATAGTAGTTATATTCTTTTACATAGGAGCAGTATTATAGTAGTTATATTCTTGTACATAGGAGCAGTATTATTGTACTTATATTCTTGTATATAGGGGCAGTATTATAGTAGTTATATTCTTGTATATAGGGGCAGTATTATAGTAGTTATATTCTTGTACATAGGAGCAGTATTATAGTAGTTATATTCTTGTACATAGGAGCAGTATTATAGTAGCTATATTCTTGTATATAGGGGCAGTATTATAGTAGTTATATTCTTGTACATAGGAGCAGTATTATAGTAGTTATATTCTTGTACATAGGAGCAGTATTATAGTAGTTATATTCTTGTACATAGGAGCAGTATTATAGTAATTATATTCTTGTACATAGGGGCAGTATTATTGTAGTTATATTCTTGTACATAGGAGCAGTATTATAGTAGTTATATTCTTGTACATAGGAGCAGTATTATAGTAGTTATATTCTTGTACATAGGAGCAGTATTATAGTAGTTATATTCTTGTACATAGGAGCAGTATTATAGTAGTTATATTCTTGTACATAGGAGCAGTATTATTGTACTTATATTCTTGTACATAGGAGCAGTATTATAGTAGTTATATTCTTGTACATAGGAGCAGTATTATAGTAGTTATATTCTTGTATATAGGGGCAGTATTATAGTAGTTATATTCTTGTACATAGGAGCAGTATTATAGTAGTTATATTCTTGTACATAGGAGCAGTATTATAGTAGTTATATTCTTGTACATAGGAGCAGTATTATAGTAATTATATTCTTGTACATAGGGGCAGTATTATTGTAGTTATATTCTTGTACATAGGAGCAGTATTATAGTAGTTATATTCTTGTACATAGGAGCAGTATTATAGTAGTTATATTCTTGTACATAGGAGCAGTATTATAGTAGTTATATTCTTGTACATAGGAGCAGTATTATAGTAGTTATATTCTTGTACATAGGAGCAGTATTATAGTAGTTATATTCTTGTACATAGGGGCAGTATTATAGTAGTTATATTCTTGTGCATAGGGGCAGTATTATAGTAGTAATATTCTTGTACATAGGGGGCAGTATTATAGTAGTTATATTCTTGTACATAGGGGCAGTATTATAGTAGTTATATTCTTGTACATAGGAGCAGTATTATAGTAATTATATTCTTGCACATAGGGGGAAGTATTATAGTAGTTATATTCTTGTACATAGCGGCAGTATTATAGTAGTTATATTCTTGTACATAGGGACAGTATTATAGTAGCTATATTCTTGTACATAGGGGGCAGTATTATTGTAGTTATATTCTTGTACATAGAGGCAGTATTATAGTAGTTATATTCTTGTACATAGGAGCGGTATTATAGTAGATATATTCTTGTATATAGGGGCAGTATTATAGTAGTTATATTCTTGTACATAGGGGCAGTATTATAGTAGTTATATTCTTGTACATAGAGGCAGTATTATAGTAGTTATATTCTTGCACATAAGAGCAGTATTATAGTAGTTATAGTCTTGTACACAGGAGGCAGTATTATAGTAGTTATATTCTTGTACATAGGGGGCAGTATTATAGTAGTTATATTCTTGTATATAGGAGCAGTATTATAGTAGTTATATTCTTGTACATAGGGACAGTATTATAGTAGTTATATTCTTGTATATAGGGGCAGTATTATAGTAGTTATATTCTTGTACATCAGTGCAGTATTATAGTAGTTATATTCTTGTATATAGGAGCAGTATTATAGTAGTTATATTCTTGTACATAGGGGCAGTATTATAGTAGTTATATTCTTGTACATAGAGGCAGTATTATAGTAGTTATATTCTTGCACATAGGAGCAGTATTATAGTAGTTATATTCTTGTATATAGGAGCAGTATTATAGTAGTTATATTCTTGTACATAGGGACAGTATTATAGTAGTTATATTCTTGTACATAGGGGCAGTATTATAGTAGTTATATTCTTGTGCATAGGGGGCAGTATTATAGTAGTTATATTCTTGTACATAGGGAGCAGTATTATAGTAGTTATATTCTTGTACATGGGGGCAGTATTATAGTAGTTATATTCTTGTACATAGGGGGCAGTATTATAGTAGTTATATTCTTGTACATAGAGGCAGTATTATAGTAGCTATATTCTTGTACATAGGAGCAGTATTATAGTAATTATATTCTTGCACATAGGGGGCAGTATTATAGTAGTTATATTCTTGTGCATAGCGGCAGTATTATAGTAGTTATATTCTTGTACATAGGGACAGTACTATAGTAGCTATATTCTTGTACATAGGGGGCAGTATTATTGTAGTTATATTCTTGTACATAGAGGCAGTATTATAGTAGTTATATTCTTGTACATAGGAGCGGTATTATAGTAGATATATTCTTGTATATAGGGGCAGTATTATAGTAGTTATATTCTTGTACATAGGGGCAGTATTATAGTAGTTATATTCTTGTACATAGAGGCAGTATTATAGTAGTTATATTCTTGCACATAAGAGCAGTATTATAGTAGTTATAGTCTTGTACACAGGAGGCAGTATTATAGTAGTTATATTCTTGTACATAGGGGGCAGTATTATAGTAGTTATATTCTTGTATATAGGAGCAGTATTATAGTAGTTATATTCTTGTACATAGGGACAGTATTATAGTAGTTATATTCTTGTATATAGGGGCAGTATTATAGTAGTTATATTCTTGTACATCAGTGCAGTATTATAGTAGTTATATTCTTGTATATAGGAGCAGTATTATAGTAGTTATATTCTTGTACATAGGGGCAGTATTATAGTAGTTATATTCTTGTACATAGAGGCAGTATTATAGTAGTTATATTCTTGCACATAGGAGCAGTATTATAGTAGTTATATTCTTGTATATAGGAGCAGTATTATAGTAGTTATATTCTTGTACATAGGGACAGTATTATAGTAGTTATATTCTTGTACATAGGGGCAGTATTATAGTAGTTATATTCTTGTGCATAGGGGGCAGTATTATAGTAGTTATATTCTTGTACATAGGGAGCAGTATTATAGTAGTTATATTCTTGTACATGGGGGCAGTATTATAGTAGTTATATTCTTGTACATAGGGGGCAGTATTATAGTAGTTATATTCTTGTACATAGGAGCAGTATTATAGTAGCTATATTCTTGTACATAGGGGCAGTATTATAGTAGTTATATTCTTGTACATAGAGGCAGTATTATAGTAGTTATATTCTTGTACATAGAGGCAGTATTATAGTAGTTATATTCTTGTACATAGGGGCAGTATTATAGTAGTTATATTCTTGTACATGGGGCAGTATTAGAGTAGTTATATTCTTGTACATAGGGGGCAGTATTATAGTTGTTATATTCTTGTACATAGGGACAGTATTATAGTAGTTATATTCTTGTACATAGCGGCAGTATTATAGTAGTTATATTCTTGTACATAGGGGGCAGTATTATAGTAGTTATATTCTTGTACATAGGGGCAGTATTATAGTAGTTATATTCTTGTACATAGGGGCAGTATTATAGTAGTTATATTCTTGTACATAGGGGCAGTATTATAGTAGTTATATTCTTGTACATAGGGGTAGTATTATTGTAGTTATATTCTTGTACATAGGGGCAGTATTATAGTAGTTATACTCTTGTAGATAGGGGGCAGTATTATAGTAGTTATATTCTTGTACATAGGGAGCAGTATTATAGTAGTTATATTCTTGTACATGGGGGCAGTATTATAGTAGTTATATTCTTGTACATAGGGGCAGTATTATAGTAGTTATATTCTTGTGCATAGAGGCGGTATTATAGTAGTTATATTCTTGTACATAGGGGCAGTATTATAGTAGTTATATTCTTGTACATAGGGGCAGTATTATAGTAGTTATATTCTTGTACATAGGGGGCAGTATTATAGTAGTTGTATTCTTGTACATAGGGGACAGTATTAGAGTAGTTATATTCTTGTACATAGGGGCAGTATTATAGTAGTTATATTCTTGTACATAGGAGCAGTATTATAGTAGTTATATTCTTGTACATAGGGGGTAGTATTATAGTAGTTATATTCTTGTACATAGGGGGTAGTATTATAGTATTTATTTTCTTGTACATAGGGGAGAGTATTAGAGTAGTTATATTCTTGTACATAGGTGGTAGTATTATAGTAGTTATATTCTTGTACATAGGGGGCAGTATTATAGTAGTTGTATTCTTGTACATAGGGACAGTATTATAGTAGTTATATTCTTGTACATAGGAGCAGTATTATAGTAGTTATATTCTTGTACATAGGGGCAGTATTATAGTAGTTATATTCTTGTACATAGGAGCAGTATTATAGTAGTTATATTCTTGTACATAGGGGGTAGTATTATAGTAGTTATATTCTTGTACATAGGGGGTAGTATTATAGTATTTATATTCTTGTACATAGGGGAGAGTATTAGAGTAGTTATATTCTTGTACATAGGTGGTAGTATTATAGTAGTTATATTCTTGTACATAGGGGTAGTATTATAGTAGTTATATCCTTGTACATGGGGGCAGTATTATAGTAGTTATATTCTTGTGCATAGAGGCGGTATTATAGTAGTTATATTCTTGTACATAGGGGCAGTATTATAGTAGTTATATTCTTGTACATAGGGGCAGTATTATAGTAGTTATATTCTTGCACATAGGAGCAGTATTATAGTAGTTATATTCTTGTATATAGGAGCAGTATTATAGTAGTTATATTCTTGTACATAGGGACAGTATTATAGTAGTTATATTCTTGTACATAGGGGCAGTATTATAGTAGTTATATTCTTGTGCATAGGGGGCAGTATTATAGTAGTTATATTCTTGTACATAGGGAGCAGTATTATAGTAGTTATATTCTTGTACATGGGGGCAGTATTATAGTAGTTATATTCTTGTACATAGGGGCAGTATTATAGTAGTTATATTCTTGTGCATAGAGGCGGTATTATAGTAGTTATATTCTTGTACATAGGGGCAGTATTATAGTAGTTATATTCTTGTACATAGGGGCAGTATTATAGTAGTTATATTCTTGTACATAGGGGGCAGTATTATAGTAGTTGTATTCTTGTACATAGGGGACAGTATTAGAGTAGTTATATTCTTGTACATAGGGGCAGTATTATAGTAGTTATATTCTTGTACATAGGAGCAGTATTATAGTAGTTATATTCTTGTACATAGGGGGTAGTATTATAGTAGTTATATTCTTGTACATAGGGGGTAGTATTATAGTATTTATTTTCTTGTACATAGGGGAGAGTATTAGAGTAGTTATATTCTTGTACATAGGTGGTAGTATTATAGTAGTTATATTCTTGTACATAGGGGGCAGTATTATAGTAGTTGTATTCTTGTACATAGGGACAGTATTATAGTAGTTATATTCTTGTACATAGGAGCAGTATTATAGTAGTTATATTCTTGTACATAGGGGCAGTATTATAGTAGTTATATTCTTGTACATAGGAGCAGTATTATAGTAGTTATATTCTTGTACATAGGGGGTAGTATTATAGTAGTTATATTCTTGTACATAGGGGGTAGTATTATAGTATTTATATTCTTGTACATAGGGGAGAGTATTAGAGTAGTTATATTCTTGTACATAGGTGGTAGTATTATAGTAGTTATATTCTTGTACATAGGGGTAGTATTATAGTAGTTATATCCTTGTACATGGGGGCAGTATTATAGTAGTTATATTCTTGTGCATAGAGGCGGTATTATAGTAGTTATATTCTTGTACATAGGGGCAGTATTATAGTAGTTATATTCTTGTACATAGGGGCAGTATTATAGTAGTTATATTCTTGCACATAGGAGCAGTATTATAGTAGTTATATTCTTGTATATAGGAGCAGTATTATAGTAGTTATATTCTTGTACATAGGGACAGTATTATAGTAGTTATATTCTTGTACATAGGGGCAGTATTATAGTAGTTATATTCTTGTGCATAGGGGGCAGTATTATAGTAGTTATATTCTTGTACATAGGGAGCAGTATTATAGTAGTTATATTCTTGTACATGGGGGCAGTATTATAGTAGTTATATTCTTGTACATAGGGGGCAGTATTATAGTAGTTATATTCTTGTACATGGGGCAGTATTATAGTAGTTATATTCTTGTACATAGGAGCAGTATTATAGTAGCAATATTCTTGTACATAGGGGCAGTATTATAGTAGTTATATTCTTGTACATAGAGGCAGTAATATAGTAGTTATATTCTTGTACATAGAGGCAGTATTATAGTAGTTATATTCTTGTACATAGGGGCAGTATTATAGTAGTTATATTCTTGTACATGGGGCAGTATTAGAGTAGTTATATTCTTGTACATAGGGGGCAGTATTATAGTTGTTATATTCTTGTACATAGGGACAGTATTATAGTAGTTATATTCTTGTACATAGCGGCAGTATTATAGTAGTTATATTCTTGTACATAGGGGGCAGTATTATAGTAGTTATATTCTTGTACATAGGGGCAGTATTATAGTAGTTATATTCTTGTACATAGGGGCAGTATTATAGTAGTTATATTCTTGTACATAGGGGCAGTATTATAGTAGTTATATTCTTGTACATAGGGGTAGTATTATTGTAGTTATATTCTTGTACATAGGGGCAGTATTATAGTAGTTATACTCTTGTAGATAGGGGGCAGTATTATAGTAGTTATATTCTTGTACATAGGGAGCAGTATTATAGTAGTTATATTCTTGTACATGGGGGCAGTATTATAGTAGTTATATTCTTGTACATAGGGGTAGTATTATAGTAGTTATATCCTTGTACATGGGGGCAGTATTATAGTAGTTATATTCTTGTGCATAGAGGCGGTATTATAGTAGTTATATTCTTGTACATAGGGGCAGTATTATAGTAGTTATATTCTTGTACATAGGGGCAGTATTATAGTAGTTATATTCTTGCACATAGGAGCAGTATTATAGTAGTTATATTCTTGTATATAGGAGCAGTATTATAGTAGTTATATTCTTGTACATAGGGACAGTATTATAGTAGTTATATTCTTGTACATAGGGGCAGTATTATAGTAGTTATATTCTTGTGCATAGGGGGCAGTATTATAGTAGTTATATTCTTGTACATAGGGAGCAGTATTATAGTAGTTATATTCTTGTACATGGGGGCAGTATTATAGTAGTTATATTCTTGTACATAGGGGGCAGTATTATAGTAGTTATATTCTTGTACATGGGGCAGTATTATAGTAGTTATATTCTTGTACATAGGAGCAGTATTATAGTAGCTATATTCTTGTACATAGGGGCAGTATTATAGTAGTTATATTCTTGTACATAGAGGCAGTATTATAGTAGTTATATTCTTGTACATAGAGGCAGTATTATAGTAGTTATATTCTTGTACATAGGGGCAGTATTATAGTAGTTATATTCTTGTACATGGGGCAGTATTAGAGTAGTTATATTCTTGTACATAGGGGGCAGTATTATAGTTGTTATATTCTTGTACATAGGGACAGTATTATAGTAGTTATATTCTTGTACATAGCGGCAGTATTATAGTAGTTATATTCTTGTACATAGGGGGCAGTATTATAGTAGTTATATTCTTGTACATAGGGGCAGTATTATAGTAGTTATATTCTTGTACATAGGGGCAGTATTATAGTAGTTATATTCTTGTACATAGGGGCAGTATTATAGTAGTTATATTCTTGTACATAGGGGTAGTATTATTGTAGTTATATTCTTGTACATAGGTGCAGTATTATAGTAGTTATACTCTTGTAGATAGGGGGCAGTATTATAGTAGTTATATTCTTGTACATAGGGAGCAGTATTATAGTAGTTATATTCTTGTACATGGGGGCAGTATTATAGTAGTTATATTCTTGTACATAGGGGCAGTATTATAGTAGTTATATTCTTGTGCATAGGGGCAGTATTATAGTAGTTATATTCTTGTACATAGGGGCAGTATTATAGTAGTTATATTCTTGTACATAGGGGGCAGTATTATAGTAGTTGTATTCTTGTACATAGGGGACAGTATTAGAGTAGTTATATTCTTGTACATAGGGGCAGTATTATAGTAGTTATATTCTTGTACATAGGAGCAGTATTATAGTAGTTATATTCTTGTACATAGGGGGTAGTATTATAGTAGTTATATTCTTGTACATAGGGGGTATTATTATAGTATTTATATTCTTGTACATAGGGGAGAGTATTAGAGTAGTTATATTCTTGTACATAGGTGGTAGTATTATAGTAGTTATATTCTTGTACATAGGGGGCAGTATTATAGTAGTTGTATTCTTGTACATAGGGACAGTATTATAGTAGTTATATTCTTGTACATAGGAGCAGTATTATAGTAGTTATATTCTTGTACATAGGGGCAGTATTATAGTAGTTATATTCTTGTACATAGGAGCAGTATTATAGTAGTTATATTCTTGTACATAGGGGGTAGTGTTATAGTAGTTATATTCTTGTACATAGGGGGTAGTATTATAGTATTTATATTCTTGTACATAGGGGAGAGTATTAGAGTAGTTATATTCTTGTACATAGGTGGTAGTATTATAGTAGTTATATCCTTGTACATGGGGGCAGTATTATAGTAGTTATATTCTTGTACATAGGGACAGTATTATAGTAGTTATATTCTTTTACGTAGGGAGCAGTATTATAGTAGTCATATTCTTGTACATAGTGGCAGTGTTATAGTAGTTATATTCTTGTACATAGGGGCAGTATTATAGTAGTTATATTCTTGTACATAGAGGGCAGTATTATAGTAGTTATATTCTTGTACATAGGGAGCAGTATTATAGTAGTTATATTCTTGTACATAGGAGCAGTATTATAGTAGTTATATTCTTGTACATAGGGGGCAGGATTATAGAAGTTATATTCTGTACATAGGGGGCAGTATTATAGTAGTTATATTCTTGTACATAGGGGGCAGTATTATAGTAGTTATATTCTTGTACATAGGGGCAGTATTATAATAGTTATATTCTTGTGCATAGAGGCGGTATTATAGTAGTTATATTCTTGTACATAGAGGGCAGTATTATAGTAGTTATATTCTTGTGCATAGAGGCGGTATTATAGTAGTTATATTCTTGTACATAGAGGGCACTATTATAGTAGTTATACTCTTGTAGATAGGGGGCAGTATTATAGTAGTTATATTCTTGTACATAGGGAGCAGTATTATAGTAGTTATATTCTTGTACATGGGGGCAGTATTATAGTAGTTATATTCTTGTACATAGGGGCAGTATTATAGTAGTTATATTCTTGTGCATAGAGGCGGTATTATAGTAGTTATATTCTTGTACATAGGGGCAGTATTATAGTAGTTATATTCTTGTACATAGGGGCAGTATTATAGTAGTTATATTCTTGTACATAGGGGGCAGTATTATAGTAGTTGTATTCTTGTACATAGGGGACAGTATTAGAGTAGTTATATTCTTGTACATAGGGGCAGTATTATAGTAGTTATATTCTTGTACATAGGAGCAGTATTATAGTAGTTATATTCTTGTACATAGGGGGTAGTATTATAGTAGTTATATTCTTGTACATAGGGGGTAGTATTATAGTATTTATATTCTTGTACATAAGGGAGAGTATTAGAGTAGTTATATTCTTGTACATAGGGGCAGTATTATACTAGTTATATTCTTGTACATAGGAGCAGTATTATAGTAGTTATATTCTTGTACATAGGGGTAGTATTATAGTAGTTATATCCTTGTACATAGGAGCAGTATTATACTAGTTATATTCTTGTACATAGGAGCAGTATTATAGTATTTATATTCTTGTACATAGGGGAGAGTATTAGAGTAGTTATATTCTTGTACATAGGTGGTAGTATTATAGTAGTTATATCCTTGTACATGGGGGCAGTATTATAGTAGTTATATTCTTGTACATAGGGACAGTATTATAGTAGTTATATTCTTTTACGTAGGGAGCAGTATTATAGTAGTCATATTCTTGTACATAGTGGCAGTGTTATAGTAGTTATATTCTTGTACATAGGAGCAGTATTATAGTAGTTATATTCTTGTAGATAGGAGCAGTATTATAGTAGTCATATTCTTGTACATAGGGGCAGTATTATAGTAGTTATATTCTTGTACATAGAGGGCAGTATTATAGTAGTTATATTCTTGTACATAGGGAGCAGTATTATAGTAGTTATATTCTTGTACATAGGAGCAGTATTATAGTAGTTATATTCTTGTACATAGGGGGCAGGATTATAGAAGTTATATTCTGTACATAGGGGGCAGTATTATAGTAGTTATATTCTTGTACATAGGGGGCAGTATTATAGTAGTTATATTCTTGTACATAGGGGCAGTATTATAATAGTTATATTCTTGTGCATAGAGGCGGTATTATAGTAGTTATATTCTTGTACATAGAGGGCAGTATTATAGTAGTTATATTCTTGTGCATAGAGGCGGTATTATAGTAGTTATATTCTTGTACATAGAGGGCACTATTATATTAGTTATACTCTTGTAGATAGGGGGCAGTATTATAGTAGTTATATTCTTGTACATAGGGAGCAGTATTATAGTAGTTATATTCTTGTACATGGGGGCAGTATTATAGTTGTTATATTCTTGTACATAGGGGCAGTATTATAGTAGTTCTATTCTTGTGCATAGAGGCGGTATTATAGTAGTTATATTCTTGTACATAGGGGCAGTATTATAGTAGTTATATTCTTGTACATAGGGGCAGTATTATAGTAGTTATATTCTTGTACATAGGGGGCAGTATTATAGTAGTTGTATTCTTGTACATAGGGGACAGTATTAGAGTAGTTATATTCTTGTACATAGGGGCAGTATTATAGTAGTTATATTCTTGTACATAGGAGCAGTATTATAGTAGTTATATTCTTGTACATAGGGGGTAGTATTATAGTAGTTATATTCTTGTACATAGGGGGTAGTATTATAGTATTTATATTCTTGTACATAAGGGAGAGTATTAGAGTAGTTATATTCTTGTACATAGGGGCAGTATTATACTAGTTATATTCTTGTACATAGGAGCAGTATTATAGTAGTTATATTCTTGTACATAGGGGTAGTATTATAGTAGTTATATCCTTGTACATAGGAGCAGTATTATAGTAGCTATATTCTTGTACATAGGGTCAGTATTATACTAGTTATATTCTTGTACATAGGAGCAGTATTATAGTAGTTATATTCTTGTACATAGGGGTAGTATTATAGTAGTTATATCCTTGTACATGGGGGCAGTATTATAGTAGTTATATTCTTGTACATAGGGACAGTATTATAGTAGTTATATTCTTTTACGTAGGGAGCAGTATTATAGTAGTCATATTCTTGTACATAGTGGCAGTGTTATAGTAGTTATATTCTTGTACATAGGGGCAGTATTATAGTAGTTATATTCTTGTACATAGAGGGCAGTATTATAGTAGTTATATTCTTGTACATAGGGAGCAGTATTATAGTAGTTATATTCTTGTACATAGGAGCAGTATTATAGTAGTTATATTCTTGTACATAGGGGGCAGGATTATAGAAGTTATATTCTGTACATTGGAGCAGTATTATAGTAGTTATATTCTTGTACATAGGGGGCAGGATTATAGAAGTTATATTCTGTACATAGGGGGCAGTATTATAGTAGTTATATTCTTGTACATAGGGGGCAGTATTATAGTAATTATATTCTTGTACATAGGGGCAGTATTATAATAGTTATATTCTTGTGCATAGAGGCGGTATTATAGTAGTTATATTCTTGTACATAGAGGGCAGTATTATAGTAGTTATATTCTTGTGCATAGAGGCAGTATTATAGTAGTTACATTCTTGTACATAGGGGGCAGTATTATAGTAGTTATATTTGTGTACATAGGGGCAGTATTATAGTAGTTATATTCTTGTACATAGGAGCAGTATTATAGTAGTTATATTCTTGTACATAGGGGGCAGTATTATAGTAGTTATATTCTTGTGCATAGAGGCAGTATTATAGTAGTTATATTCTTGTACATAGGGGGCAGTATTATAGTAGTTATATTCGTGTACATAGGGGCAGTATTATAGTAGTTATATTCTTGTACATAGGAGCAGTATTATAGTAGTTATATTCTTGTACATAGGGGCAGTATTATAGTAGTTATATTCTTGTACATAGAGGGCACTATTATAGTAGTTATATTCTTGTACATAGGGGGCAGTACTATAGTAGTTATATTCTTGTGCATAGAGGCGGTATTATAGTAGTTATATTCTTGTGCATAGAGGCGGTATTATAGTAGTTATATTCTTGTGCATAGAGGCGGTATTATAGTAGTTATATTCTTGTACATAGAGGGCACTATTATAGTAGTTATATTCTTGTACATAGGAGCAGTATTATAGTAGTTATATTCTTGTACATAGGGGGCAGTATTATAGTAGTTATATTCTTGTACATAGGGGGCAGTATTATAGTAGCTATATTCTTGTATATAGGGGGCAGTATTATAGTAGATATATTCTTGTACATAGGGAGCAGTATTATAGTAGTTATATTCTTGTACATAGGGGGCAGTATTATGATACTTGGATCGTTGTTGAGTATCACTGCATCATTCATAATGTATTAATAATACAAGACACACTCATTAGATATACTGAATTAGACTTAGATATCAGTGAGACAGTATTTTTTGTAGTAATTAGATGTAGCCAGTGACTCCGCGGTGGATTTGACGCCTCTCGTTTGCTGTGCTTTCCCCTCTGCGCCTTTCTTCTTGCCTCGGGTTGGCAGGGAGGTGGTTGAGCGCTCGGAGCACGTACTTTGGATGTTTTCGGATCTCAGACTTGCTCCTTCTTTGCTTCTCTCTTCCGCTGGTTTTGAAAACATCAAATTTAAACCCACATCAACCATCGCTCTGACACAGACACAAGCGCTCGCTCTCATATTTTGGCTCTTTAACCCTCTCGGTTCTCCTTGAGAAAGCAAAAAGAGAATTTTTTCATGAAAGATGTGAAATGCAGAAGATGAATCAGAGAAGCCGGCAGAGATCACTTTTCAGCAGTGTGTACATGGTGGCAGTAATAAAAGGGCTATTTCTTCTACTCGGCCTCTGTTCTCAGTAGTGATTGCTCTCTGTTCCTTCCTTATGTCTCTGACAACCACAATCAGGTGACGATAGTTCATCATTAATGCACCTGTCATTCTCACATGAAATTACTTATCCCTATCACTAATAATATTATCATTTCATATCTCTAGTGCCAGTATTATATTTGCACTCTGCGAGGAGGATTTTATCTTTTCCTACGTTTATCCATATATGTCTGACAACTCCACTGATTTTATAGAGCTGGGGGAAAGGGAAGCTAATCTACTGCCAGCCAGATGACTTTTATCTCATGGTTATGGCCATCCTTAGAATCACTAAGTTTTGGTGTCATTAAACAGGTTAACAACCATTTTCCAATTTGCCATATAGAGTCCAATGAATGTGATTATTTGGGTTCTCTTACTAACCAAGGACAATACTCAGCAATACTGAGCAGTGTTACTGTGAATCCAGCTCTGCGGGTGAAATTCACTGTCGAGAGATCACCAGCCCCCTGGTGGTCACGCAGATCCATCTGCTGTGATCTTTTTGTCACAAACAGCTGCCTGCTTCCCCCTATCGTCAGGACAGTTACGCGATATTGACCGACGATTAACGGAGGAGGCCGCAGGCTGATTTCACTAATAGGCAGGTTATTGAGAAACTAACAGTGAGCGTATGGTATATACACCTCCTATTACAACTCTTGAAATATGTGTATATATCCCCGGTGCGGTCACTGACTACTCGCTGCCACCACCAGTCATTTATACAGGCTGACTGGACGCCTGATTTCTGGTAGCGTATGACTTCAGGGTGCGGTTTACAGAATAAAAACAAACAGAACTATTACATTTTATATTTAATCCAGAATGATTGGTAGTGTTTATAAAAAATGTACAAAAGATTTTACAAAGAGGACAAAACAATATGGCATATACAATCACATGACATAAAAAGGAATAACGAAAGAAACTTACTACGCTGCTCACAGAGAGGAGTCAGCTTAGTGAAGGAGAGCACTTCGATTGGAAACCTCCGGTGAACGGCTATCATACGTACACCGTCCCTCTGGATAAGACCTTAGCTTCAACTAGGAGGAGGAGAACCCTGTCCTGGAGGAATGAATCCAACCAGGCCAAGGATGTTCGAGACTTTGTGGCCGCCTGGCCGCAGTGTCCTACTAATAGTGAGTCCTCTAGGAACAACCCTGCCGACAATGTCTGCACCCCTACCATTCCTGAAACATTTCCTCGTCTAGTTTGCCTAAAAAGGGAGAAGCTTAGGGGGGTGTACTGTCAAGGCGGTAACTCATCAGCGCTTCCCTACTCACCGTGGTCACCATGCGGCTTCTCCTCAGGACGGCACGCTGTGGTTTGCCTCTTGTAGCATTCCTCAGCACTTCTGCATCTGAGTGGGCTTTCCATCTGGCCTTAGCGGGGGGGTGTGTGGTCGGTCTCTACAGGAATTTAACCCTGCTGTGTCCTGCAGAAATTAGGTTCCCCGGCCTATCCCGTGCCAGCAGCCTCTTTATTAGGCAGCTCCTACCATCACTCATGGCCCGGACATTGGTTCATAGCCCTGTTTGTTCTGCTAGTGTCCTGTTTGTCCATTTGTGTTTTGTTTCTCCTATTATAGACTCTGCTCGTTTAACCGTCCTGTCTGACCTCTCTGCTCCTGAACTCGGCTACAGATCCTGAATCTGCGCTGTCTGCCCCGACTTCGAACCATCTGACCACGTCTTTGTCTTCGCACCTCCTGTACCTCGTACCCGCACCTTTGACCCTCTGGTCAGCTGCTGCAGTCCTGGGGACTATCCTGGAGTTGTATCTGGTGTCTACCAGCAGCCCAGCCTATCCTCACCATCAGAGGCTCTGGTGAAGACCTGATAGACATCTAGTCGCGCCCCTCCTGGGTAGACCGGGCCCATGGTATAGTGGTTCCACAGCCACCAGGGTTCCAGACAGTGACCATTGCTGAAAAGCAAAGTGCAGGAGAAATGTCTGTAAAAATATGCAAGTGGCTGCCGTAGCCAGCAATCCAGAAGGGGTTATCAGGCTTTAAAAAGGAAGGATTCTTCAGGAGACATCTATGGACCTTCAGGTTTGTGGGAAGTAGCCCGGCTGCTTATATCCAAAGAAGAGGCCATCACCAGTACATACTTCCATCTTCAAGACCCAACAATGTTTTTCTTCCATATTTTATGGACTTTTTTTTGGAAGAATTGTCTTGATTTTTGCTTACTCGTCCCTTTAAATGCCATAGAGTCGTCTTAAATTGGGTCATTTCTTCGTAAGCACAACGTCTCAGACTACAGGGTCTATATGGGATTGGGTTTACTGAGCTTCTTCTCTCCAAATCTTAGTGCCATGGTCCCAATTTTTGTCAGTGGGCCACAGGAGAGGCAGACAATCAGTTACTCGCCATTGATCTCCGCTGATTGCATCATTAATGTTACGGTCCACGGGTGCTTCAATGAGGCTGATACCAGAACAAGAAGGTGGGAAACAGAGCAAATCTGACTCTATCCCAATCGTCTGCTTCTTAAAGGCACCCATGTGCCCACCACCTACATCTCTGCGAATAGGGGTCTCTGAGTGGGTATTGAATGGAGTCGGAGATCTGCTGTGTCCTTCTATTCTAAGACAATGGAAGAGGAGCGTAATGTCATTATTATGTACTAGTCCCTCGGGGGCGGTTTAAATACCCAGACGGGAGCGTGGAAAGTGCGTTCCTCTCTCCACTTTTGTCTCCTTATAACTATTGAACCATATGATTGCCATCTGACCTCTTGGAATAACGCGGATTGAGAATTCAGCAGACTTGTCCTGAAGTTTGTGTCTCATAATGTTATCTGCAGTCCTATGTAAAACCATAAATAAAATAATGTGAAATCACCAATAAAACGACTAATACGGCTCTGCTACATGCGAGCGCTCTGAAATAATGAATGCATAGATTGCAAATATCTGCTTCATTCCTTTATAGCAGCACATAGAATGGGGGGGGGGGGTACTTACTTAAAGGGTACCACCTGCATTAGTTAAATGTACAGGTGTGCAAAATTTTTACTCTTTAAGGAGTCAGTTTTTTTTAATTTTTGTCTTTTTTGCGTGTTTTCATTTTTAACCTCTCCAGGGCGAGTTTCATTTCACCAAACCATGGAGTGGAAAATGGGAAAAAATAATCCCAAGTGGAGAGAAATTAAAAAGAAACAAAAAAAAAAAGCCAATGCGATTCCTCCTTTGTTTTTTAGGTTTAATGTTTATGGTTGTGTCACTATGAAGTAAAAATGACCCGGCGATATAATTCTTCAGGTCAGGACGATGGTGTCGATACTAAATTTGCTTTTATTATATTTTAGGGGTTAAAAAATTTCAGAGCTTTGTAATAAAATATTTAAAAGTTTTGTGTCGATCTTTTCTGTGATTAGTAACTTTATTTTTCCATAAGTGGAGCCAATTGAGGACTTGTTATTTGGGCGCCAAAAGTGACGATTTTTATTTATACCATCTTGGGGGACGTACAAGGTTTTCATCACTTTTTCCCCCTGGTTTTGGGGAAAGAACAGCAACCTTTTTTTTTAAATTAGGAATTCATGGTATGGACAAAAAATGTCAATTTAGCAATTACTCAATACTAAAAGGTAATTTTTATGCTTTTTTCCACTTTTTATGACTTCCTTTGGGGACTTGAACTTGCGATCTCTTGATCACCTGTATGATATGCATTATTCCTATCAATATTAATAGGCTCTGCCACAAATGTCTCATCCAGGGTCCTGCATTCCGCCTGAGCTCAGGGTCCGCACACATAGGGGGAAAAGGTGGCGGCACATACTCAGCCATGTCTATTAGCTTCTATAGGAGCACGAAAAAAATGTTCAAACCCATAAAAACTAAAGGACAGATGTCTCCTGCGTGAAGGGATTATTTTAGTTTTATATGCATAAAGTTTCATCACTGTATAAATAATTCTATAACTTTCTAAGATACTCCGATCTGAGCAGTGGATACAATTGTATCAGTCTGAGCCTCACACTGTATCAGTCCTGGTCCCCTCCTGTAGGCCCCTGTGCAGACGCAGCTCCATAACTCAGTGCCCGCACTCTTATCTCTGCTGTACCGGTGCGGCGGTCGTGCACTCGATTCCATCTCACCTCCTGTAGGCCCCTGTGCAGACGCAGCTCCATAACTCAGTGCCCGCACTCTTATCTCTGCTGTACCGGTGCGGCGGTCGTGCACTCGATTCCATCTCCCCTCCTGTAGGCCCCTGTGCAGACGCAGCTCCATAACTCAGTGCCCGCACTCTTATTTCTGCTGTACCGGTGCGGCGGTCGTGCACTCGATTCCATCTCACCTCCTGTAGGCCCCTGTGCAGACGCAGCTCCATAACTCAGTGCCCGCACTCTTATCTCTGCTGTACCGGTGCGGCGGTCGTGCACTCGATTCCATCTCACCTCCTGTAGGCCCCTGTGCAGACGCAGCTCCATAACTCAGTGCCCGCACTCTTATCTCTGCTGTACCGGTGCGGCGGTCGTGCACTCGATTCCATCTCATCTCCTGTAGGCCCCTGTGCAGACGCAGCTCCATAACTCAGTGCCCGCACTCTTATCTCTGCTGTACCGGTGCGGCGGTCGTGCACTCGATTCCATCTCATCTCCTGTAGGCCCCTGTGCAGACGCAGCTCCATAACTCAGTGCCCGCACTCTTGACGCGCCCCCTGGGCCATATTCTTTAGGGGAATACCCGGAGCCGGATCAGATGGGAGTTGTAGTCTTCCGAGTGGCTGTGACCCGGTCCGTGCCCAGGGTGTCAAACTCAGTTGTATGTGGCAGTCCTACAGATGTTATAAGTTCTTTATTGTCGACTACGCCACCCGTTGTATTGCGGTCACTGTGGCCGCCGCTGCAGCAGGGTCCGCTGAGGCTGGTGGTGTAGGTGCAGCTCTGGTGATATAACCCCCAACGGGTGGGGTATAGCCTCAGGGGGATCAGGTGCAGAGGATGGGAGTTGTGGTGATGCAGTGTAGACGGCAATCAGAGACTGAGTCGGGTTATGCAGTTTAGGATGTTTTACTCACTGCTGATGTTCTGGTCACTCCAGCTTCGAGTGACCTCCCGAGCCGTGCTGCGTCCACCAGGTTCTGGATCCAGCCAACTCCCAAATAAGTCCGGAGCGTGACCCTGAGCTCTCCTTCAGTCCTTTCTCTGGCCGTCCCCACTATTGATCCACCCAGGTCCAGCTCCCTCGGGCCTTCTGTTGGGACACCCTTGGCCTTGGGTTCCCTGACCCTCCACGTGGTATGCCTTCGTGGTGGATGTGGTGGGTGACCGTGGCAAACGCTGCCCACGGTCTCCGGTCTCTGGCTGGGGAGTGTTTTTACCCCCACCAGCTTGGGTTCCGGTACCCTGTGCCGACTCTTCACCCGGGGATTTAGTTTGGGGTCTTAGAGTCCTTTTCTTCTGTGCCTCTGGGTCTCTCTCTCTCTCCTCTCTCACTCTGGGTCTCTCTTCTCCTCTGCTCCTGACTTTCTCTCTGCAACTGACCCTGTTCTTAGTTGGTGCCCACCTTATATACACCCTCTATGTGTGAGCTCAGGTGACCAGCACCCAATGAGCTCCTATCTTTACCCAGGCTGCTCCCCCTATCTGCCCCTACACTACTTGGGATGTACCACCCCCCTCCCACTCCAGCCAGGAACAGACTCGGTCGTACCTGCACATTTCTAAGTGGGAGTACCGTCGGCCTGTTCCTCGGAAATGGGATGTGTGTAGTGCATGCAGCCTACCGAGCTCAGTTCCACACTCCTTCCTTACCCGGGAGTGGAATATCACACCTCTGGGTTGAGGTGCAATACCCCTGTAGCAGCCGAATCCTCAGGGTGCTACATTCCCCCCTGGTAAATCACAGCACGTCCTCGGGCTGTAAGACAAAAACACCAAAGCATACAAATTTTTATAAACATATAAAACATTATATAAATAACATATCTTAGCAGATAAAACATTCTCGTCGTCTCTTGTTTCCTCCTCCGGTCACTGTGCAACGTGTGACTGGGTAAAGTGCGACAGTCTTTCTAGAAAAATGGTTTTTCCTATAAAACCGGTAGGGGGCGCTTTAGGACGCGCAACTATCTACAGGGATATGGCCGCTCTCAGTCCTCGGCCAGTTAAGGAGGGAAAGGGAATGGCTGCTCACAGTCCTCAGCCTGTGGGATTAAGGGGTTAACGGGTAAACAGTTCACTCAGCTGGTCCCAACGGGGACTATATTAGCAGCAGCAACAGTTTCTTTATACCCCGATCGGGTAACTTATTTACAGCTTCTGCTTCGCTGTCCTCAACGACGGCGTCCTCCTGCTCTTGCTTTGGGGATCTCAGCTTCAGACCCGTCCGGATCCTCTTGCTCTTCCTCCTCACATCGCAGCTCCTCCTCTGTCAGGCGATGCACATGGAGGGCGTAAGGTCCTTTGGCACACTTGTGCCGGGTAAAGGTGACCTCGTCCCCGATATAAAGGTCACGACCCCTGTGCCCCTCCGGCAGATGGGACTCCACATCTCTGCGCGTGACAAAGACGTCGCCGGGGGTGTTGTGGTCTCTGACGAAGCCCCACCCATGCTGCATATTGAACTTAATTACAGTCCCGGTGGTGCGGGGACTGTGCGCTGCACGGGGGTCTCTCCTGGCCTGGCTCTTCTGCTCCGCGCTCCTTACTTGAGCTTGCTGTTCCCGGACCCGCCTCTCTCTCCGCTCCCTCGCAAACTCCTCGAGCTGTTGGCGGCAGCACTCAGCACGCTCCGCTGCAGCTGCCCTGGTTTCCTGAGTGAACCCCATTAGATCTTCTCCGGTGGGGTCCCACTCAAACTGCGCTTCCGCTAGCGGGGGCGAGATCCTTATTACGGGCTTCGGAGCCGGAATCAGGGGTGCACACATGGCCCCAACCCTCCTCTGGTGCTCCAGTTCGTAATATTTCTGGGGCCAGATGAAAGGCTGCCTGTCCAGCCACGTGTGCTGGGCAAACAAGTCCTCTCCCAGACGCGGCACCCTTGATTTTGCGGGTGCGGGCGCGGTGGTGGTGGCGCCCGGGTTGCCCAGGCCTTGCGGCCAGGCCTGGGGCACCTGGAAGGTGAAGGGCACCGTTAGGACGGCGGCGCCCTGGGCTACCTGGCCTTGCGGCCAGGCCGGAGGCTCCGCGGAGGTAGGGGGCGCTGTTGGTGATGCGACGCCCGGGGGTACTAGGCCTTGCGACCAGGCTGGTGGTACTTCCTGCTTGGTCACGCTCGGGGTCGAGGCGTGTGACGTCACAGGGGTCGCGGCTGCGGCTTCCGGTTGGGGCCTAGTCTGCGTCGGTGACATGGCGTTTTCGGGCACAGCAGGGGGACTTTCGGGCTCTGCGACGGGGAGCTGGGGCAGGTAAGCGGTGTCCCGGTTTGGGGTATAGACGTCCCCTTTACCTGCCTCCATGCGTTCGGCTCCCTTCTCGGCGCCGTCTCCGGCCTTGGGTCCTCCCGCGCCATCCTCAGAGGCGGTCTGTCTCCTCATCTTGGCTGGCGTGCTCCGGGTCTTGGTTTGCTGGGCCATCTCTCGGCTCCACTCCGCCAATGTCTCTCGCTGTACCCGGGCCATCCTCCTTGCGAGGCCCTCCAGGGCAGTCTGTGCACACTCCCGGTCTCGGGGGAGCTGTGCGAGGACCTCCACTAGGCCTAGTGGGGTCGTGGTTTCCAGCAGGCTCCTGACCAACGGGTCGGTGCTGCTCTGCTCTTCTTCCAGCAGGCTCCTGGCCAGCGGGCCGGTGCTGCTCTGCTCTCTCGCCATCTCCGGGTGAGATTCTCTGCTACTCTTCTCCAGGCTTCCTGCCTCCGGGTGCGCTCGCTCCAGACTGCTCCAGGCGGCACCCATCTTCGTTCTTTTCTTTCGTCTCCTCCCACTTCGAGGGCGGTCCCGGGGCCACTGGGTGACCGTCAGCTCCAGGGGCGGTTCTTTCACGCTGACAGACACCTCTAGCATCACAGTCTCTGTTGGTGGGGGCGGTTTCCACTTTTGGCGCCATTTTCGGTCCTGGCCCACGATGGGAGGTGGCCTCTTGCCACCCTCTGGCACGCCCATAATGGCGTCCGCTCTTCCAAGGCGGGAAACCTTTGGAAATGGCGGGAATCGTCTCCCAGTGGCGGGAAACTCTGCAGATGGCGGGAAAACGCTGTTAATGGCGGACAACCAGCTGGAATCGACTGGTGATGGGGTCCGATGGCGGGGACCCTCCGGAACCGGCAGGAGACTTCTTTTTGAGGTAAACTCATTCTTTTCTTCAGGCACGCAGTACCCGGGTGTTGCGGGCACGTAATCCTGCCGACTACGCCAAAGTTGACGCGCCCCCTGGGCCATATTCTTTAGGGGAATACCCGGAGCCGGATCAGATGGGAGTTGTAGTCTTCCGAGTGGCTGTGACCCGGTCCGTGCCCAGGGTGTCAAACTCAGTTGTATGTGGCAGTCCTACAGATGTTATAAGTTCTTTATTGTCGACTACGCCACCCGTTGTATTGCGGTCACTGTGGCCGCCGCTGCAGCAGGGTCCGCTGAGGCTGGTGGTGTAGGTGCAGCTCTGGTGATATAACCCCCAACGGGTGGGGTATAGCCTCAGGGGGATCAGGTGCAGAGGATGGGAGTTGTGGTGATGCAGTGTAGACGGCAATCAGAGACTGAGTCGGGTTATGCAGTTTAGGATGTTTTACTCACTGCTGATGTTCTGGTCACTCCAGCTTCGAGTGACCTCCCGAGCCGTGCTGCGTCCACCAGGTTCTGGATCCAGCCAACTCCCAAATAAGTCCGGAGCGTGACCCTGAGCTCTCCTTCAGTCCTTTCTCTGGCCGTCCCCACTATTGATCCACCCAGGTCCAGCTCCCTCGGGCCTTCTGTTGGGACACCCTTGGCCTTGGGTTCCCTGACCCTCCTCGTGGTATGCCTTCGTGGTGGATGTGGTGGGTGACCGTGGCAAACGCTGCCCACGGTCTCCGGTCTCTGGCTGGGGAGTGTTTTTACCCCCACCAGCTTGGGTTCCGGTACCCTGTGCCGACTCTTCACCCGGGGATTTAGTTTGGGGTCTTAGAGTCCTTTTCTTCTGTGCCTCTGGGTCTCTCTCTCTCTCCTCTCTCACTCTGGGTCTCTCTTCTCCTCTGCTCCTGACTTTCTCTCTGCAACTGACCCTGTTCTTAGTTGGTGCCCACCTTATATACACCCTCTATGTGTGAGCTCAGGTGACCAGCACCCAATGAGCTCCTATCTTTACCCAGGCTGCTCCCCCTATCTGCCCCTACACTACTTGGGATGTACCACCCCCCTCCCACTCCAGCCAGGAACAGACTCGGTCGTACCTGCACATTTCTAAGTGGGAGTACCGTCGGCCTGTTCCTCGGAAATGGGATGTGTGTAGTGCATGCAGCCTACCGAGCTCAGTTCCACACTCCTTCCTTACCCGGGAGTGGAATATCACACCTCTGGGTTGAGGTGCAATACCCCTGTAGCAGCCGAATCCTCAGGGTGCTACACTCTTATCTCTGCTGTACGGGTGTGGCGGTCGTTCACTCGATTCCATCTCATCTCCTGTAGGCCCCTGTGCAGACGCAGCTCCATAACTCAGTGCCCGCACTCTTATCTCTGCTGTACCAGTGCGGCGGTCGTGCACTCGATTCCATCTCACCTCCTGTAGGCCCCTGTGCAGACGCAGCTCCATAACTCAGTGCCCGCACTCTTATCTCTGCTGTACCGGTGCGGCGGTCGTGCACTCGATTCCATCTCATCTCCTGTAGGCCTCTGTGCAGACGCAGCTCCATAACTCAGTGCCCGCACTCTTATCTCTGCTGTACCGGTGCGGCGGTCGTGCACTCGATTCCATCTTCCTGTCAGGAGCTATCTGTGGCCGTGGACGGCGCTGGGACGTGATTTATGGCGCCGCACACTTCGCTTTCTGGGCAGCAATTGGTTTTTTACAATATAAAAGTCCTGGCATAAATGATTTGTCCGGAGTTAGTGAAGGGTTTTATGTGGTGACAGGAGGAGCGCGGCGGCCATGGATGCAGAAATCCCACCGCGTCATATAAAAGCTCCAGGGTATAATGTATCACTCAGCCATAACCTGAGCTCTGCTGCACGGCGCCCCACAGGGTGGAAAGGCATCAAATCTAACTGTGTATCTAATCCTCTCCTGTGTGATACTGTCTGCTGAGCTGTGTATCTAATCATATCCTGTGTGATACTGTCTGCTGAGCTGTGTATCTAATCCTATCCTGTGTGATATTGGCTGCTGAGCTGTGTATCTAATCCTCTCCTGTGTGATACTATCTGCTGAGCTGTGTATCTAATCCTATCCTGTGTGATACTGACTGCTGAGCTGTGTATCTAATCCTTCCCTGTGTGATACTGTCTGCTGAGCTGTGTATCTAATCCTTCCCTGTGTGATACTGTCTGCTGAGCTGTGTATCTAATCCCATCCTGTGTGATACTGTCTGCTGAGCTGTGTATCTAATCCTATCCTGTGTGATACTGTCTGCTGAGCCGTGTATCTAATCCTTCCCTGTGTGATACTGTCTGCTGAGCTGTGTATCTAATCCTTCCCTGTGTGATACTGTCTGCTGAGCTGTGTATCTAATCCTATCCTGTGTGATACTGTCTGCTGAGCTGTGTATCTAATCCTATCCTGTGTGATACTGTCTACTGAGCTGTGTATCTAATCCTATCCTGTGTGATACTGTCTGCTGAGCTGTGTATCTAATCCTATCCTGTGTGATACTGTCTGCTGAGCTTTGTATCTAATCCTATCCTGTGTGATACTGCCTGCTGAGCTGTGTATCTAATCCTTCCCTGTGTGATACTGTCTGCTGAGCTGTGTATCTAATCCTTCCCTGTGTAATACTGTCTGCTGAGCTGTGTATCTAATCCCATCCTGTGTGATACTGTCTGCTGAGCTGTGTATCTAATCATTCCCTGTGTGATACTGTCTGCTGAGCTGTGTATCTAATCCTTCCCTGTGTGATACTGTCTGCTGAGCTGTGTATCTAATCCTTCCCTGTGTGATACTGTCTGCTGAGCTGTGTATCTAATCCTTCCCTGTGTGATACTGTCTGCTGAGCTGTGTATCTAATCCCATCCTGTGTGATACTGTCTATGGAGCTGTGTATCTAATCCTATCCTGTGTGATACTGACTGTTGAGCTGTGTATCTAATCCTATCCTGTGTGATACTGTCTGCTGAGCTGTGTATCTAATCCCATCCTGTGTGATACTGTCTGCTAAGCTGTGTATCTAATCCTATCCTGTGTGATACTGTCTGCTGAGCCGTGTATCTAATCTGTATCTAATGTGTGATACTATTTGCTGAGCCGTGTATCTAATCCTATCCTGTGTGATACTGTCTGCTGAGCCGTCTATCTCATCCTATCCTGTGTGATACTGTCTGCTGAGCTGTGTATCTAATCCTATCCTGTGTGATACTGTCTGCTGAGCTGTGTATCTAATCCTTCCCTGTGTGATACTGTCTGCTGAGCTGTGTATCTAATCCTTCCCTGTGTGATACTGTCTGCTGAGCTGTGTATCTAATCCTATCCTGTGTGATATTGGCTGCTGAGATGTGTATCTAATCCCCTCCTGTGTGATACTATCTGCTGAGCTGTGTATCTAATCCTTCCCTGTGTGATACTGTCTGCTGAGCTGTGTATCTAATCCTTCCCTGTGTAATACTGTCTGCTGAGCTGTGTATCTAATCCCATCCTGTGTGATACTGTCTGCTGAGCTGTGTATCTAATCCTTCCCTGTGTGATACTGTCTGCTGAGCTGTGTATCTAATCCTTCCCTGTGTGATACTGTCTGCTGAGCTGTGTATCTAATCCTTCCCTGTGTGATACTGTCTGCTGAGCTGTGTATCTAATCCTTCCCTGTGTGATACTGTCTGCTGAGCTGTGTATCTAATCCCATCCTGTGTGATACTGTCTATGGAGCTGTGTATCTAATCCTATCCTGTGTGATACTGACTGTTGAGCTGTGTATCTAATCCTATCCTGTGTGATACTGTATGATGAGCTGTGTATCTAATCCCATCCTGTGTGATACTGTCTGCTAAACTGTGTATCTAATCCTATCCTGTGTGATACTGTCTGCTGAGCCGTGTATCTAATCCTATCCTGTGTGATACTGTCTGCTGAGCCGTGTATCTAATCCCATCCTGTGTGATACTGTCTGCTGAGCTGTGTATCTAATCCTATCCTGTGTGATACCGTCTGCTGAGCTGTGTATCTAATCCTGTGTGATACTGTCTGCTGAGCTGTGTATCTAATCCTATCCTGTGTGATACTGTCTGCTGAGCCGTGTATCTAATCCTGTGTGATACTGTCTGCTGAGCTGTGTATCTAATCCTATCCTGTGTGATACTGTCTTCTGAGCCGTGTATCTAATCCTATCCTGTGTGATACTGTCTGCTGAGCCGTGTATCTAATCCTATCCTGTGTGATACTGTCTGCTGAGCTGTGTATCTAATCCTATCCTGTGTGATACTGGCTGCTGAGCCGTGTATCTAATCCTATCCTGTGTGATACTGTCTGCTGAGCCGTGTATCTACTCCTTCCCTGTGTGATACTGTCTGCTGAGCCGTGTGTCTAATCTTATCCTGTGTGATACTGTCTGCTGAGCTGTGTATCTAATCCTATCCTGTGTGATACTGTCTTCTGAGCCGTGTATCTAATCCTATCCTGTGTGATACTGTCTTCTGAGCCGTGTATCTAATCCTCTCCTGTGTGATACTGTCTTCTGAGCCGTGTATCTAATCCTCTCCTGTGTGATACCGTCTGCTGAGCTGTGTATCTAATCCTATCCTGTGTGATACTGTCTGCTGAGCTGTGTATCTAATCCTCTCCTGTGTGATACTGTCTTCTGAGCCGTGTATCTAATCCCATCCTGTGTGATACCGTCTGCTGAGCTGTGTATCTAATCCTATCCTGTGTGATACTGTTTGCTGAGCTGTGTATCTAATCCTATCCGGTGTGATACTGTCTGCTGAGCTGTGTATCTAATCCTCTCCTGTGTGATACTGTCTGCTGAGCTGTGTATCTAATCCTATGCTGTGTGATACTGTCTTCTGAGCCGTGTATCTAATCCCATCCTGTGTGATACTGTCTGCTGAGCTGTGTATCTAATCCTCTCCTGTGTGATACTGTCTGCTGAGCCGTGTATCTAATCCTATTCTGTGTGATACTGTCTTCTGAGCCGTGTATCTAATCCTATCCTGTGTGATACTGTCTGCTGAGCTGTGTATCTAATCCTATCCTGTGTGATACTGCCTGCTGAGCCGTGTATCTAATCCTATCCTATGTGATACTGTCTGCTGAGCTGTGTATCTAATCCTATCCTGTGTGATACTGTCTACTGAGCTGTGTATCTAATCCTATCCTGTGTGATACCGTCTGCTGAGCTGTGTATCTAATCCTATCCTGTGTGATACTGTCTGCTGAGCCGTGTATCTAATCCTATCCTATGTGATATTGTCTGCTGAGCCGTGTATCTAATCCTCTCCTGTGTGATACTGTCTGCTGAGCTGTGTATCTAATCCTCTCCTGTGTGATACTGTCTGCTGAGCTGTGTATCTAATCCTTTCCTGTGTGATACTGACTGCTGAGCCGTGTATCTAATCCTATCCTGTGTGATACTGTCTGCTGAGCTGTGTATCTAATCCTCTCCTGTGTGATACTGTCTACGGAGCCGTGTATCTAATCCTATCCTGTGTGATACTCTCTGCTGAGCCGTGTATCTAATCCTATCCTGTGTGATACTGTCTGCTGAGCTGTGTATCTAATCCTATCCTGTGTGATACTGTCTGCTGAGCTGTGTATCTAATCCTCTCCTGTGTGATACTGTCTGCTGAGCCGTGTATCTAATCCTATCCTGTGTGATACTGTCTACGGAGCCGTGTATCTAATCCTATCCTGTGTGATACTGTCTGCTGAGCCGTGTATCTAATCCTATCCTGTGTGATACTGTCTACTGAGCCGTGTATCTAATCCTATCCTGTGTGATACTGTCTGCTGAGCCGTGTATCTAATCCTATCCTGTGTGATACTGTCTGCTGAGCCGTGTATCTAATCTTATCTTGTGTCATGTTATCTGCTGAGCTGTGTATCTAATCTTGTCATATGTTATACTGTCTATTGAGCCGTGTATCTAGTTCTATTATGTGGGATACTGACTATTGAGTTGCTGTATCTAAGGTGATCATGTGTGATACTTCTACATCTGAGCCACTTTGGCCACGATAGCTAGGCCTAACTTGTATGATACTGTCTCCTGGACTGCTGTATCTAAGCTATGTATAATACTGTTTGCTAAATGTGCTGTATCTAAGGCTGTCACATGAGATACTGTTTTAATGACCTCTGTATCTAATCCTATCCTGTGTGATACTGTCTGCTGAGCTGTGTATCTAATCCTATCCTGTGTGATACTGTCTGCTGTGCCATGTATCTAATCCTATCCTGTGTGATACTGTCTGCTGAGCCGTGTATCTAATCCTATCCTGTGTGATACTGTCTGCTGAGCCGTGTATCTAATCCTATCCTGTGTGATACTGTCTGCTGAGCTGTGTATCTAATCCTTCCCTGTGTGATACTGTCTGCTGAGCTGTGTATCTAATCCTTCCCTGTGTGATACTGTCTGCTGAGCTGTGTATCTAATCCTATCCTGTGTGATACTGTCTGCTGAGCTGTGTATCTAATCCTATCCTGTGTGATACTGTCTGCTGAGCTGTGTATCTAATCCTTCCCTGTGTGATACTGTCTGCTGAGCCCTGTATCTAATCCTTCCCTGTGTGATACTGTCTGCTGAGCTGTGTATCTAATCCTATCCTGTGTGATACTGCCTGCTGAGCTGTGTATCTAATCTTATCCTGTGTGATACTGTCTGCTGAGCTGTGTATCTAATCCTTCCCTGTGTGATACTGTCTGCTGAGCTGTGTATCTAATCCTATCCTGTGTGATACTGTCTGCTGAGCTGTGTATCTAATCCTATCCTGTGTGATACTGTCTGCTGAGCCGTGTATCTAATCCTTCCCTGTGTGATACTGTCTGCTGAGCTGTGTATCTAATCCTATCCTGTGTGATACTGTCTGCTGAGCTGTGTATCTAATCCTTCCCTGTGTGATACTGTCTGCTGAGCTGTGTATCTAATCCTCTCCTGTGTGATACTGTCTGCTGAGCTGTGTATCTAATCCTTCCCTGTGTGATACTGTCTGCTGAGCTGTGTATCTAATCCTTCCCTGTGTGATACTGTCTGCTGAGCTGTGTATCTAATCCTATCCTGTGTGATACTGTCTGCTGAGCCGTGTATCTAATCCTTCCCTGTGTGATACTGTCTGCTGAGCTGTGTATCTAATCCTATCCTGTCTGATACTGTCTGCTGAGCTGTGTATCTAATCCTTCCCTGTGTGATACTGTCTGCTGAGCTGTGTATCTAATCCTATCCTGTGTGATACTGTCTGCTGAGCTGTGTATCTAATCCTATCCTGTGTGATACTGTCTGCTGAGCCGTGTATCTAATCCTATCCTGTGTGATACTGTCTGCTGAGCCGTGTATCTAATCCTATCCTGTGTGATACTGTCTGCTGAGCCGTGTATCTAATCCTATCCTGTGTGATACTGTCTGCTGAGCTGTGTATCTAATCCTATCCTGTGTGATACTGTCTGCTGAGCCGTGTATCTAATCCTTCCCTGTGTGATACTGTCTGCTGAGCTGTGTATCTAATCCTATCCTGTGTGATACTGCCTGCTGAGCTGTGTATCTAATCCTTCCCTGTGTGATACTGTCTGCTGAGCTGTGTATCTAATCCTATCCTGTGTGATACTGTCTGCTGAGCTGTGTATCTAATCCTATCCTGTGTGATACTGTCTGCTGAGCTGTGTATCTAATCCTTCCCTGTGTGATACTGTCTGCTGAGCTGTGTATCTAATCCTATCCTGTGTGATACTGTCTGCTGAGCTGTGTATCTAATCCTCTCCTGTGTGATACTGTCTGCTGAGCTGTGTATCTAATCCTATCCTGTGTGATATTGGCTGCTGAGATGTGTATCTAATCCCCTCCTGTGTGATACTATCTGCTGAGCTGTGTATCTAATCCTTCCCTGTGTGATACTGTCTGCTAAGCTGTGTATCTAATCATATCCTGTGTGATACTGTCTGCTGAGCTGTGTATCTAATCCTCTCCTGTGTGATACTGTCTGCTGAGCTGTGTATCTAATCCCATCCTGTGTGATACTGTCTGCTGAGCTGTGTATCTAATCCTCTCCTGTGTGATACTGTCTACTGAGCCGTGTATCTAATCCTATCCTGTGTGATACTGTCTGCTGAGCCGTGTATCTAATCCTATCCTGTGTGATACTGTCTGCTGAGCCGTGTATCTAATCTTATCTTGTGTCATGTTATCTGCTGAGCTGTGTATCTAATCTTGTCATATGTTATACTGTCTATTGAGCCGTGTATCTAGTTCTATTATGTGGGATACTGACTATTGAGTTGCTGTATCTAAGTTGATCATGTGTGATACTTCTACATCTGAGCCACTTTGGCCACGATAGCTAGGCCTAACTTGTATGATACTGTCTCCTGGACTGCTGTATCTAAGCTATGTATAATACTGTTTGCTAAATGTGCTGTATCTAAGGCTGTCACATGAGATACTGTTTTAATGACCTCTGTATCTAATCCTATCCTGTGTGATACTGTCTGCTGAGCTGTGTATCTAATCCTATCCTGTGTGATACTGTCTGCTGTGCCATGTATCTAATCCTATCCTGTGTGATACTGTCTGCTGAGCCGTGTATCTAATCCTATCCTGTGTGATACTGTCTGCTGAGCCGTGTATCTAATCCTATCCTGTGTGATACTGTCTGCTGAGCTGTGTATCTAATCCTTCCCTGTGTGATACTGTCTGCTGAGCTGTGTATCTAATCCTTCCCTGTGTGATACTGTCTGCTGAGCTGTGTATCTAATCCTATCCTGTGTGATACTGTCTGCTGAGCTGTGTATCTAATCCTATCCTGTGTGATACTGTCTGCTGAGCTGTGTATCTAATCCTTCCCTGTGTGATACTGTCTGCTGAGCCCTGTATCTAATCCTTCCCTGTGTGATACTGTCTGCTGAGCTGTGTATCTAATCCTATCCTGTGTGATACTGCCTGCTGAGCTGTGTATCTAATCTTATCCTGTGTGATACTGTCTGCTGAGCTGTGTATCTAATCCTTCCCTGTGTGATACTGTCTGCTGAGCTGTGTATCTAATCCTATCCTGTGTGATACTGTCTGCTGAGCTGTGTATCTAATCCTATCCTGTGTGATACTGTCTGCTGAGCTGTGTATCTAATCCTATCCTGTGTGATACTGTCTGCTGAGCTGTGTATCTAATCCTTCCCTGTGTGATACTGTCTGCTGAGCTGTGTATCTAATCCTTCCCTGTGTGATACTGTCTGCTGAGCTGTGTATCTAATCCTCTCCTGTGTGATACTGTCTGCTGAGCTGTGTATCTAATCCTCTCCTGTGTGATACTGTCTGCTGAGCTGTGTATCTAATCCTTCCCTGTGTGATACTGTCTGCTGAGCTGTGTATCTAATCCTTCCCTGTGTGATACTGTCTGCTGAGCTGTGTATCTAATCCTATCCTGTGTGATACTGTCTGCTGAGCCGTGTATCTAATCCTTCCCTGTGTGATACTGTCTGCTGAGCTGTGTATCTAATCCTATCCTGTCTGATACTGTCTGCTGAGCTGTGTATCTAATCCTTCCCTGTGTGATACTGTCTGCTGAGCTGTGTATCTAATCCTATCCTGTGTGATACTGTCTGCTGAGCTGTGTATCTAATCCTATCCTGTGTGATACTGTCTGCTGAGCCGTGTATCTAATCCTATCCTGTGTGATACTGTCTGCTGAGCTGTGTATCTAATCCTATCCTGTGTGATACTGTCTGCTGAGCTGTGTATCTAATCCTATCCTGTGTGATACTGTCTGCTGAGCCGTGTATCTAATCCTTCCCTGTGTGATACTGTCTGCTGAGCTGTGTATCTAATCCTATCCTGTGTGATACTGCCTGCTGAGCTGTGTATCTAATCCTTCCCTGTGTGATACTGTCTGCTGAGCTGTGTATCTAATCCTATCCTGTGTGATACTGTCTGCTGAGCTGTGTATCTAATCCTATCCTGTGTGATACTGTCTGCTGAGCTGTGTATCTAATCCTTCCCTGTGTGATACTGTCTGCTGAGCTGTGTATCTAATCCTATCCTGTGTGATACTGTCTGCTGAGCTGTGTATCTAATCCTCTCCTGTGTGATACTGTCTGCTGAGCTGTGTATCTAATCCTATCCTGTGTGATATTGGCTGCTGAGATGTGTATCTAATCCCCTCCTGTGTGATACTATCTGCTGAGCTGTGTATCTAATCCTTCCCTGTGTGATACTGTCTGCTAAGCTGTGTATCTAATCATATCCTGTGTGATACTGTCTGCTGAGCTGTGTATCTAATCCTCTCCTGTGTGATACTGTCTGCTGAGCTGTGTATCTAATCCCATCCTGTGTGATACTGTCTGCTAAGCTGTGTATCTAATCCTATCCTGTGTGATACTGTCTGCTGAGCTGTGTATCTAATCCTGCCCTGTGTGATACTGTCTGCTGAGCCATGTATCTAATCCTATCCTGTGTGATACTGTCTGATGAGCTGTGTATCTAATCCCATCCTGTGTGATACTGTCTGCTGAGCCGTGTATCTAGTCCTATCCTGTGTGATACTGTCTGCTGAGCTGTGTATCTAATCCTCTCCTGTGTGATACTGTCTGCTGAGCTGTGTATCTAATCCTATCCTGTGTGATACTGTCTTCTGAGCCATGTATCTAATCCCATCCTGTGTGATACTGTCTGCTGAGCCATGTATCTAATCCTATCCTGTGTAATACTGCCTGCTGAGCCGTGTATCTAATCCTATCCTGTGTGATACTGTCTGCTGAGCTGTGTATCTAATCCTCTCCTGTGTGATACTGTCTGCTGAGCTGTGTATCTAATCCTATCCTGTGTGATACTGCCTGCTGAGCCGTGTATCTAATCCTCTCCTGTGTGATACTGTCTTCTGAGCTGTGTATCTAATCCCATCCTGTGTGATACTGTCTGCTGAGCTGTGTATCTAATCCCATCCTGTGTGATACTGACTGCTGAGCTGTGTATCTAATCCTATCCTGTGTGATCCTGTCTTCTGAGCCGTGTATCTAATCCTATCCTGTGTGATCCTGTCTGCTGAGCCGTGTATCTAATCCTATCCTGTGTGATACTGTCTGCTGAGCTGTGTATCTAATCCCATCCTGTGTGATACTGTCTGCTGAGCTGTGTATCTAATCCCATCCTGTGTGATACTGACTGCTGAGCTGTGTATCTAATCCTATCCTGTGTGATACTGTCTACTGAGCTGTGTATCTAATCCTATCCTGTGTGATACTGTCTGCTGAGCCGTGTATCTAATCCTATCCTATGTGATACTGTCTGCTGAGCCGTGTATCTAATCCTATCCTGTGTGATACTGTCTGCTGAGCTGTGTATCTAATCCTCTCCTGTGTGATACTGTCTGCTGAGCCGTGTATCTAATCCTCTCCTGTGTGATACTGTCTGCTGAGCCGTGTATCTAATCCTCTCCTGTGTGATACTGTCTGCTGAGCTGTGTATCTAATCCCATCCTGTGTGATACTGACTGCTGAGCTGTGTATCTAATCCTATCCTGTGTGATACTGTCTACTGAGCTGTGTATCTAATCCTATCCTGTGTGATACTGTCTGCTGAGCCGTGTATCTAATCCTATCCTATGTGATACTGTCTGCTGAGCCGTGTATCTAATCCTATCCTGTGTGATACTGTCTGCTGAGCTGTGTATCTAATCCTATCCTGTGTGATACTGTCTGCTGAGCCGTGTATCTAATCCTATCCTGTGTGATACTGTCTGCTGAGCCGTGTATCTAATCCTATCCTGTGTGATACTGTCTGCTGAGCCGTGTATCTAATCCTCTCCTGTGTGATACTGTCTGCTGAGCTGTGTATCTAATCCTCTCCTGTGTGATACTGTCTGCTGAGCCGTGTATCTAATCTTATCTTGTGTCATGTTATCTGCTGAGCTGTGTATCTAATCTTGTCATATGTTATACTGTCTATTGAGCCGTGTATTTAGTTCTATTATGTGGGATACTGACTATTGAGTTGCTGTATCTAAGGTGATCATGTGTGATACTTCTACATCTGAGCCACTTTGGCCACGATAGCTAGGCCTAACTTGTATGATACTGTCTCCTGGACTGCTGTATCTAAGCTATGTATAATACTGTTTGCTAAATGTGCTGTATCTAAGGCTGTCACATGAGATACTGTTTTAATGACCTCTGTATCTAAGCCGATAATGTGTGATATTGTCATCTGGACTGACGCCCCTAACTCTGTCTGCTGGACGGCTGTATCCAAGCCAATCATGTCTGATTCTATCTCATGCTATACAATCTCCCAAATTGCTGTATCTAAGCCAATCATACAGTATACTGTCTGATGATTTATCTCAGCCATTGGAGATTCTGTCTGCTGCGTCTCAGCCTGTATCTCCCCGTCCTTTATATCTTGGTTCTGGTTCTGTTCTGGGCCGGGTCTCTCTTTTCTGAGACTCTGAGGGTTTTATAATCCATCACCAGGTGATGTATCTGTAGAGTGAAGACCTGATCTCCAGCGCCAGGACGGTAAAGTCAGGCTGCTAACGGGCTGCGGATGGCCGGAGGCTGGCAGGAGGCTGGCAGGAGGCTGGCACACGGTGCCCGGGCATCACTGCAGACACAGCGCCGGGGGATGAGATGATGGATGTGGACAAAGCCGAAATACAGACAATCACCTGTAAGCAAATCACTGACTCCATCATCACAAAGAATCACAGATTGGAACTGTGTCCTGAGCTCAAATGTCCGTCCACAGCGCCAGGACCCGGAGCACCAGAATGCGGCAGACACATAGATAGATAGATAGATAGATAATAGATAGATAGATAATAGATAGATAATAGATAATAGATAGATAGATAATAGATAGATAGATAGATAATAGATAGATAGATAGATAATAGATAGATAATAGATAGATAATAGATAGATAGATAGATAATAGATAGATGATAGATAGATAATAGATAGATGATAGATAATAGATAGATAATAGATAATAGATAGATAGATAATAGATGATAGATAGATGATAGATAGATAATAGATATATGATAGATAATAGATAGATAATAGATAACAGATAGATGATAGATAGATAATAGATAGATAGATGATAGATAATAGATAGATGATAGATAGATAATAGATAGATGATAGATAATAGATAACAGATAGATGATAGATAGATAATAGATAGATAGATGATAGATAGATAATAGATAGATGATAGATAATAGATAACAGATAGATGATAGATAGATAATAGATAGATAGATGATAGATAGATAATAGATAGATGATAGATAATAAATAGATGATAGATAGATAATAGATAGATAATAGACAGATAGATAATAGATGATAGATAGATAATAGATAGATAGATAATAGATAGATAATAGATAGATAGATAATAGATAGATAGATAGATAATAGATAGATAATAGATAGATGATAGATAGATATATATAGATAGATGATAGATAGATGATAGATAATAGATAGATAGATAGATAGATAATAGATAGATAATAGATAGATGATAGATAATAGATAGATAGATAGATAGATAATAGATAGATAATAGATAGATGATAGATAATAGATAGATGATAGATAGATAATAAATAATAGACAATAAATAGATAGATAGATAATAGATAAATAGATAGATAATAGATAGATGATAGATAGATAGATAATAGATAGATAATAGATAGATAATAGATAGATGATAGATGATAGATAGATAGATAATAGATAGATGATAGATAGATGATAGATAATAGATACATAATAGATAATAGATAGATAGATGATAGATAAAAGATAGATAGATAATAGATAGATAATAGATAGATAGATAATAGATAGCTAATATATAGATTATAGATAATAGATAGATAATAGATAGATAATAGATAATGGATAGATAATAGATAGATGATAGATAGATAATAGATAGATAATAGATAGATAATAGATAATAGATAGATAATAGATACATAATAGATAATAGATAGATAATAGATAGATGATAGATAATAGATAGATGATAGATAATAGATAATAGATAGATAATAGATAATAGATAGATAATAGATACATAATAGATAATAGATAGATAATAGATAGATGATAGATAATAGATATATAATAGATAGATAATAGATAGATAATAGATACATAATAGATGATAGATAGATAATAGATAGATAATAGATAGATAATAGATAGATAATAGATAGATAGATGATAGATACATAATAGATAATAGATAGATAATAGATAGATAATAGATAATAGATAGATAATAGATAATAGATAATAGATAGATAATAGATAGATAATAAATAGATAATAGATAGATGATAGATAATAGATAGATGATAGATAGATAATAGATAGATAATAGATAGATAGATAATAGATAGATAATAGATAGATAATAGATAAATAGATAGATAATAGATAGATAATAGATAGATAGATAATAGATAGATAATAGATAAATAGATAGATAATAGATAGATAATAGATAGATGATAGATAATAGATAATAGATAGATAATAGATAGATACTAGATAGATAATAGATAGATAGATAAATAGATAATAGATAGATAATAGATAAATAGATAATAGATAGATAGATAGTAATAGATAGATGATAGATACAGTTGAAACCAGAAGTTTACATCCACTATATATAAAGACACATCTGCATGTTTTTCTCAATATCTGACATGAAATCAGAATAAACCTTTCCCGTTTTAGGTCAATTAGGATTACCATAATGTTTAATATTTGCCAAATGCCAGAATAATGAGAGAGAGAGAATGTTTTAAGGCATTTTTATTACTTATTGCAAAGTCAAAAGTTTACATACACTAAGATTACTATGCCTTTAAACAATTCTGGACGGCCCATATGATGATGTCATGTGTTTGGAAGCTTCTGATAGTTTTTTTGCAACATCTGAGTTAATTAGAGACACACCTGTGGATGTATTTTAATGCACACCTGAAACACACTGCTTCTTTGTGTAGCATCATGTGAAAGTCTAAAGAAATAAGCCAAGATATCAGGAAGATAATTGTGGACTTGCACAAGTCTGGCTCATCCTTGGATACAATTTCAAGATACCTGAAGGTGCCTCGTTCATCTGTACAAACAATTATACGCAAGTACAAACAAGATGGGAATGCCCAGCCATTATATTGCTCAGGAAGGAGACGGGTTCTGTGTCCTAGAGATGAACGCGCTTTGATCCGACATGTGCATATCAACCCAAAGACAAAAGCAAAAGACCTTGTGCAGATGATGGCGGAAGCTGGTAAGATTGTGTCAATAACCACAGTGAAACGAGTACTCTATCAACATGGGCTGAAAGGCCACTCTGCCGGGAAGAAGCCATTACTCCAAAAGAAACATGAAAAAGCCAGATTAATGTTTGCAAATACACACAGGAACAAAGACCTTAATTTTTGGAGACATGTCCTACGGTCTGGAACTAAAATTTAACTTTTTGGGCATAATGACCATCATTGCATTTGGAGGAAAAAGGGAGACGCTTGGAAGCCTAAGAACACCATCCCAACTGTGAAACACGGGGGTGTCCGCACCATGTTGTGGGGTTGTTTTGCTGCAGGAGGGACTGGGGAACTTCACAAAATAGATGGCATCATGAAAAAGAAGATTATGTGGCAATACTGAAGCAACATCTCAAGATATCAGCCAGGAAGATAAAGCTTGGGCGGAAATGTGTCTTCCAAATGAACAATGGCCCGAAGCATACTGTCAAAATGGTAACAAAGTGGTTTAAGGATAACAAAGTCAATGTTTTGGAGTGGCCATTACAAAGCCCTGATCTCAATCCTATTGAAAATTTATGGGCTGAAAAGGCTGCGAGCAAGACGACCTACAAACCTGGATCAGTTACAGCAGTTCTGTCAGGAGGAATCGGCCCAAATTCCGACCAACTATTGTGAGAAGCTGTGGAAGGAGATCCCAGACGTCTGACCCAAGTCATTCAGTTTAAGGGCAATGGTACCAAATACTAATGAAATGGATGGAAACTTCTGACTTTGCAGGAATTAATAAAAATGCCCTAAAACATTCTCTCTCTCTCATTATTCTGGCATTTGGCAAATATTAAACATTATGGTATAATCCTGATTGTCCTAAAACGGGAAAGGTTTATTCTGATTTCATGTCAGATATTAAGAAACACATCCAGATGTGTCTTTTTATATAGTGGATGGAAACTTCTGGTTTCCACTGTAGGTAGATTAATATGTAAGGAAGGAATCATTCGTAGCTACAAGATGTCAATAGATTCACCAGTGAAGCCCTCTGATAACCACTGCTGTCAGTCATGCACAGTTTCGGGTTACCATCCATACGGCACGTAGACCGTACACATCTCCTTCTCCCTTTTATTGCCCTGCTGTCAAAATGTAAAAAAAAAGGAGGTTTGAGCCAAATACAATTCATTATTTATTCCTGGCTCCGGCGCTGTGTTGCGGAGATCCTGAGTACACAAGACATAGATCAAGCTGTCTAATTTTACTGGTGCTATATCAGATCTCATCTGAAATATCACAGAGATAATAAATATCATCAACTTATAATGAGCAAAAGGAAACGTAGGAGAATGGCTGCTGTGTGGATTGTATGTATTTATGGTGTATATAGCTGTAAATGTAGCACCCTGAGGATTCGGCTGCTACAGGGGTATTGCACCTCAACCCAGAGGTGTGATATTCCACTCCCGGGTAAGGATGGAGTGTGGACCTGAGCTCGGTAGGCTGCATGCACTACACACATCCCATTTCCGAGGAGCAGACCGACGGTACTCCCACTTAGAAATGTGCAGGTACGACCGAGTCTGTTCCTGGCTGGAGTGGGAGGGGGGTGGAACATCCCAAGTAGTGTAGGGGCAGATAGGGGGAGCAGCCTGGGTAAAGATAGGAGCTCATTGGGTGCTGGTCACCTGAGCTCACACATAGAGGGTGTATATAAGGTGGGCACCATCAGAGAACAGGGTCAGTCAGTCTTTGCAGAGGAGTCAGTCGGTCAGTCTGTCAGAGTCAGGAAGAGGAGCAGAGCAGACCCAGAGAGAGAGAGAGGAGAAAGCAAGAAAGACCCAGAGGGGGAAACAGAAAAGGAACTCTGAGAACCCAAAGTCCATCAGCGGGTGAAGAGTTGGCATTAGGGTACCGGAACCCAAGCTGGTGGGGGCAAAAACACACCCTAGCCAGAGACCGGAGGCCGTGGGCAGCGTCTGCCACGGCCACCCACCACATCCACCCCGAAGGCATACCACGTGGAGGGTCAGGGAACCCAAGGCCAAGGGTCTCCCAACAGAAGGCCCGAGGGAGCTGGACCTGGGTGGATCAATAGTGGGGACGGCCAGAGAAAGGACAGAAGGAGAGCTCAGGGTCACGCTCCGGACTCGCTTGGGGGTTGGCTGGATCCAGGACCTGGTGGATGCAGCACGGCTCGGGAGGTCACTTGAAGCTGGAGTGACCGGAACATCAGCAGTGAGTAAACACCCTAAACTGCACAACCCGACTCTGTCTTCATTTAACACCTATGCTGCACCACCACAACCCCCATCCTCTGCACCTGACCCCCTGAGGCTATACCCCACCCGTTGGGGGTTATACCATCAAAAGCTGCACCTACACCATCAGCCTCAGCGGACCCTGCTGCAGCGGCGGCCATAGTGACCGCAATACAACGGGTGGCGTAGTCGACAATAAAGAACTTAATAACATCTGTAGGACTGCCACATACAACTGAGTTTGACACCCTGGGCACGGACCGGGTCATAGCCACTCGGAAGACTACAACTCCCATCTGATCCGGCTCCGGATATTCCCATAAAGAATATGGCCCAGGGGGTGCGTCAACTTTGGCGTAGTCGGCAGGATTACGTGCCCGCAACACCCGGGTACTGCGTGCCTGAAGAAAAGAATGAGTTTACCTCAAAAAGAAGTCTCCTGCCGGTTCCGGAGGGTCCCCGCCATCGGACCCCATTACCAGTCGATTCCAGCCGGTTGTCCGCCATTAACAGCGTTTTCCCGCCATCTGCAGAGTTTCCCACCAAGGGGAAGCGATTCCCGCCATTTCCAAAGGTTTCCCGCCTTGGAAGAGCGGACGCCATTATGGGTGTGCCAGAGGGTGGCAGGAGGCCACCTCCCATCGTGGGCCAGGACCGAAAATGGCGCCAAAAGTGGAAACCGCCCCCACCAACAGAGACTGTGATGCTAGAGGTGTCTGTCAGCGTGAAAGAACTGCCCCTGGAGCTGACAGTCACCAAGTGGCCCCGGGACCGCCCTCGAGGGGGGAGGAGACGAAAGGAGAGAACAAAGATGGGTGCCGCTTGGAGCAGTCTAGAGCGAGCGCACCCGGAGGCAAGAAGCCTGGAGAAGAATATCGGAGGAGCTTACCCGGAGATGGCGAGAAAGCAGAGCAGCACCGGCCCGTTGGCCAGGAGCCTGCTAGAAACCGAGGAGGGAGAGCAGAGCAGCACCGGCCCGCTGGCCAGGAGCCTGCTGGAGACGACTGTAGGAGAGCAGAGCAGCACCGACCCGTTGGTCAGGAGCCTGCTGGAAACAACGACCCCACTAGGCCTAGTGGAGGTCCTAGCACAGCTCCCCCGAGACCGGGAGTGTGCACAGACCGCTCTGGAGGGCCTCGCAAGGAGGATGGCCCGGGTGCAGCGAGAGACGTTGGCAGAGTGGAGCCGTGAGATGGCCCAGCAGACCGAGACCTGTCAGCGGAGCACGCCACCCGAGACGAGGAAACAGACCGCCTCTGAGGATGGCGCAGGAGGATTGAAGGCCGGAGACGGCGCCGAGAAGGGAGCCGAACGAGTGGAGGCAGGTAAAGGGGACGTCTATACCCCAAACCGGGAAACCGCGTACCTGCCCCAGCTCCCCGTCGCAGAGCCCGAAGTCTATCCTGCCGTGCCCGTCGCTGCAACGTCACCGCCGCAGACTAGGCCTCAAACGGGAGCCGCGACCCCTGTGACGTCACACGCCTCGACCCCGAGCGTGACCAAGCAGGAAGTACCACCAGCCTGGTCGCAAGGCCTAGTACCCCCGGGTGCCGCAATACCAACAGCGCCCCCTACCTCCGCGGAGCCCCCGGCCTGGTCGCAGGGCCAAGTAGCCCAGGGCGCCGCCGTCCTTACGGTGCCCTTTACCTTCCAGATACCCCAGGCCTGGCCGCAAGGCCCGGGCAACCCGGGCGCTAACACCACCGCGCCCATAAGACCAAAAGTGCCGCATCTGGGAGAAGACCTGTACGCCCAGCATACGTGCCCGGATGGGCAGCCATTTATATGGCCACCGGAGTTCCACCATCCCCGACTCCGGAGAGAGAGACCCCTGGATGAACCCCTGATCCCGGCTCCAAAGCCCGTGAAGAGGATCTCGCCCCCGCTAGCGGAAGCGCAGTTTGAGTGGGACCCCACCGGAGAAGACCTCATGGGGTTCACTCAGGAGACTCGGGCAGCTGCAGCGGAGCGTGCTGAGTGCTGCCGCCAACAGCTCGAGGTCTTTGAGAGGGAGCGGAGAGAGAGGCGGGTCCGGGAACAGCAAGCTCAAGTAAGGAGCGCGGAGCAGAAGAGCCGGGCCAGGAGAGACCCCCGTGCAGCGCATAGTCCCCGCACCACCGGGACTGTGATAAAGTTTAACCTGCAGCATGGGTGGGGCTTCATCCGAGACCACCACACCCTAGGCGACGTCTTCGTAACCAGGAGAGACGTTGAGTCCCACCTACCGGAGGGACACAGAGGTCGTGACCTTTACATCGGGGACGAGGTCACCTTCACCCGGCACAAGTGTGCCAAAGGTCCCTACGCCCTCCATGTGCATCGCCTGACGGAGGAAGAGCTGCGGTGTGAGGAGGAAGAACAAGAGGACCCGGACGGGTCTGAAACTAGAGTTAAAGGTAACCATAAAGCAAGAGCAGGAGGACGCCGTCGTTAAGTACAGCGAAGTAGAAGCTGTATATAGTTGCCCGTCGGGGCACTGCGAACTGAAATTGTTACTGTTGCTAATATAGTCCCCGTTGGGACCAGCAAGTGTGAACTGTTACCCGTATTTCCCTAAATCCCACTGACCGAGGACTGAGAGCGGTCATTCCTCCCTAATACCTGGCCGAGGACTGAGAGCGGCCATACCCCTTGTAAATAGTTGCGCGTCCTAAAGCGCCCCCTACCGGTTTTATAGGAAAGCCACGAGTTCCAAAGACTGTCGCACTTTACCCAGTCACACGTTGCACAGTGACCGGAGGAGGAGCCAGAGGCGACGAGAATGTTTTATAAGAATGTTTTGCTGCTAATGTATGTTATTTTATATGTTTATACGATGTTGTTGATATGAAAAAAATTTTGTATGTTTTGGTGTTGTTTATGTCTTACAGCCCGAGGACGTGCTGTGATTTACCAGGGGGGAATGTAGCACCCTGAGGATTCGGCTGCTACAGGGGTATTGCACCTCAACCCAGAGGTGTGATATTCCACTCCCGGGTAAGGATGGAGTGTGGACCTGAGCTCGGTAGGCTGCATGCACTACACACATCCCATTTCCGAGGAGCAGACCGACGGTACTCCCACTTAGAAATGTGCAGGTACGACCGAGTCTGTTCCTGGCTGGAGTGGGAGGGGGGTGGAACATCCCAAGTAGTGTAGGGGCAGATAGGGGGAGCAGCCTGGGTAAAGATAGGAGCTCATTGGGTGCTGGTCACCTGAGCTCACACATAGAGGGTGTATATAAGGTGGGCACCATCAGAGAACAGGGTCAGTCAGTCTTTGCAGAGGAGTCAGTCGGTCAGTCTGTCAGAGTCAGGAAGAGGAGCAGAGCAGACCCAGAGAGAGAGAGAGGAGAAAGCAAGAAAGACCCAGAGGGGGAAACAGAAAAGGAACTCTGAGAACCCAAAGTCCATCAGCGGGTGAAGAGTTGGCATTAGGGTACCGGAACCCAAGCTGGTGGGGGCAAAAACACACCCTAGCCAGAGACCGGAGGCCGTGGGCAGCGTCTGCCACGGCCACCCACCACATCCACCCCGAAGGCATACCACGTGGAGGGTCAGGGAACCCAAGGCCAAGGGTCTCCCAACAGAAGGCCCGAGGGAGCTGGACCTGGGTGGATCAATAGTGGGGACGGCCAGAGAAAGGACAGAAGGAGAGCTCAGGGTCACGCTCCGGACTCGCTTGGGGGTTGGCTGGATCCAGGACCTGGTGGATGCAGCACGGCTCGGGAGGTCACTTGAAGCTGGAGTGACCGGAACATCAGCAGTGAGTAAACACCCTAAACTGCACAACCCGACTCTGTCTTCATTTAACACCTATGCTGCACCACCACAACCCCCATCCTCTGCACCTGACCCCCTGAGGCTATACCCCACCCGTTGGGGGTTATACCATCAAAAGCTGCACCTACACCATCAGCCTCAGCGGACCCTGCTGCAGCGGCGGCCATAGTGACCGCAATACAACGGGTGGCGTAGTCGACAATAAAGAACTTAATAACATCTGTAGGACTGCCACATACAACTGAGTTTGACACCCTGGGCACGGACCGGGTCATAGCCACTCGGAAGACTACAACTCCCATCTGATCCGGCTCCGGATATTCCCATAAAGAATATGGCCCAGGGGGTGCGTCATAAACACATGGATGAAATATGCTCATGTTGTCTTTTATTTATTTGCTTCTCTCATATTAAGGTAAAATGGGTAATGAGCAAGTGACAGATGTTTGCAGCATAACTTGTAGATTCTGGTCCAAATTTGAAACAGTGCACCTACCTACCAGTGGGGTGATGGGTTGCTTTTGGTTCTGGGGGCCAGGAAGAATTGCTACCTTTGCAACCCCTATTATGAATACTTGAAGAGAAAAAATACGACCATATAAACCCAACACAATTATAAAAATTAACTTTTATTCATAAATAGTGTAAAAAGTTTACTTCATAATATAGGGTACAATGCAGAAATACAGAAAAACACATATCATGTAGAAAAAACCGTCTCACTGAAGGGACGATGCGATCCGCATATATAGGGGGCCTCGGCGCCACAGCAAAAACATATATATCTAGTCCTTCATCTGTTATACCAATACAGAGGACTAACAAATAGCCACATTATAATACCCATGGTAGTATCCATATAACAGTGCATATCATAAGCAGTACTTAGAAATTCCTCAAAGAGGACTCATGATCAGTATTAGCAAAATGCCATGTGCCAGCACCTAGACTGTACTTGTCAATATATCGAATGCACGGTATAAAAATAGATAGATACAAAATAGAATGAAGAGCAAGTGCTGCATATTATCAAGAGGATTACCTGGGCCACAGGCTGTGATGCAAAGGATCCCCCACGTGGATCGCTCGCCCACCCCAACGCACGTTTCGGCGTTTGCCTTCTTCAGGGGGCGTCAACTTCCTAGAGGGGAGTGTGGATTTAAATATTGTGTTTGGCCAATCAAATGGAGGGGGTGGACCCGTAGTAACGCGCGTAGCATCCCCGCTGCCGAGCAACCGGTGACGCGGGCGTCATGCAAGGAATCACATGACGGTCACATGGACCCACGTGATGCAGGTCCTTGCATGAAGACGCCAGGCGGCACGGGGCACTCAGAAAGCGGCGACGCTCGCGCGTAAGGTCCTATTATACTCACATAGATGGGGAACATAACGGAAGGTATATATTCACATTGCGTGATTTATATATTCACCACCACCACTTCTCAGGTGTATGGATGTGTCGTATTATATCACACTGTCCCAATCGAGCAAATTAGTATTATGACAGTCAGCATATAAAACATCATTACATCAACTGCATATATCCCCACATAAGAAGACTGCTATAGATCATTTTCAGTCCCATATATACATAGGTAAACATGTAAAGACCAAATTGTCACAATAGTAATATATAATAAATGAAATCTCAAAGGGATAACATCCTATATATCATCATAAATTCCCAAGGAACCATATCTAATGTGGGGGTAGTGAACTTCCCTGATCTAGATATAATAAGACAATAAGGTCTATGAAGATCTTAGAGCACAAGACAGGGATCCACAATATAAATATATACATCACAGTAATTGCTCCCAAATGAAATGAATACATTTAATATATTCTTATTCACATATTGATCCATGTGGTATCGGCCATAATGTAGACACGACTCGTCGGAAGAAGTAAGGTGCAAACGGATGGTGAAGAAAACTGAAAATTAAAAGAAAATTTTAAAATCATAAAAACCACAACAAGAATATGTGACAGGGGAGAAGTTAAAGGAAGGGAGCGAAGCTGAGACTCTCATTAAGTCCATTGGGATGTACAGTATTAAGTCGCCAAATCCATCTAGATTCAAGCTGAGCCAAGCGTTGGCTCTGTTTACCTCCACGAATACCGATTCTCAACGCATCTATCCCCCGAACCCTCAGGAGGGAACTATCACAGTCATGATGGAGTTTAAAGTGTTTTGGTATAGTCCTGAGTGTGGAGGGATCCGTGCAGTCGGTCGCCGCCAATATCCCCAATATATGTTCTCTTACTCTCACTTTAAGTTGGCGCGTTGTTAGACCAACATAAATAAGCCCACAAGGGCAGGTGGCATAATAAATAACAAAACGTGAGATACATGTAATACGACATCTTATTTAATAAGTTTTAGTACCAGCTGCATTGGAAAAAGTACTGGTTCTATCCATGTTGGGGCAGGCGACACATCGACCGCACGGAAAACTCCCACAGTCAGGACCCGAAACTCCAAAAATTGTAGAGATGCCTGATGCAGTTTAATAATGGCTGTGTACAAAGTAATCACGGAGATTCTTGGAGCGGCGTACAGTAATGGGTGGGCGATCAGGAAGAATTTTTGACAATACCGGATCTATCATAAGGATAGGCCAGGCTTGAGTCAAACATTTCCTCATACGTCCAAATTGTCCATGGTAGTTTGTTATAAATCTTGGTTTGTCATTAATCTTGGGACTTCTTTGTGAATAGAGCAAATCATGCCTATTAGAATATTTGGCACGATGATACGCTCTTTTAACCACCCGTTTACTGTAGCCTCTCTCATAGAATCTCTTCTTCATGTCCATAGACTGTCTATCAAAATCTTCATCACCGGAACAAAGTCTGCGAAGACGCAGAAATTGTCCAGTGGGTACTGATCGAACCATCCACGGAGGGTGGGAGGACGATGCGTGGAGAAGCATATTCGTGGAGGTATCCTTTCTATAAATTTTTGTTTGTATCAAATTATTATAGTCCCTCTTAAGGGTAATATCAAGAAAGGTAACTGTATCAATATCCCAATTAAAAGTGATGTGAATATTCATATCATTACTGTTGAGGAGTTGTACAAATATTCGCAAGTCCTCAACTGAACCCTGCCAGATCAGCAGGATGTCATCAATGTAGCGCGTCCAAAAAGGGACGCGCTCCATTGATGCCCGCAGATCCGGCAGGGAGAGGTCCCTCTCCCACAGCCCCAGGAACAAGTTAGCGTAGGCTGGCGCAAAAGATGCACCCATGGCTGTACCCTGGAGCTGTAGGTAGAAGGACCCCTTGAAGGTGAAAAAGCTGTGGGTAAGGGAAAATTCCAAGAGGCACATCACCAAGTCGACTATATCTCGTGGTAAATTGGGGGTATTAAGAAAGAACGCACAGGCTCTTAGACCATCCACATGCTTAATATTCGTATATAATGATTCCACATCTCCTGTCACAAGAATCATCTCTGGATCCAGGTACAGTCCATCCACTTTCTTAAGTAGATCGCCTGTGTCTAAAAGAAATGATGGAAGGCTTTCAACTAGCGGCTGGAGTTTACTGTCAATCCATCGGTTGACATTCTCTAGAAAGTTCCCTGTTCCAGAGATGATTGGGCGCCCAGGTGGTGAAGACATATTCTTGTGAACTTTGGGCAACAAGTAAAATGTGGATATCGTCGGTTCATTAACCAATAGTGCTGAAGCCAGCCCGGCAGTGATGGTCCCATCGGCCACGGCTTTATGAATAATTTTAGACAATTGAGATGAGAAGGAGGCCAAGGGATTAAATGTCAAACATTTATAGCAGGTTTTATTATGAAGCTGTCTAAAGGCCTCTCTCTCATACATGTCTTTTGGCCAAAGCACGATGTTCCCACCCTTGTCGGCTGGCTTCAACACTATATTGGGGAGGTTCTGGAGAGCCCGAAGGCGATCCCGCTCCTGTGTGGTTAGGTTATCCTTCTCTATATATCGTGGCATGCGTTCAAACTCTCTCGTGACTACCTGTACAAATAAGTCTATATTGGCGCACGTGGACAGTGGGGGAAATTTCTTGGACCTTACTCTAATAGATGCAGGGATCTTACCTCCTTCTTCCATATTGTGTTCCATGGAGAGTTCATCCAACGTACGTAAGGCTACTTGTTCCTCTTCTGTTGGAAAGAGATTAAATTGTGTCTCATCAAAAAAGTGTTTTTTGAACATCAAGGACCTCGCAAATAAATGGAGGTCCTTGATGGCCGAGAAGACATCAAAATTACTTTTAGGCGAGAAGGAAAGGCCCCTGCCTAACAGGGCAAGGTCCATATCAGTAAGTTTGTAACTACTAAGATTAATTACCTTATTATCCCCACTGTCCACGGGCGGCTGTCTAAACTGTCTACGTCTATAGGGATGAAAATTCATGTCCCGTATCCTCTTCAGGCTTAGTCCTAACCGTGTGACCACCGAGGAAGACGTAATGCTAGATGAATCACTAAGAGATGAACATGATGTGATGGAGGACGAACGTTGTACTACAGAATGTTGAATATTAGTCTTTCTCCAGTGGTAGACCATATTGGAAGAGAAATCTCTTTGGTCCCTCGCCATTTTATTGGCCTGTGTATCATGAAGTTTCTTTACGCATAAATCCAAGTTCTTATCAATTTGTGCGTCAAATTCTTGAAGTTTCTCACTCGGGCAACTACTCGGGCTGTAATGGCCTTCGTGTTAAGATCGATTAGTAATTGCATAAATCCAAACGAACACGTATTACAATGGTCTTCCCAACTGGAGATAAAGTCCGTATCCTCCACCACAAATGTAGGGATCACCCGAACTCTCAGACCTCTCGGGATAAGTTTATTGGTGATGTACCTCTGTAGGAAGGCCCTATTCCACCACAGCTTAGTCCGCTTCAAAATAGATGACTGAATGGACTGGACCTGAGAATCCCAGCTCCGCTCACTTTCCACCTGTGGTTCCGCACTGCCTGGTCAGATGGATCAGGTATTTGGTGCAGGCAGTGCGGAACCACAGGTGGAAAGTGAGCGGAGCTGGGATTCTCAGGTTCGGTCCATTCAGTCATCTATTTTGAAGCGGACTAAGCTGTGGTGGAATAGGGCCTTCCTACAGAGGTACATCACCAATAAACTTATCCCGAGAGGTCTGAGAGTTCGGGTGATCCCTACATTTGTGGTGGAGGATACGGACTTTATCTCCAGTTGGGAAGACCATTGTAATACGTGTTCGTTTGGATTTATGCAATTACTAATCGATCTTAACACGAAGGCCATTACAGCCCTGGATGTTTCTATTGATGAAGCACAGAATACACTTAGAAGTAGTTGCCCGAGTGAGAAACTTCAAGAATTTGACGCACAAATTGATAAGAACTTGGATTTATGCGTAAAAAAACTTCATGATACACAGGCCAATAAAATGGCGAGGGACCAAAGAGATTTCTCTTCCAATATGGTCTACCACTGGAGAAAGACTAATATTCAACATTCTGTAGTACAACGTTCGTCCTCCATCACATCATGTGACGCGCCCCTGGGCCTGTGTCGCGCTGCGTTGCGCACGCGGGAGCCTACCCGGAGCCGGATCAGTGGAGGGTTGTAGTCTCGTGGCGGTGACCCGGTCCGTGCCCAGGGAGTCAAACTAGACGGCAGTCTATTAGTAGTAAATAGTTGAGGACTACGCCACCCGTTGAGTGCAGCCAGGGAGCTGCTGCTGCAGGGCAGACCGCTGAGGCCGGTGGTAGGATTGTGCAGCGTGATAGTATAACCCCCAACGGGAGGGGTATGGCCTCAGGGCAGCCGACGTGGATGATGGGGGTAGCACGAACCACTCAGAGACGGTACGGTGTAGTTCAGGGTCTTTACTGGTAACAACGACAGACCCTCCCGGAGTACTTGCTAGCAAACGGGGCCTGGTCAGTCTTTGAGCAGATGGGATCTCCCCTGGCCAGGCGTAGTTGTAGGCCTCCCAAACTGACTGTACTCTTCTGGCTACCTTGCTAGAAGCTGATGTAAGTAGCCCACGTCCCTGAGTGTACCGTGTGGTGCTCACCCGTATGGCCGGTGACTCGGGGCCTTCTAATGGCTTCCGCTCCACGATGGCGGTGCTGGTCCCACGCGTGTGACCGTGCCTTCGGGCTTCTGGGCCAGAGGACCTGAAATCCCCTGCCTGACGGATTCTGCTGCTGGGTAGGAGTTAGTCCCCACAGCCTCGGACTCCGGGTCCGGTAAAGAATCTTCTTAGTCAGGGCGAACTCTGCAGCTGCCAGCCCCTGACTCCTTGTAACTCTGCTGTTTCCTATGCTGCTTCTTGTCTCCACTCTCCTTGTCTGACTCACCCTGCCTCAGCCCCGGGTTTATACAGGGGAAGTTCTTCCCCTCCCAAGACTGGGCAGGAGGTGTGGCATGCACAGGATCCCTGACCAAAGGACCTCCCACCTGCTCTCAGACATAATATCTCTATCACTGTGGCAACCAGACCCCTGGGGTGTCACATTCCCCCCTAGTGAAATTTAGTACTCCGGGACTAAACACATTTAGAAAAACATAACAAAGTATAACAATAACAACACAATAAGAAAAACACATAAGATGGTTACGGCGTGTCCGCAACCGGGTGCAGTCTTTGAAGAAAAGCAAAGGTGTCCATTTCACCAACACAGGGAGACGTAACCAGGTAGGGGTCTGTCCTACCCCGAGTCCTTAACAGTCTCTAGTCCATCCTGGGTTACGCTCCAACTATATACAAGGATTCCCGGTAAATCCACCAAGGTTTCCTAAAAACAACTGGAAACACAAAATTATACACAAGCAACAATACACAGATAAACATAAATAAAACTATTTTTACACTTCAAATTCTCCAGCGTGCGGGTAACTGGCCTCTAGTGGCCCTAGTGGACCTACGGAGCTGACTGTCTGGCCCCGAACTACAGGGTGTAGGAGCTGTCAAGGGTAAACTGGGCAGCTGTCTACCGGCTCTTCGTCTCACTAGGGGTACGGCAGGCTCACTATAAGCAGAGGGTTGATTCTCCTGTTTTACTCGTGTGGAGTCTTCTGCCTCCTGGACCGGCTGTTCTTCCAGCTCTACCCGTTGCTCCGTTGGTTCTTGGGATGATGGTTGGAGGAAGGTGAGTACGGGTACCACAACTGCACCATTGACTTGAGTCCAAGACCGAGGGAAGTCCCCGAGCACGGTACTAACCATATCTTCCCTTTCTCCCACGGGTCGATGGTTTTCTTGTTCCTCTTCAGGGTTCCTCAGTTGTTCGGGACACTTCTTCAGGTGGTCCCGGGACACAATGGCTGTGGTTTCCCCTCCGTCTTTACTGATGGTACAGACCTTCGGGTTCTCGTGGCTTGAGGGCAGTACGGTGTACGGGTCCTTCTCCCACTGGTCATCCAACTTGTGGAGCCGTCTTTTCCTCTTCAAGACCTGCTCTCCGGGTACCAGGGGAACAGCGGGAGCATACTGGTTGTAAGTCTTCTCTTGTCTTTCCCTAGCCTGACAGAGACTTCGCTCCACGCTCTCTTGTACTCTCCGGTACTGCTGCTGCCTCTCTGTGTCCCAGTCTGTTTCTGGTGAAGTGTCCTCAGGTGTCAGGACTCCCATTTCCAGGTCAACAGGTAACTTACCAGGTCTCGCCCTCATTAGGTAAGCCGGGGTACAGTTGGTGGAACCTACCGGGATGTGGTTGTATAGGTCCACCAGATCGGGCAACTTCTCAGGCCACAGACTGCGTTCTTCCAGGGGCAATGTTTTTAGAAGATCCATTACCACCTGGTTCATTTTTTCACAAAGTCCATTAGTTTGCGGATGGTAGGGTGTCGTCCTTATCTTCCGGCAGCCATACAGATTGCAGAATTCCTGGAAGACCTCCGCTTCAAAGGCAGGTCCCTGGTCCGTCAGCACTTGGTCCGGGTACCCGTGTGGACGGCAGAAGTGTTGCTGGAAGGCTCTAGCTGCTGTTTGAGCCGTTAAGTCCTTGACGGGGACGACAACCAAGAACCGGGAGTAATGATCCACGATGGTTAACGCGTAGACGTAGCCACTTCTGCTTGGGGTCAGTTTTACATGATCCAAGGCTACCAGTTCCAACGGTTGCCGGGTGACGATGGACTGCAGGGGAGTCTTCTGGCTGGCCCGGTCCTTCCTTCTCAGATTGCACGGGCCACAGTCTCTGCACCACTTCTCGATGGTTCCCCTCATGCCTACCCAGTGGAACCGCTCGCGCAGCAGAAACTCCAGCTTTTTCCACCCGAAGTGTCCAGCTCCGTCGTGGTATGCCTCCATCACCATGGCTGCGTCTCTTCGTGGCACCACTACTTGCCAGAGTAATTCATGCGTCCGGGAGTTGACCATTCTGCGGCACAACTTCCCCTTGTAAAGGAATAGTCGACTCTTCTCCGCCCATAGTTGTTTGGCTTCCTCCGGAGCGTCTGGTTCAAGGCGAGCCTCCGGCCGAGTCAGCATCTCCTTCACTAGTCGGACGGCAGGGTCGCTGTCTTGCGTTTCCGCCCAGTTGTAGTGGGGTAAGGGGTTCAACGTAGCAGCCTGCTTACCCCTTACCCGGTGGGAATACTGGATAGTCCCATGACGGTGGAACGCAGGGAGTTCAACTTCTTCCAGTCCCTCCGGATCTTCTCCTTCGTCCGGCAGGTTGGGCATCCTGGACAGGGCATCCGCGTTAGTATTGGAGCGTCCTGCCCGGTATTTGATTGTGAACTCGTAGTTGGACAGACGGGCCATCCACCTCTGCTCCAGGGCACCGAGTCTTGCCGTGTCCAGGTGTATCAACGGGTTGTTATCCGTGTATACGGTGAACCGGGAAGAAGCGAGGTAATGCCTAAAGCGCTCGGTGACTGCCCATACCACGGCCAGGAACTCTAGCTTAAATGAGCTGTAATTCTCGGGGTTCCTTTCGGTGGGTCGCAGTTTTCGGCTGGCATAGGAGATTACTCGTTCTCTCCCCTGCTGAATCTGGGACAGTACGGCTCCTAGCCCGATGTTACTGGCGTCGGTGTAGAGGATGAAGGGCTGGCTATAGTCCGGGTACGCCAAGATTTCATCCCCCGTGAGGGCCATCTTCAGCTGGCGGAAGGACTCTTCTTCTAGCTCTTCCCATTTGAAGGGCGGCTTCTGGTTCTTGGCCTTCCGGGACTGGCCTATCAGGAGGTCCTGCATAGGCGCTGCCTTTTTGGTGAAACCGGGAATAAACCTTCGGTAGTAGCCTACCAACCCTAGGAACTGCCGCACTTCTTTTACGCTGGAGGGGCTTGGCCATCCCTTAATTGCGGTGATCTTATCGGGGTCGGGAGCCACTCCGTCAGCGCTCACCACGTGTCCCAGGTATTGCACCTTTGGTTTCAGGAGGTGACACTTGGAGGGTTTCACCTTTAGGCCGTAACTCGCCAGAGCTTCGAACACCTCCGCCAGGTGTTTCAGGTGGTCCTCATAAGTTTTGGAGTATACGATGACATCGTCCAGGTACAACAGGACCGTCTCGAAGTTTCTGTGGCCCAGACAGCACTCCATTAATCGTTGGAAGGTCCCTGGGGCGTTGCAGAGTCCGAACGGCATGCAGGTGAACTCGCTAAGTCCCATCGGGGTGGTGAATGCGGTCTTCTCCCGGTCCGCCTCTGCTACAGGAACCTGCCAGTACCCGCTAGTGAGATCCAAGGTAGAGAAGAAGTTAGCAGATCTTAAAGCAGCCAATGACTCCTCTATCCTTGGTAAGGGGTACGCATCCTTGTGTGTGATACGGTTGATTTTCCGGTAATCTACACACATCCTCATGGTGTTGTCTTTCTTTTTGACTAAAACTAGTGGGGCTGCCCAGGGGCTACAGCTATCCCGGATTACCCCAGCCTCCTTCATGTCTCGAAGCATCCCCTTGGCGTGTTGGTAGTGTGCAGGGGGTACGGGTCGATACCTCTCTTTTATGGGAGGATGATCTCCCGTGGGGATGCGGTGTTCTACCCCCTTGACCCGCCCAAAGTCTAACGGGTGTTTACTAAACACTCTCTCGTACTCTTGAACCACCCGATAGACTCCTTGTTTCTGATGTGAGGGAGTGGAATCAGTACCCAAATGTAGTTGCTGACACCAGTCCTCCATGTCTTTCTTAGAGCCGCTACCTTCCTCCGGGTGAGATGGAGGCAAGGGTTCCACAGATTGTATAGAATTTTGATTAGTGGTATATAATTTGGCTAGCGTGGCATACCGGGGCAGGTACACTTCCCTCTCCCCGATATTTATTATGCGAATGGGCACCCTCCCATGGCGTACATTGACCACCCCCCGTGCTGTCAAAATGGTGGGCCTACTGTCTGAGTAAACTGGTTCTACCATTGCCTGGTAATCTCTTCCTCTCAGACCAATAGCTGCCCGGCACCAAATCATCATTTCACTTTTTGGGGGCATGGCAATAGGAAAAGGGTCACACATTCTTACGCTACCAATCTCACCGCCGGAGAGTTCCACTTGTTGCCGTTGCATCAGTGCCCGGATCTCTTTCTGGAGCACCCGCTGCTCGCCGGAGCTGGCGTTCTTGGCAACCTGCTGTAAAAGGAAAATCACCTCTGCAAGACAATTTTCAATTACATTAGTTCCTAGAGTTATTTTTGGGTGACTCTCATGTTTATCAATATCTACAATGATCAGTCCCTGTGCGGCCAGTTCGACTCTACCGATTTTGAGGGCCACCTCTTTAAATCCGATCTGTGGCACGGGCTGGCCATTGCTGGCGATGATACTCAAGTCGTCGTCAGGGTAGTGGGTAATATCCGAGTCATCCCAGTACTGCTTGAAGAGCACGTACGGGATGGTGGTGACCTGTGACCCGGTATCCAGTAGGGCACTCATGGGAATGCCATCCAGTACCACAGGCAAGACTGGACGTCCTCCCACATATCTGTCGCGCCAGTTCGATGGGCCTGGTGATCTTTTTCCTGGGGGTTGGCCCTCTACCCCAGGTTGTGCCCGTTTAAAGAACAGTACCTTTCCATATGTCCGGATTGATTGCAGCGGCGGCAGATGGGTCGTCCGTCCTCGCTGTATCGGTCACTGGGTCTTCCTCTGGCCGGTGGGGTCCTCCTTGGTCGACGCCACGGGATGTCCTCCGGTCCGGATGCCAGCTGGATCTTCCCTGGGGTGGAAACCTGTAAAGACTGCACAGTTCGGGTTAGCGCAGCAACGCTCTTAGCTAGCTCTTGGACCTGATGGTGTAGGTCTGGAGCCGGGTCATTGTCCAAAGCCTGCGCATCAGCTCCCACAGGCCCTGCTGACAAGGGCGCCGCCTCTTGGTAGTAAGTGGTAGTGGGGCGTCTGTGGGTCACAACGCCACCTGGTGCCGGTTCTCGGAGCACCCGGATGGCTCTGTCCTTGAACTGTGCAAAGTCCAGATGGGGATCCTGTAAGGCCATTGCCCGCAACTGGGTTCGGTGGGCATTGCAATATAAACCCTCTATAAATTGTTCAGTCAACAGCCTGTCCTCGTTTCCCACCCCATCAGGGTCGGTCTGCTTTATGGCCCTCAGGGCCTCTTGTAGGTTTAGTGCATAGTCCCTTATACTCTCATGCGCTCGCTGCTTGCACCTGTAGAATCTAAGCTTAATCTCGGCTGAGGTGCGGGTATCAAAGGTGTCCTTCAGCCGGGTTAGTATCCCTGCGACAGTCTTCCTCCCAGGTGGCCAGGATTTTACTTCCCTTTTGGCTGCCCCGGTTAGTTGGGCCACCAGGATGCTCACTTTTTGCTCTTCTGTGAGGGGGTACACCTGGAAGAGGCTATCCAGCTTTTCTCTAAAGTCATGCAGGGTATGTGACTCCCCTGAGTACTGGGGTAGCCAAGCTGCTCCCGGGATATAGGGCATGGTGAAGGGCATAACTGCAGCAGCGGTAGCGCTGGCGGGGGTTGGGGCAGTGAAGCTCTCCTCCGTATCCGACATCTTCCTACCCCCTAGTGGACCGTGGCCTACCTTGCGATGATCCTCTTCCGTAGGCCGCGGCTCCGCAGTGGATCGTCAGGGTTGAGGACCTTCCGTCGCGCTCCTGTGACGTCGGCGTCTGCTGGGCTCCTTCCAGGACCTTACGCAACGTCCGGACGTGAGGCGGGGCTTCAGTTCTCGCGCGCTTTCAGAGTCCACGCCCCTCTTCTTCCCGCGTGGCGTCCCCAAGATGGCGTCCAACGGCGGGAAAACTCCACGGATGGCGGGAATCTTCACCACTGGTAAGTTTGAACAGTCTTTGCTTTTCAGGCACGCAGTACCCGGTGGTTGCGGGCACGAGATCCTGCCGACTACGCCAAAGTTGACGCGCCCCTGGGCCTGTGTCGCGCTGCGTTGCGCACGCGGGAGCCTACCCGGAGCCGGATCAGTGGAGGGTTGTAGTCTCGTGGCGGTGACCCGGTCCGTGCCCAGGGAGTCAAACTAGACGGCAGTCTATTAGTAGTAAATAGTTGAGGACTACGCCACCCGTTGAGTGCAGCCAGGGAGCTGCTGCTGCAGGGCAGACCGCTGAGGCCGGTGGTAGGATTGTGCAGCGTGATAGTATAACCCCCAACGGGAGGGGTATGGCCTCAGGGCAGCCGACGTGGATGATGGGGGTAGCAGGAACCACTCAGAGACGGTACGGTGTAGTTCAGGGTCTTTACTGGTAACAACGACAGACCCTCCCGGAGTACTTGCTAGCAAACGGGGCCTGGTCAGTCTTTGAGCAGATGGGATCTCCCCTGGCCAGGCGTAGTTGTAGGCCTCCCAAACTGACTGTACTCTTCTGGCTACCTTGCTAGAAGCTGATGTAAGTAGCCCACGTCCCTGAGTGTACCGTGTGGTGCTCACCCGTATGGCCGGTGACTCGGGGCCTTCTAATGGCTTCCGCTCCACGATGGCGGTGCTGGTCCCACGCGTGTGACCGTGCCTTCGGGCTTCTGGGCCAGAGGACCTGAAATCCCCTGCCTGACGGATTCTGCTGCTGGGTAGGAGTTAGTCCCCACAGCCTCGGACTCCGGGTCCGGTAAAGAATCTTCTTAGTCAGGGCGAACTCTGCAGCTGCCAGCCCCTGACTCCTTGTAACTCTGCTGTTTCCTATGCTGCTTCTTGTCTCCACTCTCCTTGTCTGACTCACCCTGCCTCAGCCCCGGGTTTATACAGGGGAAGTTCTTCCCCTCCCAAGACTGGGCAGGAGGTGTGGCATGCACAGGATCCCTGACCAAAGGACCTCCCACCTGCTCTCAGACATAATATCTCTATCACTGTGGCAACCAGACCCCTGGGGTGTCACACATGTTCATCTCTTAGTGATTCATCTAGCATTACGTCTTCCTCGGTGGTCACACGGTCAGGACTAAGCCTGAAGAGGATACGGGACACGAATTTTCATCCCTATAGACGTAGACAGTTTAGACAGCCGCCCGTGGACAGTGGGGATAATAAGGTAATTAACCTTAGTAGTTACAAACTTACTGATATGGACCTTGCCCTGTTAGGCAGGGGCCTTTCCTTCTCGCCTAAAAGTAATTTTGATGTCTTCTCGGCCATCAAGGACCTCCATTTATTTGCGAGGTCCTTGATGTTCAAAAAACACTTTTTTGATGAGACACAATTTAATCTCTTTCCAACAGAAGAGGAACAAGTAGCCTTATGTACGTTGGATGAACTCTCCATGGAACACAATATGGAAGAAGGAGGTAAGATCCCTGCATCTATTAGAGTAAGGTCCAAGAAATTTCCCCCACTGTCCACGTGCGCCAATATAGACTTATTTGTACAGGTAGTCACGAGAGAGTTTGAACGCATGCCACGATATATAGAGAAGGATAACCTAACCACACAGGAGCGGGATCGCCTTCGGGCTCTCCGGAACCTCCCCAATATAGTGTTGAAGCCGGCCGACAAGGGTGGGAACATCGTGCTTTGGCCAAAAGACATGTATGAGAGAGAGGCCTTTAGACAGCTTCATAATAAAACCTGCTATAAATGTTTGACATTTAATCCCTTGGCCTCCTTCTCATCTCAATTGTCTAAAATTATTCATAAAGCCGTGGCCGATGGGACCATCACTGCCGGGCTGGCTTCAGCACTATTGGTTAATGAACCGACGATATCCACATTTTACTTGTTGCCCAAAGTTCACAAGAATATGTCTTCACCACCTGGGCGCCCAATCATCTCTGGAACAGGGAACTTTCTAGAGAATGTCAACCGATGGATTGACAGTAAACTCCAGCCGCTAGTTGAAAGCCTTCCATCATTTCTTTTAGACACAGGCGATCTACTTAAGAAAGTGGATGGACTGTACCTGGATCCAGAGATGATTCTTGTGACAGGAGATGTGGAATCATTATATACGAATATTAAGCATGTGGATGGTCTAAGAGCCTGTGCGTTCTTTCTTAATACCTCCAATTTACCACGAGATATAGTCGACTTGGTGATGTGCCTCTTGGAATTTTCCCTTACCCACAGCTTTTTCACCTTCAAGGGGTCCTTCTACCTACAGCTCCAGGGTACAGCCATGGGTGCATCTTTTGCGCCAGCCTACGCTAACTTGTTCCTGGGGCTGTGGGAGAGGGACCTCTCCCTGCCGGATCTGCGGGCATCAATGGAGCGCGTCCCTTTTTGGACGCGCTACATTGATGACATCCTGCTGATCTGGCAGGGTTCAGTTGAGGACTTGCGAATATTTGTACAACTCCTCAACAGTAATGATATGAATATTCACATCACTTTTAATTGGGATATTGATACAGTTAACTTTCTTGATATTACCCTTAAGAGGGACTATAATAATTTGATACAAACAAAAATTTATAGAAAGGATACCTCCACACTCAGGACTATACCAAAACACTTTAAACTCCATCATGACTGTGATAGTTCCCTCCTGAGGGTTCGGGGGATAGATGCGTTGAGAATCGGTATTCGTGGAGGTAAACAGAGCCAACGCTTGGCTCAGCTTGAATCTAGATGGATTTGGCGACTTAATACTGTACATCCCAATGGACTTAATGAGAGTCTCAGCTTCGCTCCCTTCCTTTAACTTCTCCCCTGTCACATATTCTTGTTGTGGTTTTTATGATTTTAAAATTTTCTTTTAATTTTCAGTTTTCTTCACCATCCGTTTGCACCTTACTTCTTCCGACGAGTCGTGTCTACATTATGGCCGATACCACATGGATCAATATGTGAATAAGAATATATTAAATGTATTCATTTCATTTGGGAGCAATTACTGTGATGTATATATTTATATTGTGGATCCCTGTCTTGTGCTCTAAGATCTTCATAGACCTTATTGTCTTATTATATCTAGATCAGGGAAGTTCACTACCCCCACATTAGATATGGTTCCTTGGGAATTTATGATGATATATAGGATGTTATCCCTTTGAGATTTCATTTATTATATATTACTATTGTGACAATTTGGTCTTTACATGTTTACCTATGTATATATGGGACTGAAAATGATCTATAGCAGTCTTCTTATGTGGGGATATATGCAGTTGATGTAATGATGTTTTATATGCTGACTGTCATAATACTAATTTGCTCGATTGGGACAGTGTGATATAATACGACACATCCATACACCTGAGAAGTGGTGGTGGTGAATATATAAATCACGCAATGTGAATATATACCTTCCGTTATGTTCCCCATCTATGTGAGTATAATAGGACCTTACGCGCGAGCGTCGCCGCTTTCTGAGTGCCCCGTGCCGCCTGGCGTCTTCATGCAAGGACCTGCATCACGTGGGTCCATGTGACCGTCATGTGATTCCTTGCATGACGCCCGCGTCACCGGTTGCTCGGCAGCGGGGATGCTACGCGCGTTACTACGGGTCCACCCCCTCCATTTGATTGGCCAAACACAATATTTAAATCAACACTCCCCTCTAGGAAGTTGACGCCCCCTGAAGAAGGCAAACGCCGAAACGTGCGTTGGGGTGGGCGAGCGATCCACGTGGGGGATCCTTTGCATCACAGCCTGTGGCCCAGGTAATCCTCTTGATAATATGCAGCACTTGCTCTTCATTCTATTTTGTATCTATCTATTTTTATACCGTGCATTCGATATATTGACAAGTACAGTCTAGGTGCTGGCACATGGCATTTTGCTAATACTGATCATGAGTCCTCTTTGAGGAATTTCTAAGTACTGCTTATGATATGCACTGTTATATGGATACTACCATGGGTATTATAATGTGGCTATTTGTTAGTCCTCTGTATTGGTATAACAGATGAAGGACTAGATATATATGTTTTTGCTGTGGCGCCGAGGCCCCCTATATATGCGGATCGCATCGTCCCTTCAGTGAGACGGTTTTTTCTACATGATATGTGTTTTTCTGTATTTCTGCATTGTACCCTATATTATGAAGTAAACTTTTTACACTATTTATGAATAAAAGTTAATTTTTAAAATTGTGTTGGGTTTATATGGTCGTATTTTTTCTCTTCAAGTATTCATTTATGTTTAAACGACCTAACCTAGACTTCCATCAGTAGGTGCCAGCTATTTAGCAAGAGATATATTATCTTTAATATGCACCAATTGAGAAATGTAGATTGAACCCCTATTATGAGCAAGTGACAGATGTGTCGTTTAATGATGATACCTGAAACACAGTAACTTTGAGTTAAAGTAACAGTTTATATAACTGTATGTTACATATTTACACATTCAACACATTTGCCAAAGTCTTACTACTATCGTGCATCTTGCTTGTGCATTTTTTAATGAATGAATAGGTAATAAGCAAGTGACAGATGTGTAATTTGGAAAAAATACCTGAAACACAATAACATATAGTTAAATTAAGAAAAGCATATTATGCATTGGATTTGTACATGAATACTATTTTAGTATTTTGTGGTATGCTTGTACTTTGTTTTGTGATTAGATATAACAATGGATCATGAGCAAGTGACAGATATGTCATTTACACATATGCCTGGAGCGCACTAACTATATAGTAAACTAACCTCATCTATAACTATATACTTGTATTACTACACATGAGTGAATCTGACAACCTTTGATTCTCTTGATTTGCCGGACTTCGGAATTTGGCAAAATTGCTGGTAAAAGCCACAAATTATCATCTGATGTATCTCCTGACCCCAGATCTTATGAAATAAAAGGCTTAAAACACATTATACTCAGTCACCTTGTCCCTCACCTGTCCTGGCACCGCAGCTCCCACCTCACAGATCACTTCCTCCATCCGCCTTCAGCCTTCACTTCCATCTTTAGTTTTCTTTACTCTTCGGCGTTGTCAGGCAAAAGGTATTTTTGCCCGAGTTTTAAAAAATGAGAGATGTTTTAAAAAGGAAAAAACCCCACCCCCTATCTGTTTGTAAGAGAAGACATAGAACTCACTTTTGCTTTTCCCCAAACCAGGAATCTTTATGACCCGCCATAAAACCTCAGTCCAGGGCAAGCACTGGTACAAACCGGAAAATCCCTCCAAAAAATCCCATTGTTTAATTGTACAAACGTTTTATGCCAATTTTAATCACGCACAGGTCTGACAGAAACATCGGAACCACGTTTTTTTGAATGCTTACCTTTTTCCCATTACAATAGTATAACTTGCATAACTGAGGAATGACCGGGAACTGAGATAATGGATTCTGAGCTTCTGAGCGTCATAGAGGTTTCATATTTAATATCTATCTTCATGAATATTGCTGACGGTCAAGATGATGTCTCCCTCTTGGATGTGGGACCCCCCCACACCAAGATATGGAATCTGAAGGATTTTTTAGGTCTTCTGCAGCTGGGTGGGCTCGCAAAGCCGAGCCCCCTTGTAAGGTAAATAAGGGGTGTTCCCCAGAGTTTTGGCTGCTTGCTAAAAACCAGATCGGCCATTTTTCAAGCCATTCCAACCAGGGACGCCAGACGCATGCACTACACGCTGCGTGAAGGAATCAAGTCTATTTTCCGGGGAGCCGTCCCCCCCACAGAATCTGAGACCATCACCTTGTGAAGCAGGTTTTGCTATTACTTATCCCTTTTATTTTAATAACTGTTTATGCATATATGTAAATTTTCTCCTTTATAATATCTTGTATATATTTTGTAAACACTGCCCACCTTTTGGGAGTAAATCATTAATTATTTACCAGTTTCGTTCTTCTTGTCCTATGTCGAGCAAACACGTTCCTCACCCGCTAATTCACGTCACCTACCAGGTACCCGATCCACCTGTTAAGCGATCGGTGGTGGCAGTATACCAGTATTTATGTGATATTGTGGTTTGAGGGTGGCTGGTCGGAGGTATATATACGTTCCTGGAAGGAACTGGTGGTATATATACGTCCTGTCACATCACGTGCCGCAATAGTCGACATAAATTAGAGCAGCTGCACCCGTGCGTATCCTCGGTCAATACCGTGTTTGACCAGCAGGATAAGGGGGCGCCAGAGAGCTGCAAGGTCTGACCCAAGTGGGTGTCGTTTTCATGACAAATTGGTGGCAAGCGGTGGGATCATAGGACATTAGTGATCTGGTTTGAGCAATCATTCCTCTCACTAAAAACTTGCACAAAAGTTTTGAAGATCGAACTCAGTGTTTATTAGATCTGAGACAATACTGTATGTGTAGCAGTTACCCCTACCCTTCTTCGTTTTTTCTTTTCTATTTTTATTTTGGTGATCATGGTCGTAGTTGGGGAGTCCTGGTATCACCAGCAGAAAAAGGACACTCTTATTGGAATATGTATAATCAAAGGCATTGACCCCCACGGCAAAAGCAAAGAACAAATGATTGCTGAACTGTTACAAGATGCTGCAGAGCCCGTCCGACAGCAGAGCCCTGATGATGGGGCTGCCAGCCAAGGCCCGGATGGCGCTGCTGCCGGGGTCCAACCGGTGATTGCCAGCCATACCCGCAACCAGGGTAGTGTGGACCCCCACCTGCAGATGGCCTTGGAGGAGCTTGCCACAGACGATCATGATGGACGACTGCAGCTGATCCTGAAATTCCAGGAGCGGGCTGAGCGACAAGCTGACCGAGAGGCTGCTGAGCGACAAGCTGACCGACAACACCAGCTGGAGCTAGCCCTTATTCAGAAGGAGTTGCCCTCTACGCAGACCCGTGAGTCCAACAGTGCCAGCTGCTTTAAACCTCGTCCTGAGCACTTCCCTGTGATGGAAAAGGATGGGGACTTGGACACATTTCTGCGAGGCTTTGAAAAGGCCTGCAGGCAGTATCAGCTGCCCACCGACCAATGGGCAAGATATTTGACTCCAGGGCTCCGAGGAAAAGCTTTAGTGGTGTTTGCTTCCCTCCCTCGAGAGCAGGATGGAGACTATGAGGCCGTCAAGCAGGCCCTGATAAAAAAGTACCAGCTGACTCCGGAGGTTTACCGGAAAAAATTCAGAACCCTCCAACGTGGACCACATGACACCTACAGCGATGTGGTAGACGGGCTCCGAACCAACTTTGAGCAGTGGATCCAAGGACTGTCAGCGACCACCTTTGAGCAGCTAAAGGATCTGATGGTGAAAGACCAGTTCCTGCATCTGTGTCCGACTGAGGTACGGCAGTTCGTGATGGATCGGGAGCCACCTGATGCCAATAAAGCAGCGCAGATCGCAGACACCTACGAGGCCAACCGGAGACCAGAGGTGCGGAAGCCGGTCGTCACCAGCTGGAAAGGGGGTAAGCCATCAACCACCATCCCTGCCCCTGCCAGCCGACCTTCCGGAGGCCTTTTTCCCGTTACCAATGCCCGGCCTGCATCTGATGCCCACAGGTGTTATTTCTGCAACCAGATTGGTCATCTCAGCGCCACTTGCCCAGAGAAGCAGAGGAAGAACCCCCCATCCAAGGCCCCAGGGCCTAATGCCTCAGTTCTTTTGGTGGGTGGGCCGGTTGGGAGGGCCTGTGAAAACTTTCAGTCTGTCAGGGTGGGGGACACTCTCACTGTAGGCCTCAAGGACACTGGGGCCGAACGAACCCTCATCCGACCCGAACTGGTGTCCCCTGAAGCGCTTATTCCAGGAAAGACCCTGACTGTCACCGGGATTGGGGGCGTCCCATGCCCCTTGCCCATGGCCCGGGTTTTTATTGATTGGGGTGCGGGGAGTGGGGTGAAGGAAGTGGGATTATCCAAAAATCTACCTGCAAATGTTTTGTTGGGAACTGATTTGGGGAGGATGCTTGCTTATTATGCCCCTGACACCCCTCCCCGATCTGATACGGTTGGTAAGGTTAATACTGATACTGTGAATGTCAATGCTTTACCTGATGACGATGAAGATGATGATGATGGTGATGATGATGATGTTGTTGTATTGGAAGGTGCAGGAGAACTCAGCCATGTCACTCTGCGGGGTGATGTTGCTGAGGATCCCCTAGCAGGAGCAAAGGTCAGTGCTAAGGGTAATGGGAAGAGGCACGGGGACCATGAAGCCGGTGGTGCTGTGCCAGTGACCAGTGTCACAACAGATGGTGACCTGGCTGATAGTCGCTGCCCCATACGTAGCACTGTGCCTGAGGTAATGGAGGATGATGGAGAAGTAGTTCTCATGGCCTTGCAGGCTAATGAGACGGTGTTATTCCCCGGGGAGACGGCCTATATAGCCGCTGTTACCCGCAGTCAGAGTGCCCAGAACGCAAGTAACGCCCTGCCTTCTGGACCCTCCTCGGACAGAGGAATAACAGAATCAGTTATGGACCCAGAGCCGGTCCCAGAGGGTCCCAGTGAGGACGTGGCCTTAACCTCACTTCTGGCTTCCTCCAGCCAGGAGTTTCAGGCAGCTCTGCACTCAGATGCTAGCCTGGAGACGTTAAGGAGCCTCGCGGAGAAACCCACCTCCGAGTCGGATAAGGAGAGGGTATTCTGGGACCAAGGGAGGTTGTACCGGGAGACAGTTCCCTGAACACCCCAACAGGAGTGGCTGAGGGAAAGACAGCTGGTCGTCCCCTACCAATTCAGGGACGAGTTGTTGCGGATCGCCCATGAAATTCCACTCGCTGGACACTTGGGGGTCAGCAAAACCAAGGCCCGGCTGTCTCATCACTTTTATTGGCCCAAAATGAGGACAGATGTGGTGAACTACTGTCGCTCCTGTACCACGTGTCAAAGAGTGGGAAAGTCAGGGCCTGCCCCCAAAGCCCCCCTGATCTCTTTGCCAGTGATAGAGGAGCCTTTCCAGAGGATTGCTGTGGACATTGTGGGACCACTGGCCATGCCCAGCAGCTCTCGAAAACGATTCATCCTTACCGTGGTAGACTATGCTACCCGGTATCCGGAGGCAGTAGCCCTGTCCTCAATTAGGGCGGATAAGGTGGCGGACGCCCTCTTGGCCATCTTTTCGCGAGTAGGATTTCCCAGGGAGATGCTTACCGACCAGGGGACTCAGTTCATGTCACGCTTAATGGAGGCTCTATGTAAGAAAATGCAGGTGCAGCATTTGGTATCGAGTGCGTATCACCCACAGACCAATGGTTTGTGTGAGCGATTCAACGGTACCCTCAAACAGATGTTAAAAATGCTGGTTGAAACCCAGGGTCGCGACTGGGAGCGTTACCTCCCACACCTGTTATTTGCTTACAGAGAGGTTCCACAGGCCTCGACGGGGTTCTCCCCCTTTGAGCTCCTGTATGGCAGGCGTGTCCGAGGACCCCTTGGGTTGATAAGGGAATTCTGGGAAGAAGAGCCGAGCTCCCCAGGAGTGTCCATCGTGGAGTATGTCATGCGCTTCCGTGACAAGATGCAGACCTTGACGCAGTTGGTGCATGACAACATGGCGCAAGCCCAGGCTGACCAGAAGCATTGGTACGACCAGAACGCCCGAGAACGGACCTACCAGGTGGGTCAGAAGGTGTGGGTGCTGGTCCCCGTACCAAAGGACAAGCTTCAGGCGGCCTGGGAAGGCCCGTACGTCATTCACCAACAGCTCAACCCGGTCACCTACGTGATCACACTTGACCACGAGCGGGGTAGGCGGAAGGCGTTTCACGTTAATATGATGAAGGCTCATCAAGAACGTGGACCCTGTGTCCTACCGGTCTGCAACCTGCCCGAGGATGGGGAGGATGACCCCCTCTTGGACATGCTCGCCCAAGCGAAGGCCAGCGGGTCCCTAGAGGATGTAGAGCTAAGCGACTTGCTATCCGCAGACCAGAGGTCTCAGATGCAAGCAGTGCTGAAACTCTTCCAAGCAGTGTTCACCAACCTGCCTGGCAGGACTGAAGTGGCGGTTCATGAAGTGGACACCGGGAATCATGCCCCACTCCAGCGGACAGCCTATCGAATCTCCGACGAGGTGCAGCATGTCATGCGCCAGGAGGTCGAGGAGATGCTGCAGTTGGGGGTGATTAAGCGGTCCAAGAGCGCGTGGGCCTCACCTGTAGTCCTGGTGCCTAAGAAGGACCGGACCACCCGGTTCTGTGTGGACTACAGGGGGCTCAACGCTATCACTGCCTCTGACGCACAACCAATGCCACGCATTGAGGAGCTGCTGGAGCGGTTAGCCAGCGCGAGCTATCTCTCCATCATGGATTTGAGTCGGGGATATTGGCAGATTCCCTTGAGCCCCGGGGCCCAGGAGAAGTCCGCCTTTATCACCCCCTTCGGATTGTATGAATCCACGGTCATGCCCTTCGGCATGAAAAATGCCCCTGCCACGTTCCAGCGAATGGTCAACCACCTGCTCCAGGGACTGGAGAGGTACGCAGTGGCGTACCTGGATGACATTGCCATCTTCAGTCCCACCTGGGAGGATCACCTCGAGCATCTGCAGCAGGTGCTCAGGCGCATTCACCAGGCGGGCTTGACCATCAAGCTGGGAAAGTGCCAGATGGGCATGAACGAGGTCCACTACCTGGGGCACCGGGTAGGTGGGGGTACTCTGAAGCCAGAGCCTGGGAAGGTGGACGCTATCGTGTCCTGGACCACCCCCAGGACCAAGAAGCAGGTGCAGTCCTTCTTGGGCACCGCAGGGTACTATAGACGCTTTGTGCAGGACTATAGTAGCCTTGCGAAGCCCTTGACAGACCTCACCAGGAAGAGCCTACCCCATTCCGTCAAATGGACGGATGAATGCGAGGTGGCCTTTAGGGCTTTGAAGACTGCCCTGAGCAGCTCTCCTGTACTAAAGGCGGTCGACGGCACACGGCCACTCTTAGTACAGACCGACGCCAGTGAGTTTGGCCTCGGTGCTGTACTCAGCCAGGTCGACTCGGGGAACCAAGAACACCCCGTGTTGTACCTAAGCCGGAAACTGCTGCCGAGGGAAGTGGCCTATTCCACCATAGAGAAGGAGTGCCTGGCCATTGTATGGGCCCTCAACCGCTTACAGCCTTACTTGTACGGGCGCCCCTTCACTGTCGTGACTGACCACAACCCCCTGAGTTGGCTGCACACCATGTCAGGTGCCAACGGAAGGTTGTTACGCTGGAGCCTCACCCTCCAGCAGTACGACTTTACCGTTCAACACCGCAAGGGCAGCGAGCATGGCAATGCCGATGGGTTGTCCCGGCGAGGGGAGCCTCCAGACATACGCTTGGAGGAGTACCAGAAGGTCCTACCTCCATAGCGCAGTCTAAAAGGGGGAGGTGTCAGGCAAAAGGTATTTTTGCCCGAGTTTTAAAAAATGAGAGATGTTTTAAAAAGGAAAAAACCCCACCCCCTATCTGTTTGTAAGAGAAGACATAGAACTCACTTTTGCTTTTCCCCAAACCAGGAATCTTTATGACCCGCCATAAAACCTCAGTCCAGGGCAAGCACTGGTACAAACCGGAAAATCCCTCCAAAAAATCCCATTGTTTAATTGTACAAACGTTTTATGCCAATTTTAATCACGCACAGGTCTGACAGAAACATCGGAACCACGTTTTTTTGAATGCTTACCCTTTTCCCATTACAATAGTATAACTTGCATAACTGAGGAATGACCGGGAACTGAGATAATGGATTCTGAGCTTCTGAGCGTCATAGAGGTTTCATATTTAATATCTATCTTCATGAATATTGGTGACGGTCAAAATGTTGTCTCCCTCTTGGATGTGGGACCCCCCCACACCAAGATATGGAATCTGAAGGATTTTTTAGGTCTTCTGCAGCTGGGTGGGCTCGCAAAGCCGAGCCCCCTTGTAAGGTAAATAAGGGGTGTTCCCCAGAGTTTTGGCTGCTTGCTAAAAACCAGATCGGCCATTTTTCAAGCCATTCCAACCAGGGACGCCAGACGCATGCACTACACGCTGCGTGAAGGAATCAAGTCTAATTTCCGGGGAGCCGTCCCCCCCACAGAATCTGAGACCATCACCTTGTGAAGCAGGTTTTGCTATTACTTATCCCTTTTATTTTAATAACTGTTTATGCATATATGTAAATTGTCTCCTTTATAATATCTTGTATATATTTTGTAAACACTGCCCCCCTTTTGGGAGTAAATCATTAATTATTTACCAGTTTCGTTCTTCTTGTCCTATGTCGAGCAAACACGTTCCTCACCCGCTAATTCACGTTACCTACCAGGTACCCGATCCACCTGTTAAGCGATCGGTGGTGGCAGTATACCAGTATTTATGTGATATTGTGGTTTGAGGGTGGCTGGTCGGAGGTATATATACGTTCCTGGAAGGAACTGGTGGTATATATACGTCCTGTCACATCACCTGCCGCAATAGTCGACATAAATTAGAGCAGCTGCACCCGTGCGTATCCTCGGTCAATACCGTGTTTGACCAGCAGGATAAGGGGGCGCCAGAGAGCTGCAAGGTCTGACCCAAGTGGGTGTCGTTTTCCTGACAGGCGTCCATGATATTCTCTAAGAATCATGTGACATCACGTGCATCGTGCCGCCTAGTCAGCGCTGAATCATTAATTTGGAAAATAATACCACAGTTGGAGAGAAGAAGCAAAGCAGCAAGGGACTAGGCAAGGAGCTGCGGTGCTAAACAGGTGAATTAACCCCTTCCTGGCCCTAAAAAGAATTAAGCCATTTTGCTTGATTTGAAAGAATTAAATTTTAAAAAAGTCAGATTCTTGCAAATTCTATTTTTTTTAAATGAAATTTAAAGCAAATTTTATTTGTCTGAAAATAGTTTGCTCATCTCTGTATATTACTCATTCAACATGTCTACTAAGGTCATATTACTAGTTTGCTTGCTTGGACATTGTTTTATTGATAGAGGGTAATAAGCAAGTAACAGATATTTTAAAGTAATTATCCACTACTTGGGCAACCTCTTCTTAAATACAATATTGTCTAGTGTAAAATAATAATAATGGATACTCACCTTCTGCACTAGCGCCATGAGCAATGCTGGCGCTGGATCTCCCGGGATTTGCATGACACTGTTATGCTATGTGAGCACGGCAGCCAATCAGCAGCTATGAATGGGATGAGGTTTGTCCAAGGAAAGTCTGAGAACTGACTCTTTTTTAGCATTAGCAATAGTGGAACACAATACTCATATGTTGAAATGACACTTTTTATGTTTGGATGTTACTCATGCAATACACAGTGTCAAGCTGAATTATTATTTTTTACGTTATAAGATTTCCTCAATATTCATATTAGTGTCATGTTATTGTTCTGTTTCGTATCTTTAATTTAGATTAATAAAAAAAGTAATAAGCAAGAGAGGGAGGTGTCATTTGCTAATTTAACCTGTACCTCAGTGATCACCTGTTAAATTGACAGTCAATGAGTGTATATTAAACATTTATTATTTATTAGGGTGGGCATAAATCATGTGCCTAATTGATAAATATACACAGTAGAAAGAGATAATGAGCAAGTGACAGATTAGCAATTTGCTAATTTTATGCCTGTAGCATAATAATCTGTTAATTTGACACCTCCTATGAGTGTACATTGCATCATTTTAATTTATATATTAGTGTTGGTGGCAGTGCATTATGTGTGCCTTGTTTGAGAAATAACAATAGAAAAGGATAATGAGCAAGTGACAAATCTGTAATTTGCAAATTTTGCATGTAGCATGGTAGTAAGTATGTAACACGTTCAATATATATTAGTATTAGTATATTGCTTGTTCATTGCTTAATAAATGCACATATTAAAGGATAATGAGCAAGTGACAGATGTGTGGGTATTAATGTGCTATACTGACTGCTGTGTTGTGCCGGTGACAATCTGTATAATAGTGTATGAATCTGGTATGACATTGCTGCATCCCGCTAGACCTGAGTATTTGGAGGAAATGTGAAAAAATGTCTCTTTTACACAATAGAGAATTAGACTCTTTTCATGTGTAAAATTTCCACAATGTCCCTTAAATCGGTCACAATGGGAAGTTTTTATCATTCACTTCACCTGAATGTTCAATCCAGGAAAATCAGTGTTCAACCCACTAATCACGACTGTATTCACCTCCGACATTACAGGGCATTTAGCGGGAAACTCCTTTTGTCAAAGTATTTTATGCCATTAAAGTGGCCGAGGAGCGGCTGGAAGAAAAGGTCCTCACTGAGCTTCTTGTGTAATGTCAGCAGGTCCTCATAAATGGAGAGGGAAGCAAATTCAGACAAAAGACCGAGGCGGCCATCGGAACAGCCGACTCGCTAAAGAAATATGTAGAGGTGTTTCATTGAGATGTTAACAATTGTTTAAGTTTGGTAAAATCTCGATCTGCTGCAGTAAAAGAAATCTACTCAGGATCAGAGTCTGCAGAGAGTGACGCTCAGGATAGGAGAAGTTTATAGGGGCGTACGCCTAGGGGCCTCCACAGCTTTTTCCACTTTCCTTTCCAATTAGTTTTCTAATAATTTCCTTTTTACTCTTTCCTTCCATTTCGTCTTTACTTTATCAATTATTTTCCTTTCCATTCTCCCTTTGTTTCATTTCTTTTTCTAATCTCTCCTTTCATTATCTCTTTCCATTTTTCCTTTTCTTTCCTTCCTGTTTCTTCCTTCCTTACTTTTACATTTTTCCTTCTTTCCTTTCTCACTTCTTTCCCCTTTCTTCCTTGTTTCTGACTCGCCCAGGGGGATATATGGGGGAGACTCGGTACCTGGGCCTTTACCTTCTTTGTAGGATATCACGGCAGTCGGCTTCCGGGCCCGTCCTCTGGGGTCTGTCTTTAAAAGGGGTTTTAGTGTACAGTTTATCTCGTGACGCCACCTGTGGTTTCTGGTAATAGTTACCGCCGCTGCTGCAGACCTCCGGGGGTGATGGGATGGCAGCTGGGATGTCTCTGCTCCCCACAGGCGGAGCGAGCCCCCGGGGCAGGCTTGATGGAAGGGATGCAGGTGAGAGATGGCCCGGTCGGGTCGGGGGAATGACGGACACGCACACAGGGGGTTCGCTTCAGTACCTTTACTGGTGTAACGGCAGGTAGGGTCCAGGGTACTTGCTAGGAAGGGTGCACTTCTGGACTTCTCCCCAGTGAGCGGGTATAAGGCCTCCTGATCCGTTTCTCCCTCTCTCTAAGCTTCTGGCCCGCCTGCAACTGGGCCTAGCTTCTATGTTGTATTGCTCTCTCACCTGACCGCTTGGTAGTAGGACTTTTCTTTGGCAACTACTATCCCTGGATGCCGGGGCCTTCGTGGTTCCTAGTCCTGTATTTGATGGTAGCTTCAGGATGACCAGGGGTCTGGAAGCCTCCTGGTATGCCGGTTGTCCCTACTAGGTGTAGAGAACCCTGTAGGCGCGGACCCAGTGTCCTGCTAGTATCTTGGGGTGAGCTTCAGATGCTCCTCTGTACACAGCAGCAGACGTGCTGCTTCTTCACTGGTCTAAGTGCCAGCACACTGTCTGACTGAACTCAACTGGCTGACTCCACCCTCCATATATATATCCCTAACAGGGCTCCCTCTGGTGGTCTGAGGTGGAAGGGTGGAGGTGTCTGTTTGTAGTGAGGGCCTCTTGTGGAGGAGTCCGTCCATGCACCCTTTTGGGTCCTGTGCTACCTGTAGTAGCAGGGTGCCACATTTCCCTCATTAGTTCCTTCTGCTCTTCCTCTCTTCTTCCTTCCTTCTTTCTTTCCTTTTCTGTTCTTTCTGTATTTCTTCCTCCCTTCACTTTCCATCCTTCATCCCTTCTATTTCCTTCCTTCCTTCTTATTATTTTCTTATTATTAATTTATATAGCGCCATTGATTCCATGGTGCTGTACATGAGGAGGGGTTACATACCAAATACAGATATCACTTACAGTAAATGAACTAACAATGAAAGACTGGTACAGAGGGAAGAGGACCCTGCCCTTACGGGCTTACATTCTGCAGGAATGGGGAAGGAGACAGTAGGTTGAGGGGGTTGCAGCAGCTCTGGTGGTGAGGTGGCAGCAAGCAAGGTCATGGCAGGCAGTAAGCTTGTTTGAAGAGATGGGTTTTCCAGGTTCCGTCTGAAGGATCCGAATGTGGCGGATAGTCGGACATGTTGATGCACAGAATTCCAGAATTTTCTTTCTTTCTTTCCTTCCTTCCTTTCTTTCTTCCTTTTCCTTCCTTACTCCTTTCCCTCCCTCCTTCCTTCCTCCCTTCTTTTTCCTTTCTTTCTCCCTTCTTTCCTTTTCCTTACCTGCTTCCTTCCTTGGTTCCTTCTGCTCTTCCTCTCTTCTTTCCTTTTCCATTCTTTCTTCCTTCCTCCCTCACTTTCCTTCCTTTTCCTTCCTTCTGTCTTTTTCTTCTCTTCCTTCTTTTTACCTTCTTTCCTTCCTTCTTTCCTCCCTTACTTTCATCTTTCCTTTCTCCCCTCTTTCCTTTTCCTTCCTTCTTTGTTTTTTTCTGCTCTTCCTCTATTCTTTCCTTTTCTGTTCTTTCTTTCTTCCTTCCTCCCTTCACCTACCTTCCTTCCTCTCTTCCTTCATTCATTGCTCCCTTTTCCTTCCTTGCTTCCTTTCTTCCTTCCCTACTCATTTCCATCTCTCCTTCTTTCCCTCCATCTTCTTCCCCCCCCTTCTTTTTTCCTTCCTTTCTTCCTTCCTTCCTCTCTTCCTTCATTCCTTCCTTTTCTTTTCTTCGTTCCTTCCTTACTTCTTTCCATCTCTACTTCCTTCGTTCCTTCTTTCCTTTTTCCTTCCTTCTTTCTTCTTCCCTATCTCCCTTATTTTTCCTTCCTTCTTTTCTCCATTCATTCCTTCCATCATTCCTTGGTTCAATCCTCACTCCTTTCCTTCGTTCGTTCCTTCCTTCCTTATTCCTCGCTTTCCTACCTTCCGACCTTTCCTCTTTCTTTCATGGTATCCACTATCTCCATAGCTTTCTTAGAGTTTAGCTGACGCCGTGCAGGCAGATGAGCGCAGCTCCGGGCTGTAATGAGCTGGTGTCCTGCACAGAAGGGATGAATTCTGCTGAGATCCTGGAGAAGCTCTGTCTACTGCTCTTGCTCAGAGGCCTCTTCTGTCTGTGGCTGCTGTTGGCATTGGGAGCTTTGCTCTCTAGAGGGGGAACAGAGGTCACACCTAACTCAGCCTGGCCCTCTATGATGACCACCCACCTTCTATACACCCTTTTGGGGAATATAGCGGACAGATATGGGATCTCTAATTCATTATGACATATTTATTGGAGTTGGTGCAGAAAGTGGTGCATATCTACACCCAGTTACTGGGTGTTTGAGCACACGGTGAACTTCAGCTACACGGATCATTTCTAGGAGGGTCATGTCAATCCAGAAAGTCCCCTTGCTCCTCTCCTCGAGGAGGCTGTTACATTCAGACCTGAGAGTAATAAACATATGTAAAAAGTACATAGAAAAGATTCTTTTCACTTGACCCTCACCCATTGTCTTGTGCCGCCCCATCAGATCTGGACCTTCTGCCCCGGTTCGGTCTTCACTGAGCCGCCATCTTTGGCGTCTTCGGAGCTGATTGAGCCGTAACGTTATGATGTGACGGGACGTGTGTTGTGGTGGAGGCAGTACAGGGGGGCGCCAGACACAGTTCAGTGGAGACCAAAACAGACGAGGGCGGCAGCAGACAGGTGACAGCCGGCCGACATCTTACGTCATTCACACTAATTGAATCGTAATTCAGAATTTTAGAAAAAAAAAAATTTTTTATTTGGGCAAATTTGGATGGAAAGCATTTTGCCTCAAAGAGATTTCACTTCGCTCTAACAATTAGTCATTGTAACTTTACTGATCATTTTTGGTATTCATGAAATCCATCCGTTTTGCATATTATTTTAATCCTCTACCCATAATGCCCCCCTGTGTTCTTGCATTTGCTCCCGGCTTTTGGAAACTTTGCATGATTCGTGCTCCGTATCTGACACCTCTGCTCGGAACGACTCCGCGTTGACAGTTGCCCGGCAGAGGTGAAGCGCCGGCATCCGCGTGACTTTAGCGCCTGAGAACATCCCAGTCGCTCCCTGTTAGCTTTATGAGTCCTGTTCATTTGTATTACGCGCCCATTATAACAAATGCTGACGCTCCCCCCTAGGGTCAGCTCCATTCTGCTTTTACCAGACGGTAATTGTTTCAGACTAAACTGAGATTGTCTTTCCCTCTCTGTCTCCTTCTCGCCTGCAGGTGATACTAATTCTGACAAAGCTGTACGATTACAACCTGGGAAGCATCACGGAGAGCTCTCTATGGAGGTACGTGCATACACTCGGCCTCTAATTGCTGGGATACTTATACATGTATTTGGTGGCTGAGGTCTTTATACTCAGAGTAATTGGACATGTGGGATATCTGATGACAGTTCTCCCCAGGCTATACTCATTGGCTTTTTCTCATATTTAGTCCTAGGTTTAAAATGGCTTCACCCAGCGATGAGATCCTTCATAACCAGAGATGTCATTGCAGGAGACGCTGATCTCGTTTCATTTCCTTTCTTTAGTTTCTTGCGACTGGTACAAAAGTTTTCATCATTTTTATAGGAGTATCTTTATCTTCATAGAAGACCGAGCTCCAAATCTTCTGCCTTTTCTTTGTACCGGCAAAAAAGTTACATCGATGCCTCGCTAATGAGCCATGGAGCCTCTTGAATGTAGATTTAAAGGAAAACCCGTGAGGATGATTTCACTACATAAACTAGTGCTAGGGCTGTATAGGTCTGGGAATAACAATCAAAATGACACCTGACTTGTAGCAATCGGATGTTCCAGTGCTGAGAAATAATGCTTTAAGTCAATATGCAAATTAGCCAGGAAGTGCTAAGGCTTGGGCGTGTCCATGTGCTGACAGTGACACGCCCCCGAGGAGCTCAGATATTATTCAAAGCTTGATTTCTCAGCACTGGCAGATCGGATTGCTATAAGACATATATCATTCTTATTCTTGTTCCATGGTCTATGCAGTCACACCACTAGTTTAAGTAGTAAACATATTCTTACAGATTTAAAGGGTTTTGCTTAAAGCAGAGAAATTCCATCCAAGCTTGAAAATGCAACATCATTTATTTTTTTTAAAGCTATCGCATGCTAATGTGAGTGATCTCCAGCATGGAGACCTAAGCTACCTTTCCATTATTGCCTTACATCTGCTCTTTTAGGATTCTTAGCATGCAGTCACACAGACGCTGTCTGGATCAGTGCTCATTGCATATGTCATCCTCACATTGCATCTTGGACTAGAGATGTATACAGATGAGATGCAACACATGTATGCGATGACACCTAAACTGGGGGCGGAAACCAACTAGGATAGAAAACTCGTCTTCGGGGCAAACTAAGCGGAGACGTGGAAGTCATTTGGGCTGGTTTGGGATTTGGAGCTGAAATACAGAAAATAAGATACATTATAAATAAGATACATTGTGCAATTAATCAACACATAAAGTAAAAAAGTAACAAGATTAAAATGAAGTTCAGTAGGTTAACATTGACTTTGAGGAAAAATAGGCCGTTCCCTGTTCTTTACAGAGGATACAAGACTTAATGCGAATTGCTTCCTCAGAGACTGGTGTGCACGGTAACATAAAATGCAACATTGCACTTAGTTTTAGGTTACATTAGATGAAGTGCGAGAGTTGTGAGAGTCGCACAGAGCGAGGTCATTAGAAGCCATAGTCATGTGTCAGGTCCATCACACAACAGATAAAATGGTGCCTGATAAATCCCCTTAACTCGTAATGAGGTCCATTGGGGTTCTGTTCAGGTTTCCACCATTGAGAAAGCAGGAATAGTGCTGTATTCTGTGCTATTTCTTCTGTAAAAAGTAATGGAAGCTCTGGCGGGACTGCCCGAATAAAAGGCCGAATGCCCATCCTGGTACTTTACTCGCTAAACTTCTATCATGTGGCTTTGGTAAAATTTGCCCTATCAATAATACTACAATATTACGGAATTATTTAGCTATTATGGCTGATGTTTAATCTATAGGACTAATATGTGTTCACTATACGGTTCTATTATTTGTGCATTGTATGGCGGCATTATTTATCAATTTTGGATTTTTGTTCTTCCATAAATTATTTTTTCCAGTGACTCCACAGTCTTTTATCCAGCCCGGGGGAATAGCTCTATACAACTAGCTCTACATTAACTAATTTGCCCAATCTCATGAAGCATGAATGTAGATATTGCTGACGATCCGTTCTTTACGATGCTGGAATTACTAATGACACTTAGGTGACCGATATCCAGTGCAGTCCTATATACAGCAGGATACGTTATCAGGAGGTAATTACATCGCCACTACCTGGCGGATAATGAGAGCCTGTAATTAAATGTGCCGCTTCTTAAGGCAGAGAAAATAATCCTTGAGAGTGTAAATCCACTCAGCGCAGCTGTCGAGGGTGAAACTCACACGGAGCTGAAGACAAGTCTTGTAAGATGTCAAATCAGCAGATTGCAGCTCGTACAGGGGTATAATGGAGAGGGGTGTGATGGGGGCCGGGGGCAGTGCAGCTCGTACAGGGGTATAATGGAGAGGGGTGTGATGGGGGCCGGGGGCAGTGCAGCTCGTACAGGGATATAATGGAGAGGGGTGTGATGGGGGCCGGGGGCAGTGCAGCTCGTACAGGGATATAATAGAGAGGGGTGTGATGGGGGCCGGGGGCAGTGCAGCTCGTACAGGGATATAATAGAGAGGGGTGTGATGGGGGCCGGGGGCAGTGCAGCTCGTACAGGGATATAATGGAGAGGGGTGTGATGGGGGCCGGGGGCAGTGCAGCTCGTACAGGGATATAATAGAGAGGGGTGTGATGGGGGCCGGGGTCAGTGCAGCTCGTACAGGGATATAATGGAGAGGAGTGTGATGGGGGCCGGGGGCAGTGCAGCTCGTACAGGGATATAATGGAGAGGGGTGTGATGGGGGCCGGGGGCAGTGCAGCTCGTACAGGGATATAATAGAGAGGGGTGTGATGGGGGCCGGGGGCAGTGCAGCTCGTACAGGGATATAATAGAGAGGGGTGTGATGGGGGCCGGGGTCAGTGCAGCTCGTACAGGGATATAATGGAGAGGGGTGTGATGGGGGCCGGGGGCAGTGCAGCTCGTACAGGGATATAATGGAGAGGGGTGTGATGGGGGCCGGGGGCAGTGCAGCTCGTACAGGGATATAATGGAGAGGGGTGTGATGGGGGCCGGGGGCAGTGCAGCTCGTACAGGAGTATAATGGAGAGGGGTGTGATGGGGGCCGGGGTCAGTGCAGCTCGTACAGGGATATAATGGAGAGGGGTGTGATGGGGGCCGGGGGCAGTGCAGCTCGTACAGGAGTATAATGGAGAGGGGTGTGATGGGGGCCGGGGGCAGTGCAGCTCGTACAGGGATATAATGGAGAGGGGTGTGATGGGGGCCGGGGGCAGTGCAGCTCGTACAGGGATATAATGGAGAGGGGTGTGATGGGGGCCGGGGGCAGTGCAGCTCGTACAGGGATATAATGGAGAGGGGTGTGATGGGGGCCGGGGGCAGTGCAGCTCGTACAGGGATATAATAGAGAGGGGTGTGATGGGGGCCGGGGGCAGTGCAGCTCGTACAGGGATATAATGGAGAGGGGTGTGATGGGGGCCGGGGGCAGTGCAGCTCGTACAGGGATATAATGGAGAGGGGTATGATGGGGGCCGGGGGCAGTGCAGCTCGTACAGGGATATAATGGAGAGGGGTGTGATGGGGGCCGGGGGCAGTGCAGCTCGTACAGGGATATAATGGAGAGGGTTGTGATGGGGGACGGGGGCAGTGCAGCTCGTACAGGAGTATAATGGAGAGGGGTGTGATGGGGGCCGGGGGCAGTGCAGCTCGTACAGGGATATAATAGAGAGGGGTGTGATGGGGGCCGGGGGCAGTGCAGCTCGTACAGGGATATAATAGAGAGGAGTGTGATGGGGGCCGGGGGCAGTGCAGCTCGTACAGGGATATAATGGAGAGGGATGTGATGGGGGCCGGGGGCAGTGCAGCTCGTACAGGGATATAATGGAGAGGGGTGTGATGGGAGCCGGGGGCAGTGCAGCTCGTACAGGGATATAATAGAGAGGGGTGTGATGGGGGCCAGGGGCAGTGCAGCTTGTACAGGGATATAATGGAGAGGGGTGTGATGGGGGCCGAGGGCAGTGTAGCTCGTACAGGGATATAATAGAGAGGGTTGTGATGGGGGCCGAGGGCAGTGTAGCTCGTACAGGGATATAATAGAGAGGGGTGTGATGGGGGCCGGGGGCAGTGCAGCTCGTACAGGGATATAATAGAGAGGGTTGTGATGGGGGCCGGGGGCAGTGCAGCTCGTACAGGGATATAATGGAGAGGGTTGTGATGGGGGCCGGGGGCAGTGCAGCTCGTACAGGGATATAATAGAGAGGGGTGTGATGGGGCAGGGGGCAGTGCAGCTCGTACAGGGATATAATAGAGAGGGGTGTGATGGGGCAGGGGGCAGTGCAGCTCGTACAGGGATATAATGGAGAGGGTTGTGATGGGGGCCGGGGGCAGTGCAGCTCGTACAGGGGTATAATGGAGAGGGGTGTGATGGGGGCCGGGGGCAGTGCAGCTCGTACAGGTGTATAATGAAGAAGGGTGTGATGGGGGCCGGGGGCAGTGCAGCTCATACAGGGGTATAATGGAGAGGGGTGTGATGGGGGCCGGGGGCAGTGCAGCTCGTACAGGGATATAATAGAGAGGGGTGTGATGGGGGCCGGGGGCAGTGCAGCTCGTACAGGTGTATAATGAAGAAGGGTGTGATGGGGGCCGGGGGCAGTGCAGCTCATACAGGAGTATAATGGAGAGGGGTGTGATGGGGGCTGGGGGCAGTGCAGCTCGTACAGGGATATAATAGAGAGGGGTGTGATGGGGGCCGGGGGCAGTGCAGCTCGTACAGGTGTATAATGAAGAAGGGTGTGATGGGGGCCGAGGGCAGTGCACCTCGTACAGGGATATAATAGAGAGGGGTGTGATGGGGGCCGGGGGCAGTGCAGCTCGTACAGGGTTATAATGGAGAGGGGTGTGATGGGGGCCGGGGGCAGTGCAGCTCGTACAGGGTTATAATGGAGAGGGGTGTGATGGGGGCCGGGGGCAGTGCAGCTCATACAGGGGTATAATGGAGAGGGGTGTGATGGAGGCCGGGGGCAGTGCAGCTCGTACAGGTGTATAATGAAGAAGGGTGTGATGGGGGCCGAGGGCAGTGCAGCTCATACAGGGATATAATGGAGAGGGGTGTGATGGGGGCCGGGGGCAGTGCAGCTTGTACAGGGATATAATAGAGAGGGGTGTGATGGGGGCCGGGGGCAGTGCAGCTCGTACAGGGATATAATGGAGAGGGGTGTGATGGGGGCCGGGGGCAGTGCAGCTCATACAGGGGTATAATGGAGAGGGGTGTGATGGAGGCCGGGGGCAGTGCAGCTCGTACAGGTGTATAATGAAGAAGGGTGTGATGGGGGCCGAGGGCAGTGCAGCTCATACAGGGATATAATGGAGAGGGGTGTGATGGGGGCCGGGGGCAGTGCAGCTTGTACAGGGATATAATAGAGAGGGGTGTGATGGGGGCCGGGGGCAGTGCAGCTCGTACAGGGATATAATGGAGAGGGGTGTGATGGGGGCCGGGGGCAGTGCAGCTCATACAGGGGTATAATGGAGAGGGGTGTGATGGAGGCCGGGGGCAGTGCAGCTCGTACAGGTGTATAATGAAGAAGGGTGTGATGGGGGCCGAGGGCAGTGCAGCTCATACAGGGATATAATGGAGAGGGGTGTGATGGGGGTCGGGGGCAGTGCAGCTGACGCGCCCCTGGGCCTGTGTCGCGCTGCGTTGCGCACGCGGGAGCTTACCCGGAGCCGGATCTCTTGAGGGTTGTAGTCTCGTGGCGGTGACCCGGTCCGTGCCCAGGGAGACAACTGAGCGGCGATGTAACAGCGGTAGATGTAGGACGACTACGCCACCCGTTGAATGCAGCTATGGAGCTGCCGCTGCAGGACAGTCCGCTGAGGCCGGTGGATGGATGGTGCAGCGTAGATGGTATAACCCCCAACGGGAGGGGTATGGCCTCAGGGCAGCAGATGGATGATGGGGGTAGCAGGAACCACTCAGAGACGGTGCGGTGTAATTCAGGGTCTTTACTGGTAACAACGATAGACCCTCCCGGAGTACTTGCTAGTGAACGGGGCCTGGTCAGTCCTTGAGCAGATGGGATCTCCCCTGGCCAGGCGGAGTTGTAGGCCTCCCAAACTGACTGCACTCTTCTGGCTACCTTGCTAGAAGTGGATATAAGTAGCCCACGTCCCTGAGTGTACCGTGTGGTGCTCACCCGTATGGCCGGTGACTTGGGGCCTTCTAATGGCTTCCGCTCCACGATGGCGGTGCTGGTCCCACGCGTGTGACCGTGCCTTCGGGTTTCTGGGCCTGAGGACCTGAAATCCCCTGCCGGTCGGCTTCTGCTGCTGGGTAAGAGTTAGTTCCCACAGCCTCGGACGCCGGGTCCGGTAAGAAAGCTTCTCAGTCAGGGCGAGCTCTGCAGCTGCCAGCCCCTGACTTGTAGTAGTATTGCTTCTGCTGTTTCTTCCTGTGACTGTTTCTTGTCTCTACTCTCCTTGACTACTAACCCTGCTTCAGCCCCGGGTTTATATAGGGGAAGTTCTTCCCCTCCCAAGACTGGGCAGGAGGTGTGGCATGCACAGGATCCCTGACCAAAGGACCTCCCACCTGCTCTCAGACATAATATCTCTATCACTGTGGCAACCAGACCCCTGGGGTGTCACATTCCCCCCTAGTGAAATTTAGTACTCCGGGACTAAACATATTTTAGAAAAACATAACAAGATATAACAATAACAATACAATAAGAAACACATAAAGGTGGTCACGGCATGTCCGTAACCGGGTGCAGTCTTTGAAGAAAGCAAGGTGTCCATTTCACCAAAACAGGGAGACGTAACCAGGTAGGGGTCTGTCCTACCCCGAGTCCTTAACAGTCTCTAGTCCATCCTGGGTTACGCTCCAACTATGTACAAGGATTCCCGGTAAATCCACCAAGGATTCCTAAAAATAACTGGAAACACAAAATTATACACAAGCAACAATACACAGATAAACATAAATAAAACAATTTATACACTTCAAATCCTCCAGCGTGCGGGTAACTGGCCTCTATTGGCCCTAGTGGACCTACGGAGCTGACTGTCTGGCCCTGAACTACAGGGTGTAGGAGCTGTCAAGGGTAAACTGGGCAGCTGTCTACCGGCTCTTTGTCTCACTAGGGGTACGGCAGGCTCACTATAAGCAGAGGGTTGATCCTCCTGTTCTGCTTGTGTGGAGTCTTCTGCCTCCTGGACCGGCTGTTCTTCCAGCTCTACCTGTTGCTCCGTAGGTGCTTGGGATGCTGGTTGGAGGAAGGTGAGTACGGGTACCACAACTGCACCATTGACTTGAGTCCAAGACCGAGGGAAGTCCCCGAGCACAGTACTAACCATATCTTCCCTTTCCTCTACGGGTCGATGGTCTTCTTGTTCCTCTTCAGGGTTCCTCAGTTGTTCGGGACACTTCTTCAGGTGGTCCCGGGATACAATGGCGGTGGTTTCCCCTCCGTCTTTACTGATGGTACAAACCTTCGGGTTCTCGTGGCTTGAGGGCAGTACGGTGTACGGGTCCTTCTCCCACTGGTCATCCAACTTGTGGAGCCGTCTCTTCCTCTTCAAGACCTGCTCTCCGGGTACCAGGGGAACAGCGGGAGCATACTGGTTGTAAGTTTTCTCTTGTCTTTCCCTAGCCTGACAGAGACTTCGCTCCACGCTCTCCTGTACTCTCCGGTACTGCTGCTGCCTCTCTGTGTCCCAGTCTGTTTCTGGTGAAGTGTCCTCGGGTGTCAGGACTCCCATTTCCAGGTCAACAGGTAACTTACCAGGTCTTGCCCTCATTAGGTAAGCCGGGGTACAGTTGGTGGAACCTACCGGGATGTGGTTGTATAGGTCCACCAGATCGGGCAACTTCTCAGGCCACAGACTGCGTTCTTCCAGGGGCAACGTTTTTAGAAGATCCATTACCACCTGGTTCATTTTCTCACAAAGTCCATTAGTTTGCGGATGGTAGGGTGTCGTCCTTATCTTCCGGCAGCCATACAGATTGCAGAATTCCTGGAAGACCTCCGCTTCAAAGGCAGGTCCCTGGTCCGTCAGCACTTGGTCCGGGTACCCGTGTGGACGGCAAAAGTGTTGCTGGAAGGCTCTAGCTGCTGTTTGAGCCGTTAAGTCCTTGACGGGGACGACAACCAGAAACCGGGAGTAATGATCCACGATGGTTAACGCGTAGACGTAGCCACTTCTGCTTGGGGTCAGTTTTACATGATCCAAGGCTACCAGTTCCAACGGTTGCCGGGTGACGATGGACTGCAGGGGAGTCTTCTGGCTGGCACGGTCCTTCCTTCTCAGGTTGCACGGGCCACAGTCTCTGCACCACTTCTCAATGGTTCCCCTCATGCCTACCCAGTGGAACCGCTCGCGCAGCAGGAACTCCAGCTTCTTCCACCCGAAGTGCCCAGCTCCGTCGTGGTATGCCTCCATCACCATGGCTGCGTCCCTTCGTGGCACCACTACTTGCCAGAGTAATTCATGCGTCCGGGAGTTAACCATTCTGCGGCACAACTTCCCTTTGTAAAGGAACAGTCGACTCTTCTCTGCCCATAGTTGTTTGGCTTCCTCCGGAGCGTCTGGTTCAAGGCGAGCCTCCGGCCGAGTCAGCATCTCCTTCACCAGTCGGACGGCAGGGTCGCTGTCTTGCGTTTCCGCCCAGTTGTAGTGGGGTAAGGGGTTCAACGTAGCAGTCTGCTTACTCCTTACCTGGTGGGAATACTGAATAGTCCCATGACGGTGGAACGCAGGGAGTTCAACTTCTTCCAGTCCCTCCGGATCTTCTCCTCCGTCCGGCAGGTTGGGCATCCTGGACAGGGCGTCCGCGTTGGTATTGGAGCGTCCTGCCCGGTATTTGATTGTGAACTCGTAGTTGGACAGACGGGCCATCCACCTCTGCTCCAGGGCACCGAGTCTTGCCGTGTCCAGGTGTGTCAACGGGTTGTTATCCGTGTACACGGTGAACCGGGAAGAAGCGAGGTAATGCTTAAAGCGCTCGGTGACTGCCCATACTACGGCCAGGAACTCCAGCTTAAATGAGCTGTAATTCTCGGGGTTCCTTTCGGTGGGTCGCAGTTTTCGGCTGGCGTAGGCGATTACTCGTTCCTTCCCCTGCTGGATCTGGGACAGTACGGCTCCTAGCCCGATGTTACTGGTGTCGGTGTAGAGGATAAAGGGCTGGCTATAATCCGGGTACGCCAGGATTTCGTCCCCCGTGAGGGCCATCTTCAGCTGGCGGAAGGACTCTTCTTCCAGCTCCTCCCATTTGAAGGGCGGCTTCTGGTTCTTGGCCTTCCGGGACTGGCCTATCAGGAGGTCCTGCATAGGTGCTGCCTTCTTGGTGAAACCGGGAATAAACCTTCGGTAGTAGCCTACCAACCCGAGGAACTGCCGCACTTCTTTTACGCTGGAGGGGCTTGGCCATTCCTTAATTGCGGTGATCTTATCAGGGTCGGGAGCCACTCCGTCAGCGCTCACCACGTGTCCCAGGTACTGCACCTTTGGTTTCAGGAGGTGACACTTGGAGGGTTTCACCTTTAGGCCGTAACTCGCCAGAGCTTCGAACACTTCCGCCAGGTGTTTCAGGTGGTCCTCATACGTCTTGGAATATACGATGACATCGTCCAGGTACAACAGGACCGTCTCGAAGTTTCTGTGGCCCAGACAACACTCCATTAGTCGTTGGAAGGTTCCTGGTGCGTTGCAGAGTCCGAACGGCATGCAGGTGAACTCGCTAAGTCCCATCGGGGTGGTGAATGCGGTCTTCTCCCGGTCCGCCTCTGCTACAGGAACCTGCCAGTACCCGCTAGTGAGATCCAAGGTAGAGAAGAAGTTAGCAGATCTTAAAGCAGCCAATGACTCCTCTATCCTTGGTAAGGGGTACGCATCCTTGTGTGTGATACGGTTGATTTTCCGGTAATCTACACACATCCTCATGGTGTTGTCTTTCTTTCGGACTAAGACTAGTGGAGCTGCCCAGGGGCTACAGCTATCCCTGATCACCCCAGCCTCCTTCATGTCTCTAAGCATCCCCTTGGCGTGTTGGTAGTGTGCAGGGGGTACGGGTCGATACCTCTCTTTTATGGGAGGATGGTCTCCCGTGGGGATGTGGTGTTCTACCCCCTTGACTCGCCCGAAGTCTAACGGGTGTTTACTAAACACTCTCTCGTACTCTTGAACCACCCGATAGACTCCCTGTTTCTGATGTGAGGGAGTGGAGTCAGTACCCAAATGTAGTTGCTGACACCAGTCCTCCTTTGTTTTCTTAGAGCCGCTACCTTCCTCCGGGTGAGATGGAGGCAAGGGTTCCACAGATTGTATAGCATTTTGGTTAATGGTATATAATTTGGCTAGCGTGGCATACCGGGGCAGGTACACTTCCCTCTCCCCGATATTGATTATGCGAACGGGCACCCTCCCATGGCGTACATTGACCACCCCCCGTGCTGTCAAAATGGTGGGCCTACTGTCTGAGTAAACTGGTTCTACCATTGCCTGGTAATCTCTACCTCTCAGACCAATAGCTGCCCGGCACCAAATCATCATTTCACTTTTTGGGGGCATGGCAATAGGAAAAGGGTCACACATTCTTACGCTACCAATCTCACCGCCGGAGAGTTCCACCTGTTGCCGTCGCATCAGTGCCCGGATCTCTTTCTGGAGCACCCGCTGCTCGCCGGAGCTGGCGTTCTTGGCAACCTGCTGTAAAAGGAAAATCACCTCTGCAAGACAATTTTCAATTACATTAGTTCCTAGAGTTATTTTTGGGTGACTCTCATGTTTGTCAATATCTACAATGATCAGTCCCTGTGCTGCCAGTTCGACTCTACCGATTTTGATGGTCACCTCTTTAAATCCGATCTGTGGCACGGGCTGGCCATTGCTGGCGATGATACTCAAGTCGTCGTCAGGGTAGCGGATAATATCCGAGTCATTCCAGTACTGCTTAAAGAGCACGTACGGGATGGTGGTGACCTGTGACCCGGTGTCCAGTAGGGCACTCATGGGAATGCCATCCAGTACCACAGGCAAGACTGGACGTCCTCCCACATATCTGTCGCGCCAGTTCGATGGGCCTGGTGATCTTTTTCCTGGGGGTTGGCCCTCTACCCCAGGTTGTGCCCGTTTAAAGAACAGTACCTTGCCATATGTCCAGGTTGATTGCAGCGGCGGCAGATGAGTCGTTCGTCCTCGCTGTATCGGTCACTGGGTCTTCCTCTGGCCGGTGGGGTCCTCCTTGGTCGACGCCACGGGATGTCCTCCGGTCCGGATGCCAGCTGGATCTTCCCTGGGGTGGAAGCCTGTAAAGACTGCACAGTTCGGGTTAGCGCAGCAACGCTCTTAGCTAGCTCTTGGACCTGATGGTGTAGGTCTGGAGCCGGGTCATTGTCCAAAGCCTGCGCATCAGCTCCCACAGGCCCTGCCGACAAGGGCGCCGCCTCCTGGTGGTAAGTGATAGCAGGGCGCTTGTGGGTCACAACGCCACCCGGTGCCGGTTCTCGGAGCACCCGGATGGCTCTGTCCTTGAACTGTGCAAAGCCCAGATGGGGATCCTGTAAGGCCATTGCCCGCAACTGGGTTCGGTGGGTATTACAATACAGTCCCTCTATAAACTGTTCGGTCAACAGCCTGTCCTCGTTTCCCACTCCATCAGGGTCGGTCTGCTTAATGGCCCTCAGGGCCTCTTGTAGGTTTAGTGCATAGTCCCTTACACTCTCATGCGCTCGCTGCTTGCACCCGTAGAATCTAAGCTTAATCTCGGCTGAGGTGCGGGTATCAAAGGTGTCCTTCAGCCGGGTTAGTATCCCTGCGACAGTCTTCCTCCCAGGTGGCCAGGATTTTACTTCCCTTTTGGCTGCCCCGGTTAGTTGGGCCACCAGGATGCTCACTTTTTGCTCTTCTGTGAGGGGGTACACCTGGAAGAGGCTATCCAGCTTTTCTCTAAAGTCATGCAGGGTATGTGACTCCCCTGAGTACTGGGGTAGCCAAGCTGCTCCCGGGATATAGGGCATGGTGAAGGGCATAACTGCAGCAGCGGTAGCGCTGGCGGGGGTTGAGGCAGTGAAGCTCTCCTCCGTATCCGACATCTTCCTCCCCCCTAGTGGACCGTGGCCTACCTTGCGATGATCCTCTTCCGTAGGCCGCGGCTCCGCAGTGGATCGTCAGGGTTGAGGACCTTCCGTCGCGCTCCTGTGACGTCGGCGTCTGCTGGGCTCCTTCCAGGACCTTACGCAACGTCCGGACGTGAGGCGGGGCTTCAGTTCTCGCGCGCTTTCGGAGTCCACGCCCCTCTTCTTCCCGCGCGGCGTCCTCAAGATGGCGTCCAATGGCGGGAAAACTCCACGGATGGCGGGAAGAAGGCAGAAGATGGCGCCGGATGTCGGGAAACTTCACCGATGGCGGGAAGAAGGCTGAAGATGGCGCCGGATGGCGGGAATCTTCACCACAGGTAAGTTTGAAAAGTCTCTTTTTCAGGCACGCAGTACCCGGTGGTTGCGGGCACGAAATCCTGCCGACTACGCCAAAGTTGACGCGCCCCTGGGCCTGTGTCGCGCTGCGTTGCGCACGCGGGAGCTTACCCGGAGCCGGATCTCTTGAGGGTTGTAGTCTCGTGGCGGTGACCCGGTCCGTGCCCAGGGAGTCAAACTGAGCGGCGATGTAACAGCGGTAGATGTAGGACGACTACGCCACCCGTTGAATGCAGCTATGGAGCTGCCGCTGCAGGACAGTCCGCTGAGGCCGGTGGATGGATGGTGCAGCGTAGATGGTATAACCCCCAACGGGAGGGGTATGGCCTCAGGGCAGCAGATGGATGATGGGGGTAGCAGGAACCACTCAGAGACGGTGCGGTGTAATTCAGGGTCTTTACTGGTAACAACGATAGACCCTCCCGGAGTACTTGCTAGTGAACGGGGCCTGGTCAGTCCTTGAGCAGATGGGATCTCCCCTGGCCAGGCGGAGTTGTAGGCCTCCCAAACTGACTGCACTCTTCTGGCTACCTTGCTAGAAGTGGATATAAGTAGCCCACGTCCCTGAGTGTACCGTGTGGTGCTCACCCGTATGGCCGGTGACTCGGGGCCTTCTAATGGCTTCCGCTCCACGATGGCGGTGCTGGTCCCACGCGTGTGACCGTGCCTTCGGGTTTCTGGGCCTGAGGACCTGAAATCCCCTGCCGGTCGGCTTCTGCTGCTGGGTAAGAGTTAGTTCCCACAGCCTCGGACGCCGGGTCCGGTAAGAAAGCTTCTCAGTCAGGGCGAGCTCTGCAGCTGCCAGCCCCTGACTTGTAGTAGTATTGCTTCTGCTGTTTCTTCCTGTGACTGTTTCTTGTCTCTACTCTCCTTGACTACTAACCCTGCTTCAGCCCCGAGTTTATATAGGGGAAGTTCTTCCCCTCCCAAGACTGGGCAGGAGGTGTGGCATGCACAGGATCCCTGACCAAAGGACCTCCCACCTGCTCTCAGACGTAATATCTCTATCACTGTGGCAACCAGACCCCTGGGGTGTCACACAGCTCGTGCAGGGATATAATAGAGAGGAGTGTGATGGGGGCCGGGGGCAGTGCAGCTCGTACAGGGATATAATGGAGAGGGATGTGATGGGGGCCGGTGGCAGTGCAGCTCGTAGAGGGATATAATGGAGAGGGGTGTGATGGGGGCCGGGGGCAGTGCAGCTCGTACAGGGATATAATAGAGAGGGGTGTGATGGGGGGCCAGGGGCAGTGCAGCTCGTACAGGGATATAATAGAGAGGGGTGTGATGGGGGCCAGGGGCAGTGCAGCTTGTACAGGGATATAATGGAGAGGGGTGTGATGGGGGCCAGGGGCAGTGCAGCTCGTACAGGGATATAATGGAGAGGGATGTGATGGGGGCCGGTGGCAGTGCAGCTCGTACAGGGATATAATGGAGAGGGGTGTGATGGGGGCCAGGGGCAGTGCAGCTCGTACAGGGATATAATAGAGAGGGGTGTGATGGAGGGCCAGGGGCAGTGCAGCTCGTACAGGGATATAATAGAGAGGGGTGTGATGGGGGCCAGGGGCAGTGCAGCTTGTACAGGGATATAATGGAGAGGGGTGTGATGGGGGCCAGGGGCAGTGCAGCTCGTACAGGGATATAATAGAGAGGGGTGTGATGGGGGCCGGGGGCAGTGCAGCTCGTACAGGGATATAATGGAGAGGGTTGTGATGGGGGCCGGGGGCAGTGCAGCTCGTACAGGGGTATAATGGAGAGGGGTGTGATGGGGGCCGGGGGCAGTGCAGCTCGTATAGGGATATAATGGAGAGGGTTGTGATGGGGGCCGGGGGCAGTGCAGCTCGTACAGGGATATAATGGAGAGGGTTGTGATGGGGGCCGGGGGCAGTGCAGCTCGTACAGGGATATAATGAAGAGGGGTGTGATGGGGGCCGGGGGCAGTGTAGCTCGTACAGGGGTATAATGGAGAGGGGTGTGATGGGGGCCGGGGGCAGTGCAGCTTGTACAGGGATATAATAGGGAGGGGTGTGATGGGGGCCGGGGGCAGAGCAGCTTGTACAGGGATATAATAGAGAGGGGTGTGATGGGGGCCAGGGGCAGTGCAGCTCGTACAGGGATATAATAGAGAGGGGTGTGATGTGGGCCGGGAGCAGTGCAGCTCGTACAGGGATATAATAGAGAGGGATGTGATGGGGGCCGGGGGCAGTGCAGCTCATACAGGAGTATAATGGAAAGGGGTGTGATGGGGGCCGGGGGCAGTGCAGCTCATACAGGAGTATAATGGAGAGGGGTGTGATGGGAGCCAGGGGCAGAGCAGCTTATACAGGGGTATAATGGAGAGGTGTGTGATGAGGGCCAGGGGCAGTGCAGCTCGTACAGGGATATAATAGAGAGGGGTGTGATGGGGGCCGGGGGCAGTGCAGCTCATAAAGGGATATAATAGAGAGGGGTGTGATGGGGGCCGGGGGCAGTGCAGCTCGTACAGGGATATAATGGAGAGGGGTGTGATGGGGGCCGGGGGCAGTGCAGCTTGCACAGCGATATAATGGAGAGGGGTGTGATGGGGGCCAGGGGCAGTGCAGCTCGTACAGGAGTATAATGGAGAGGGGTGTGATGGGGGCCGAGGGCAGTGCAGCTCATACAGGGATATAATAGAGAGGGGTGTGATGGGAGCCGGGGGCAGTGCAGCTCGTACAGTGATATAATGGAGAGGGATGTGATGGGGGCCAGGGGCAGAGCAGCTCGTACAGTGATATGATGGAGAGGGGTGTGATGGGGGCCGGGGTCAGTGCAGCTCGTACAGGGATATAATGGAGAGGGGTGTGATGGGGGCCGGGGGCAGTGCAGCTCGGACAGGGTTATAATGGAGAGGGGTGTGATGGGACCGGGGGCAGTGCAGCTCGTACAGGGGTATAATGGAGAGGGGTGTGATGGGGGCCGGGGGCAGTGCAGCTCGTACAGGGTTATAATGGAGAGGGGTGTGATGGGGGCCGGGGGCAGTGCAGCTCGTACAGGGATATAATGGAGAGGGGTGTGATGGGGGCCGGGGGCAGTGCAGCTCATACAGGAGTATAATGAAGAGGGGTGTGATGGGGCCGGGGGCAGTGCAGCTCATACAGGAGTATAATGGAGAGGGGTGTGATGGGGGCCGGGGGCAGTGCAGCTCGTACAGGGATATAATGAAGAGGGGTGTGATGGGGGCCGGGGGCAGTGTAGCTCGTACAGGGGTATAATGGAGAGGGGTGTGATGGGGGCCGGGGGCAGTGCAGCTTGTACAGGGATATAATGGAGAGGGGTGTGATGGGGCCCGGGGGCAGTGCAGCTTGTACAGGGATATAATGGAGAGGGGTGTGATGGGGGCCGGGGGCAGTGCAGCTTGCACAGCGATATAATGGAGAGGGGTGTGATGGGGGCCAGGGGCAGTGCAGCTCGTATAGGGATATAATGGATAGGGGTGTGATGGGGGCCAGGGGCAGAGCAGCTCGTACAGTGATATGATGGAGAGGGGTGTGATGGGGGCCAGGGGCAGTGCAGCTCGTACAGGAGTATAATGGAAAGGGGTGTGATGGGGGCCGGGGGCTGTGCAGCTCATACAGGAGTATAATGGAGAGGGGTGTGATGGGGGCCGAGGGCAGTGCAGCTCATACAGGGATATAATAGAGAGGGGTGTGATGGGAGCCGGGGGCAGTGCAGCTCGTACAGTGATATAATGGAGAGGGATGTGATGGGGGCCAGGGGCAGTGCAGCTCGTACAGGGGTATAATGGAGAGGGGTGTGATGGGGGCCGGGGGCAGTGCAGCTCGTACAGGGATATAATGGATAGGGGTGTGATGGGGGCCGGGGGCAGTGCAGCTCATACAGGAGTATAATGAAGAGGGGTGTGATGGGGCCGGGGGCAGTGCAGCTCATACAGGAGTATAATGGAGAGGGGTGTGATGGGGGCCGGGGGCAGTGCAGCTCGTACAGGGATATAATGAAGAGGGGTGTGATGGGGGCCGGGGGCAGTGTAGCTCGTACAGGGGTATAATGGAGAGGGGTGTGATGGGGGCCGGGGGCAGTGCAGCTTGTACAGGGATATAATGGAGAGGGGTGTGATGGGGCCCGGGGGCAGTGCAGCTTGTACAGGGATATAATAGGGAGGGGTGTGATGGGGGCCGGGGGCAGAGCAGCTTGTACAGGGATATAATAGAGAGGGGTGTGATGGGGGCCAGGGGCAGTGCAGCTCGTACAGGGATATAATAGAGAGGGGTGTGATGGGGGCCGGGGGCAGTGCACCTTGTACAGGGATATAATAGAGAGGGGTGTGATGGGGGCCGGGGGCAGTGCAGCTCGTACAGGAGTATAATGGAAAGGGGTGTGATGGGGGCCGGGGGCAGTGCAGCTCGTACAGGGATATAATAGAGAGGGGTGTGATGGGGGCCGTGGGCAGTGCAGCTCATACAGGAGTATAATGGAAAGGGGTGTGATGGGGGCCGGGGGCAGTGCAGCTCATACAGGAGTATAATGAAAAGGGGTGTGATGGGGGCCGGGGGCAGTGCAGCTCATACAGGAGTATAATGGAGAGGTGTGTGATGAGGGCCAGGGGCAGTGCAGCTCGTACAGGGATATAATAGAGAGGGGTGTGATGGGGGCCGGGGGCAGTGCAGCTCATACAGGAGTATAATGGAAAGGGGTGTGATGGGGGCCGGGGGCAGTGCAGCTCAAAAAGGGATATAATAGAGAGGGGTGTGATGGGGGCCGGGGGCAGTGCAGCTTGCACAGCGATATAATGGAGAGGGGTGTGATGGGGGCCAGGGGCAGTGCAGCTCGTATAGGGATATAATGGAAAGGGGTGTGATGGGGGCCAGGGGCAGAGCAGCTCGTACAGTGATATGATGGAGAGGGGTGTGATGGAGGCCAGGGGCAGTGCAGCTCGTACAGGAGTATAATGGAAAGGGGTGTGATGGGGGCCGGGGGCAGTGCAGCTTGTACAGGGATATAATGGAGAGGGGTGTGATGGGGGCCAGGGGCAGTGCAGCTCGTACAGGAGTATAATGGAATGGGGTGTGATGGGGGCCGGGGGCTGTGCAGCTCATACAGGGATATAATAGAGAGGGGTGTGATGGGAGCCGGGGGCAGTGCAGCTCGTACAGGAGTATAATGGAGAGGGGTGTGATGGGGGCCGAGGGCAGTGCAGCTCATACAGGGATATAATAGAGAGGGGTGTGATGGGAGCCGGGGGCAGTGCAGCTCGTACAGTGATATAATGGAGAGGGATGTGATGGGGGCCAGGGGCAGAGCAGCTCGTACAGTGATATGATGGAGAGGGGTGTGATGGGGGCCGGAGGCAGTGCAGCTCGTACAGGGATATAATAGAGAGGGGTGTGATGGGGGCCGGGGGCAGTGCAGCTTGTACAGGGATATAATGGAGAGGGGTGTGATGGGGGTCGGGGGCAGTGCAGCTCGTACAGGGATATAATGGAGAGGGGTGTGATGGGGGCCGGGGGCAGTACAGCTCGTACAGGGGTATAATGGAGAGGGGTGTGATGGGGGCCGGGGGCAGTGCAGCTTGTACACGGATATAATAGAGAGGGGTGTGATGGGGGCCGGGGGCAGTGCAGCTCGTACAGGGATATAATAGAGAGGGGTGTGATGGGGGCCGGGGGCAGTGCAGCTCATACAGGAGTATAATGGAAAGGGGTGTGATGGGGGTCGGGGGCAGTGCAGCTCATACAGGAGTATAATGGAGAGGGGTGTGATGGGAGCCAGGGGCAGTGCAGCTCGTACAGGGATATAATGGAGAGGGGTGTGATGGGGGCCAGGGGCATAGCAGCTTATACAGGTGTATAATGGAGAGGGGTGTGATGAGGGCCAGGGGCAGTGCAGCTTGTACAGCGATATAATGGAGAGGGGTGTGATGGAGGCCAGGGGCAGTGCAGCTCGTACAGGGATATAATAGAGAGGGGTGTGATGGGGGCCGGGGGCAGTGCAGCTCGTACAGGGATATAATGGAGAGGGGTGTGATGGGGCTGGTGGCAGTGCAGCTCGTACAGGAGTATAATGGAGAGGGGTGTGATGGGGGCCGGGAGCAGTGCAGCTCGTACAGGGATATAATAGAAAGGGGTGTGATGGGGGCCGGGGGCAGTGCAGCTCATACAGGAGTATAATGGAAAGGGGTGTGATGGGGGCCGGGGGCAGTGCAGATCGTACAGGAGTATAATGGAGAGGGGTGTGATGGGGGCCGGGGGCAGTGTAGCTCGTACAGGTATATAATGGAAAGGGGTGTGATGGGGGCCGGGGGCAGTGCGGCTCGTACAGGGATATAATGGAGAGGGGTGTGATGGGGGCCAGGGGCAGAGCAGCTCATACAGGGGTATAATGGAGAGGGGTGTGATGAGGGCCAGGGGCAGTGCAGCTTGTACAGGGATATAATTGAGAGGGGTATGATGGGGGCCAGGGGCAGTGCAGCTTATACTGGGGTATAATGGAGAGGGGTGTGATGAGGGCCAGGGGCAGTGCAGCTTGTACAGGGATATAATAGAGAGGGGTGTGATGGGGGCCAGGGGCAGTGCAGCTCGTACAGGGATATAATGGAGAGAGGTGTGATGGGGGCCGGGGGCAGTGCAGCTCGTACAGGGATATAACAGAGAGGGGTGTGATGGGGGCCGGGGGCAGTGCAGCTCGTACAGGGATATAATAGAGAGGAGTGTGATGGGGGCCGGGGGCAGTGCAGCTCGTACAGGAGTATAATGGAGAGGGGTGTGATGGGGGCCGGGGGCAGTGCAGCTCGTACAGGGATATAATGGAGAGGGGTGTGATGGGGGCCGGGGGCAGTGCAGCTCATACAGGGATATAATAGAGAGGGGTGTGATGGGGGCCGGGGGCAGTGCAGCTCGTACAGGGATATAATGGAGAGGGGTGTGATGGGGGCCGGGGGCAGTGCAGCTCGTACAGGGATATAATGGAAAGGGGTGTGATGGGGGCCAGGGGCAGAGCAGCTCGTACAGGGATATGATGGAGAGGGGTGTGATGGGGGCCAGGGGCAGTGCAGCTCGTACAGGAGTATAATGGAAAGGGGTGTGATGGGGGCCGGGGGCAGTGCAGCTTGTACAGGGATATAATGGAGAGGGGTGTGATGGGGGCCGGGGGCAGTACAGCTCGTACAGGGGTATAGAGGAGAGGGGTGTGATGGGGGCCGGGGGCAGTGCAGCTTGTACAGGGAAATAATAGAGAGGGGTGTGATGGGGGCCGGGGGCAGTGCAGCTCGTACAGGGATATAATAGAGAGGGGTGTGATGGGGGCCGGGGGCAGTGCAGCTCATACAGGAGTATAATGGAAAGGGGTGTGATGGGGGCCGGGGGCAGTGCAGCTCATACAGGAGTATAATGGAGAGGGGTGTGATGGGAGCCAGGGGCAGTGCAGCTCATACAGGAGTATAATGGAGAGGGATGTGATGGGGGCCAGGGGCAGTGCAGCTCGTACAGGGATATAATGGAGAGGGGTGTGATGGGGGCCGGGGGCAGTGCAGCTCGTACAGTGATATAATGGAGAGGGATGTGATGGGGGCCAGGGGCAGAGCAGCTCGTACAGTGATATGATGGAGAGGGGTGTGATGGGGGCCGGGGGCAGTGCAGCTCGTACAGGGATATAATAGAGAGGGGTGTGATGGGGGCCGGGGGCAGTGCAGCTTGTACAGGGATATAATGGAGAGGGGTGTGATGGGGGCCGGGGGCAGTGCAGCTCGTACAGGGATATAATGGAGAGGGGTGTGATGGGGGCCGGGGGCAGTACAGCTCGTACAGGGGTATAATGGAGAGGGGTGTGATGGGGGCCAGGGGCCGTGCAGCTCGTACAGGGATATAATGGAGAGGGGTGTGATGGGGGCCGGGGGCAGTGCAGCTTGTACAGCGATATAATGGAGAGGGGTGTGATGGGGGCCGGGGGCAGTGCAGCTCGTACAGGGGTATAATGGAGAGGAGTGTGATGGGGGCCGGGGGCAGTGTAGCTCGTACAGGGATATAATGGAGAGGGGTGTGATGGGGGCCAGGGGCAGTGCAGCTCGTACAGGTATATAATGGAGAGGGGTATGATGGGGGCCGGGGACAGTGCTGCTCGTACAGCGATATAATGGAGAGGGGTGTGATGGGAGCCAGGGGCAGTGCAGCTCGTACAGGAGTATAATGGAGAGGTGTGTGATGGGGGCCGGGGGCAGTGCAGCTCGTACAGGGATATAATGGAGAGGGGTGTGATGGGAGCCAGGGGCAGTGCAGCTCGTACAGGAGTATAATGGAGAGAGGTGTGATGGGAACCGGGGGCAGTGCAGCTCGTACAGGGGTATAATGGAGAGGAGTGTGATGGGGGCAGGGGGCAGTGTAGCTCATACAGGAGTAAAATGGAGAGGGGAGTGATGGGGGCTGGGGGCAGTGCAGCTCCTACAGGGATATAATGGAGAGGGGTGTGATGGGGGCCAGGGGCAGTGCAGCTCGTACAGGGATATAATGGAGAGGGGTATGATGGGGGCCGGGGACAGAGCAGCTTGTACAGCGATATAATGGAGAGGGCTGTGATGGGGGCCGGGGGCAGTGCAGCTCGTACAGGGATATAATGAAGAGGGGTGTGATGGGGGCCGGGGGCAGTGTAGCTCGTACAGGAGTATAATGGAGAGGGGTGTGATGGGGGCCGGGGGCAGTGCAGCTCGTACAGGGATATAATGAAGAGGGGTGTGATGGGGGCCGGGGGCAGTGTAGCTCGTACAGGAGTATAATGGAGAGCGGTGTGATGTGGGCCGGGGGCAGTGCAGCTCGTACAGGGGTATAATGGAGAGGGGTGTGATGGGGGCCGGGGGCAGTGCAGCTCGTACAGGGATATAATAGAGAGGGGTGTGATGGGGGCCGGGGGCAGTGCAGCTCGTACAGGAGTATAATGGAAAGGGGTGTGATGGGGGCCGGGGGCAGTGCAGCTCGTACAGGGATATAATGGAGAGGGGTGTGATGGGGGCCGGGGGCAGTGCAGCTCGTACAGGGATATAATAGAGAGGGGTGTGATGGGGGCCGGGGGCAGTGCAGCTCGTACAGGAGTATAATGGAAAGGGGTGTGATGGGGGCCGGGGGCAGTGCAGCTCGTACAGGAGTATAATGGAAAGGGGTGTGATGGGGGCCGGGGGCAGTGCAGCTTGTACAGGGATATAATGGAGAGGGGTGTGATGGGGGCCGGGGGCAGTGCAGCTTGTACAGGGATATAATGGAGAGGGGTGTGATGGGGCCCGGGGGCAGTGCAGCTCGTACAGGGATATAATAGAGAGGGGTGTGATGGGGGCCGGGGGCAGTGCAGCTCATAAAGGGATATAATAGAGAGGGGTGTGATGGGGGCCGGGGGCAGTGCAGCTCATAAAGGGATATAATAGAGAGGGGTGTGATGGGGGCCGGGGGCAGTGCAGCTCATAAAGGGATATAATAGAGAGGGGTGTGATGTGGGCCGGGGGCAGTGCAGCTTTTACAGGGATATAATAGAGAGAGGTGTGATGGGGGCCGGGGGCAGTGCAGCTCGTACAGGAGTATAATGGAGAGGGGTGTGATGGGGGCCGGGGGCAGTGCAGCTCGTACAGGAGTATAATGGAAAGGGGTGTGATGGGGGCCGGGGGCAGTGCAGCTCGTACAGGAGTATAATGGAGAGGGGTGTGATGGGGGCCGGGGGCAGTGCAGCTCGTACAGGAGTATAATGGAGAGGGATGTGATGGGGCCCGGGGGCAGTGCAGCTCGTACAGGGATATAATAGAGAGGGGTGTGATGGGGGCCGGGGGCAGTGCAGCTCATAAAGGGATATAATATAGAGGGGTGTGATGGGGGCCGGGGGCAGTGCAGCTCGTACAGGGGTATAATGGAGAGCGGTGTGATGTGGGCCGGGGGCAGTGCAGCTTTTACAGGGATATAATAGAGAGAGGTGTGATGGGGGCCGGGGGCAGTGCAGCTCGTACAGGGGTATAATGGAGAGGGGTGTGATGGAGGCCGGGGGCAGTGCAGCTCGTACAGGAGTATAATGGAAAGGGGTGTGATGGGGGCCGGGGACAGTGCAGCTCATACAGGAGTATAATGGAGAGGGGTGTGATGGGAGCCAGGGCCAGTGCAGGTCGTACAGGGATATAATGGAGAGGGGTGTGATGGGGGCCAGGGGCAGAGCAGCTTATACAGGAGTATAATGGAGAGAGGTGTGATGGGAGCCAGGGCCAGTGCAGGTCGTACAGGGATATAATGGAGATGGGTGTGATGGGGGCCGGGGGCAGTGCAGCTTGTACAGGGATATAATGGAGAGGGGTGTGATGGGGGCCGGGGGCAGTGCAGCTTGTACAGGGATATAATATAGAGGAGTGTGATGGGGGCCGGAGGCAGTGCAGCTCTTAAAGGGATATAATAGAGAGGGGTGTGATGGGGGCCGGGGGCAGTGCAGCTCATACAGGAGTATAATGGAAAGGGGTGTGATGGGGGCCAGGGGCAGTGCAGCTCGTACAGGGATATAATGGAGAGGGGTGTGATGGGGGCCGGGGGCAGTGCAGCTTGCACAGCGATATAATGGAGAGGGGTGTGATGGGGGCCAGGGGCAGTGCAGCTCGTGTAGGGATATAATGGAAAGGGGTGTGATGGGGGCCAGGGGCAGAGCAGCTCATACAGTGATATGATGGAGAGGGGTGTGATGGGGGCCGGGGGCAGTGCAGCTCGTACAGGAGTATAATGGAAAGGGGTGTGAGGGGGGCCGGGGGCAGTGCAGCTTGTACAGGGATATAATGGAGAGGGGTGTGATGGGGGCCGGGGGCAGTGCAGCTCGTACAGGGATATAATGGAGAGGGGAGTGATGGGTGCCGGGGGCAGTACAGCTCGTACAGGGGTATAATGGAGAGGGGTGTGATGGGGGCCGGGGGCAGTGCAGCTTGTACAGGGATATAATGGAGAGGGGTGTGATGGGGGCCGGGGGCAGTGCAGCTCGTACAGGGATATAATGGAGAGGGGAGTGATGGGTGCCGGGGGCAGTACAGCTCGTACAGGGGTATAATGGAGAGGGGTGTGATGGGGGCCGGGGGCAGTGCAGCTTGTACAGGGATATAATAGAGAGGGGTGTGATGGGGGCCGGGGGCAGTGCAGCTCGTACAGGGATATAATAGAGAGGGGTGTGATGGGGGCCGGGGGCAGTGCAGCTCATACAGGAGTATAATGGAGAGGGGTGTGATGGGAGCCAGGGGCAGTGCAGCTCGTACAGGGATATAATGGAGAGGGGTGTGATGGGGGCCAGGGGCAGAGCAGCTTATACAGGGGTATAATGGAGAGGGGTGTGATGGAGGCCAGGGGACAGTGCAGCTCGTACAGGGATATAATAGAGAGGGGTGTGATGGGGGCCGGGGGCAGTGCAGCTCGTACAGGAGTATAATGGAGATGGGTGTGATGGGGGCCGGGAGCAGTGCAGCTCGTACAGGAGTATAATGGAGATGGGTGTGATGGGGGCCGGGAGCAGTGCAGCTCGTACAGGGATATAATAGAGAGGGGTGTGATGGGGGCCGGGGGCAGTGCAGCTCATACAGGAGTATAATGGAAAGGGGTGTGATGGGGGCCGGGGGCAGTGCAGATCGTACAGGAGTATAATGGAGAGGGGTGTGATGGGGGCCGGGGGCAGTGCAGCTCGCACAGGGAAATAATGGAGAGGGGTGTGATGGGGGCCAGGGGCAGTGTAGCTCGTACAGGTATATAATGGAAAGGGGTGTGATGGGGGCCGGGGGCAGTGCAGCTCGTACAGGGATATAATGGAGAGGGGTGTGATGGGGGCCAGGGGCAGAGCAGCTCATACAGGGGTATAATGGAGAGGGGTGTGATGAGGGCCAGGGGCAGTGCAGCTTGTACAGGGATATAATGGAGAGGGGTGTGATGGAGGCCGGGGGCAGTGCAGCTCGTACAGGGATATAATAGAGAGGGGTGTGATGATGGCCAGGGGCAGTGCAGCTTGTACAGGGATATAATAGAGAGGGGTGTGATGGGGGCCGGGGGCAGTGCAGCTCGTACAGGGATATAACAGAGAGGGGTGTGATGGGGGCCGGGGACAGTGCAGCTCGTACAGGAATATAATAGAGAGGGGTGTGATGGGGGCCGGGGGCAGTGCAGCTCGTACAGGGATATAATGGAGAGGGGTGTGATGGGGGCCGGGGGCAGTGCAGCTCATACAGGAGTATAATGGAAAGGGGTGTGATGGGGGCCGGGGGCAGTGCAGCTCGTACAGGGATATGATGGAGAGGGGTGTGATGGGGGCCGGGGGCAGTGCAGCTTATACAGGGATATAATAGAGAGGGGTGTGATGGGGGCCGGGGGCAGTGCAGCTCGTACAGGGATATAATGGAGAGGGGTGTGATGGGGGCCGGGGGCAGTGCAGCTCGTACAGGGATATAATGGAAAGGGGTGTGATGGGGGCCAGGGGCAGAGCAGCTCGTACAGGGATATGATGGAGAGGGGTGTGATGGGGGCTAGGGGCAGTGCAGCTCGTACAGGAGTATAATGGAAAGGGGTGTGATGGGGGCCGGGGGCAGTGCAGCTTGTACAGGGATATAATGGAGAGGGGTGTGATGGGGGCCGGGGGCAGTGCAGCTCGTACAGGGATATAAAGGAGAGGGGTGTGATGGGGGCCGGGGGCAGTACAGCTCGTACAGGGGTATAGAGGAGAGGGGTGTGATGGGGGCCGGGGGCAGTGCAGCTTGTACAGGGATATAATAGAGAGGGGTGTGATGGGGGCCGGGGGCAGTGCAGCTCGTACAGGGATATAATAGAGAGGGGTGTGATGGGGGCCGGGGGCAGTGCAGCTCATACAGGAGTATAATGGAAAGGGGTGTGATGGGGGCCGGGGGCAGTGCAGCTTGTACAGGGATATAATGGAGAGGGGTGTGATGGGGGCCGGGGGCAGTGCAGCTCGTACAGGGATATAAAGGAGAGGGGTGTGATGGGGGCCGGGGGCAGTACAGCTCGTACAGGGGTATAGAGGAGAGGGGTGTGATGGGGGCCGGGGGCAGTGCAGCTTGTACAGGGATATAATAGAGAGGGGTGTGATGGGGGCCGGGGGCAGTGCAGCTCGTACAGGGATATAATAGAGAGGGGTGTGATGGGGGCCGGGGGCAGTGCAGCTCATACAGGAGTATAATGGAAAGGGGTGTGATGGGGGCCGGGGGCAGTGCAGCTCATACAGGAGTATAATGGAGAGGGGTGTGATGGGAGCCAGGGGCAGTGCAGCTCGTACAGGGATATAATGGAGAGGGGTGTGATGGAGGCCGGGGGCAGTGCAGCTCGTACAGGGATATAATGGAGTGGGGTGTGATGGGGGCCGGGGGCAGTGCAGCTCGTACAGGGATATAATAGAGAGGGGTGTGATGGGGGCCGGGGGCAGTGCAGCTCGTACAGGAGTATAATGGAGAGGGGTGTGATGGGGGACGGGGGCAGTGCAGCTCGTACAGGGATATAATGGAGAGGGGTGTGATGGGGGCTGGGGGCAGTGCAGCTCGTACAGGGATATAATGGTGAGGGGTGTGATGGGGGCCGGGGGCAGTGCAGCTCGTACAGGGAGATAATGGAGAGGGGTGTGATGGGGGCCGGGGGCTGTGCAGCTCGTATAGGGATATAATGTAAAGGGGTGTGATGGGGGCTGGGGGCAGTGCAGCTCATACAGGAGTATAATGAAGAGGGGTGTGATGGGGGCCGGGGGCAGTGCAGCTCGTACAGGGATATAATGGTGAGGGGTGTGATGGGGGCCGGGGGCAGTGCAGCTCGTAAAGGGAGATAATGGAGAGGGGTGTGATGGGGGCCGGGGGCTGTGCAGCTCGTATAGGGATATAATGTAAAGGGGTGTGATGGGGGCCGGGGGCAGTGCAGCTTGTACAGGGATATAATGGAGAGGGGTGTGATGGGGGCCGGGGGCAGTGCAGCTCCTACAGGAGTATAATGGAGAGGGGTGTGATGGGGGCCAGGGGCAGTGCAGCTCGTACAGGGATATAATGGAGAAGGGTGTGATGGGGCTGGTGGCAGTGCAGCTCATACAGGGGTATAATGGAGAGGGGTGTGATGGGGGCCGGGGCAGTGCAGCTCGTACAGGGATATAATGGAGAGGGGTGTGATGGGGCTGGTGGCAGTGCAGCTCATACAGGGGTATAATGGAGAGAGGTGAGATGGGGGCCGGGGGCAGTGCAGCTCGTACAGGGATATAATGGAGAGGGGTGTGATGGGGGCCGGGGGCAGTGCAGCTTGTACAGCGATAAAATGGAGAGGGGTGTGATGGGGGCCGGCGGCAGTGCAGCTTCTACAGGGGTATAATGGAGAGTGGTGTGATGGGGGCCGGGGGCAGTGCAGCTTGTACAGAAGTATAATGGAGAGTGGTGTGATGGGGGCCGGGGGCAGTGCAGCTCGTACAGTGGTATAATGGAGAGGGGTGTGATGGGGGCCGGGGGCAGTGCAGCTCGTACAGGGATATAATGGAGAGGGGTGTGATGGGGGCCGGGGGCAGTGCAGCTTGTACAGGGATATAATGGAGAGGGGTGTGTTTTGGGGCCGGGGGCAGTGCAGCTCGTACAGGGGTATAATGGAGAGCGGTGTGATGGGGGCCGGGTGCAGCGCAGCTCGTACAGGGGTATAATGGAGAGGAGTGTGATGGGGGCCGGGGGCAGTGTAGCTCGTACAGGGATATAATGGAGAGGGGTGTGATGGGGGCCAGGGGCAGTGCAGCTCTTACAGGTATATAATGGAGAGGGGTATGATGGGGGCCGGGGACAGTGCTGCTCGTACAGCGATATAATGGAGAGGGGTGTGATGGGAGCCAGGGGCAGTGCAGCTCGTACAGGAGTATAATGGAGAGAGGTGTGATAGGAGCCGGGGGCAGTGCAGCTCGTACAGGGGTATAATGGAGAGGAGTGTGATGTGGGCAGGGGGCAGTGTAGCTCATACAGGAGTAAAATGGAGAGGGGAGTGATGGAGGCTGGGGGCAGTGCAGCTCGTACAGGGGTATAATGGAGAGGGGTGTCATGGGGTCCGGGGGCAGTGCAGCTCGTACAGTGGTATAATGGAGAGGGGTGTGATGGGGGCCAGGGGCAGTGCAGCTCGTACAGGAGTATAATGGAGAGGGGTGTGATGGGGGCCGGGGGCAGTGCAGCTCATACAGGAGTATAATGGAGAGGGGTGTGATGGGGGCCCGGGGCAGTGCAGCTAGTACAGAAGTATAATGGAGAGGGGTGTGATGGGGGACGGGGGCATTGCAGCTCATACAGAAGTATAATGGAGAGGGGTGTGATGGGGGCCGGGGGCAGTGCAGCTCGTACAGGGATATAATGGAGAGGGGTGTGATGGGGGCCGGGGTGAGTGCAGCTCGTACAGGGATATAATTTAGAGGGGTGTGATGGGGGCCGGGGGCAGTGCAGCTTGTACAGGGATATAATGGAGAGGGGTGTGATGGGGGCCGGGGGCAGTGCAGCTTGTACAGCGATATAATGGAGAGGGCTGTGATGGGGGCCGGGGGCATTGCAGCTCGTACAGGGATATAATGGAGAGGGGTGTGATGGGGGCCGGGGGCAGCGCAGATCGTACAGGGATATAATGGAGAGGGGTGTGATGGGGGCCGGGGGCAGTGCAGCTCGTACAGCAGTATAATGGAGAGGGGAGTGATGGGAACCGGGGGCAGTGCAGCTCGTACAGGGATATAATGGAGAGGGGTGTGATGGGGGCCGGGGGCAGCGCAGATCGTACAGGGATATAATGGAGAGGGGTGTGATGGGGGCCGGGGGCAGTGCAGCTTGTACAGCGATATAATGGAGAGGGGTGTGATGGGGGCCGGGGGCAGTGCAGCTTGTACATGGATATAATGGAGAGGGGAGTATTGGGGGCCGGGGGCAGTGCAGCTCGTACAGGGGTATAATGGCGAGGGGTATGATGGGGGCCGGGTGCAGAGCAGCTCGTACAGGGGTATAATGGAGAGGGGTGTGATGGGGGCCGGGGGCAGTGCAGCTTGTGCAGCGATATAATGGAGAATGGTGTGATGGGGGCCGGGGGCAGTGCAGCTCATACAGGGATATAATGGAGAGGGGTGTGATGGGGGCCGGGGGCAGTGCTGCTCGTACAGGGATATAATGGAGAGGGATGTGATGGGGGCCGGGGGCAGTGCAGCTCATACAGGGGTATAATGGAGAGGGGTATGATGGGGGCCGGGGGCAGTGCAGCTCGTACATGGGTATAATGGAGAGGGGTGTGATGGGGGCAGGGGGCAGTGCAGCTCGTACAGGAGTAAAATGGAGAGGTGTGTGATGGGGGCCGGGGGCAGTGCAGCTCGTATAGGGATATAATGGAGAGGGGTGTGATGGGGGCCGGGGGCAGTGCAGCTTGTACAGGGATATAATGGAGAGGGGTGTGTTGGGGGCCGGGGGCAGTGCAGCTCGTACAGGGGTATAATGGAGAGCGGTGTGATGGGGGCCGGGTGCAGCGCAGCTCGTACAGGGGTATAATGGAGAGGGGTGTGATGGGGGCCAGGGGCCGTGCAGCTCGTACAGGGATATAATGGAGAGGGGTGTGATGGGGGCCGGGGGCAGTGCAGCTTGTACAGCGATATAATGGAGAGGGGTGTGATGGGGGCCGGGGGCAGTGTAGCTCGTACAGGGATATAATGGAGAGGGGTGTGATGGGGGCCAGGGGCAGTGCAGCTCTTACAGGTATATAATGGAGAGGGGTATGATGGGGGCCGGGGACAGTGCTGCTCGTACAGCGATATAATGGAGAGGGGTGTGATGGGAGCCAGGGGCAGTGCAGCTCGTACAGGAGTATAATGGAGAGAGGTGTGATAGGAGCCGGGGGCAGTGCAGCTCGTACAGGGGTATAATGGAGAGGAGTGTGATGTGGGCAGGGGGCAGTGCAGCTCGTACAGGGGTATAATGGAGAGGGGTGTCATGGGGTCCGGGGGCAGTGCAGCTCGTACAGTGGTATAATGGAGAGGGGTGTGATGGGGGCCAGGGGCAGTGCAGCTCGTACAGGAGTATAATGGAGAGGGGTGTGATGGGGGCCGGGGGCAGTGCAGCTCATACAGGAGTATAATGGAGAGGGGTGTGATGGGGGCCGGGGGCAGCGCAGATCGTACAGGGATATAATGGAGAGGGGTGTGATGGGGGCCGGGGGCAGTGCAGCTTGTACAGCGATATAATGGAGAGGGGTGTGATGGGGGCCGGGGGCAGTGCAGCTTGTACATGGATATAATGGAGAGGGGAGTATTGGGGGCCGGGGGCAGTGCAGCTCATACAGGGGTATAATGGCGAGGGGTATGATGGGGGCCGGGTGCAGAGCAGCTTGTACAGGGGTATAATGGAGAGGGGTGTGATGGGGGCCGGGGGCAGTGCAGCTTGTGCAGTGATATAATAGAGAGGGGTGTGATGGGGGCCGGGGGCAGTGCAGCTCATACAGGGATATAATGGAGAGGGGTGTGATGGGGGCCGGGGGCAGTGCTGCTCGTACAGGGATATAATGGAGAGGGATGTGATGGGGGCCGGGGGCAGTGCAGCTCATACAGGGGTATAATGGAGAGGGGTATGATGGGGGCCGGGGGCAGTGCAGCTCGTACATGGGTATAATGGAGAGGGGTGTGATGGGGGCAGGGGGCAGTGCAGCTCGTACAGGAGTATGATGGAGAGGGGTGTGATGGGGGCCGGGGGCAGTGCAGCTCGTATAGGGATATAATGGAGAGGGGTGTGATGGGGGCCGGGTGCAGTGCAGCTCGTACAGGAGTATAATGGAGAGGGGTGTGATGGGGCAGGGGGCAGTGCAGCTCGTACATGGGTATAATGGAGAGGGGTGTGATGGGGGCAGGGGGCAGTGCAGCTCGTACCGGAGTATAATGGAGAGGGGTGTGATGGGGGCTGGGGGCAGTGCAGCTCGTACAGGAGTATAATGGAGAAGGGTGTGATGGGGGCCGGGGGCAGTGCAGCTCGGACAGGGATATAATGGAGAGGGGGGTGATGGGGGCCGGGTGCAGAGCAGCTCGTACAGGGATATAATGGAGAGGGGGGTGTTGGGGGCCAGGTGCAGCGCAGCTCGTACAGGGATATAATGGAGAGGGGTGTGATGGGGGCCGGGGGCAGTGCAGCTCGTACAGGAGTATAATGGAGAGGGGTGTGATGGGGGCCAGGGGCAGTGCAGCTTGTACAGGGATATAATGGAGAGGGGTGTGATGGGGGCCGGGGGCAGTGCAGCTTGTACAGGGATATAATGGAGAGGGGTGTGATGGGGGCCGGGGGCAGTGCAGCTCATACAGGACTATAATGGAGAGGGGTGTGATGGGGGCCGGGGGCAGTGCAGCTTGTACAGGGATATAATGGAGAGGGGTGTGATGGGGGCCGGGGGCAGTGCAGCTTGTACAGGGATATAATGGAGAGGGGTGTGATGGGGGCCGGGGGCAGTGCAGCTCATACAGGACTATAATGGAGAGGGGTGTGATGGGGGCCGGGTGCAGCGCAGCTCGTACAGGGATATAATGGAGAGGGGTGTGATGGGGGCCGGGGGCAGTGCAGCTCTTACAGGGGTATAAGGGAGAGGGGTGTGATGGGGGCCGGGGGCAGTGCAGCTCGTACAGAAGTATAATGGAGAGGGGTGTGATGGGGGCCGCGAGCAGTGCAGTTCGTACAGGGGTATTATGAAGAAGGGTGTGATGGAGGCCGGGTGCAGCGCAGCTCGTGCAGGGATATAATGGAGAGGGGTGTGATGGGGGCCGGGGGCAGTGAAGCTCGTACTTGAGTCTAATAGAGATGGGGATGATGGGGGCCGGGGGCAATGCAGCTGACGCGCCCCTGGGCCTGTGTCGCGCTGCGTTGCGCACGCGGGAGCTTACCCGGAGCCGGATCTCTTGAGGGTTGTAGTCTCGTGGCGGTGATCCGGTCCGTGCCCAGGGAGTCAGACTAAGTGGCGCTGTATTAGCGGTAGATGTTGGACGACTACGCCACCCGTTGAGTACAGCTAAGGAGCTGCTGCTGCAGGGCAGACCGCTGAGGCCGGTGGTAGGATTGTGCAGCGTGATAGTATAACCCCCAACGGGAGGGGTATGGCCTCAGGGCAGCCGACGTGGATGATGGGGGTAGCAGGAACCACTCAGAGACGGTACGGTGTAGTTCAGGGTCTTTACTGGTGACAACGATAGACCCTCCCGGAGTACTGGCTAGCGATTGGGGCCTGGTCAGTCCTTGAGCAGATGGGATCTCCCCTGGCCAGGCGGAGTTGTAGGCCTCCCAAACTAACGATACTCTTCTGGCTACCTTGCTAGAAGCGGGTATAAGTAGCCCACGTCCCTGAGTGTACCGTGTGGTGCTCACCCGTATGGCCGGTGACTCGGGGCATTCTAGTAGCTTCCGCTCCACGACGGCGGTGCTGGTCCCACGCGTGTGACCGTGCCTTCGGGTTTCTGGGCCAGAGGACCTGCAATCCCCTGCCGGTCGGTTTCTGCTGCTGGATAGGAGTTAGTCCCCACAGCCTCGGACTCCGGGTCCGGAGATAACTTCTCAGTCAGGGCGAGCTCTGCAGCTGCCAGCCCCTGACTCCTTGTAGTACTGCTCCCACAGAGCTCCTGATGTTCTTTCCTATGCTGCTTCTCTTCTCTACTTCTGGCATGGCCCAGGAGCTGGGCCCAGCCGGAGCCACAGCTCCCTGTCAGCCCTCCTGGCTGAACTCTCCCTCTCAACTCCCTAACCCTGCCTCAGCCCCAGGTTTATACAGGGGAAGTTCTTCCCCTCCCAGGACTGGGCAGGAGGTGTGGCATGCATAGGATTCCTGACCAAGAGACCTCCCACCTGCTCTCAGACATAACATTGCTGTTACTGTGGAAACCAGACCCCTGGGGTGCCACATTCCCCCCTAGTGAAATTTAGTACTCCGGGACTAAACATATTTTTAAACATAACAAGGTATAAACAATAATAGTACAATAAGAAAAACATATAAAGATGGTCACGGCGTGTCCGCAACCGGGTGCAGTTTTTGAAGAAAAGCAAGGTGTCCATTTCACCAAAACAGGGAGACGTAACCAGGTAGGGGTCTGTCCTGCCCCGAGTCCTTAACAGTCTTTAGTCCGTCCTGGGTTACGCTCCAACTATGTACAAAGGATTCCCGGCAAATCCACCAAAGACTCCCATAAATTACTAGAAACACATAATTATTTACAGGATATGGCCGCTCTCAGTCCTCGGCCAGTGGGGATAAGGAATGGCTGCTCACAGTCCTCAGCCTGGTTTAAGATAGGGGCACATGGGGAACAATTCACTAATCCCAACGGGGACCATATTTTAATTAGCAGCAGTCCTTGTACCCTTACGGGTAACTATTTACAGCTCTTTATTCACGCTACTTCCCTTCAGTAGCTATGTCCTCTTTGTGCTCCCTCCTGAGGGTAGTCCTCAGACCCGTCCGGGTCCTCTTGGCTTTCCTCGTATTGGTAGTACTGCAGCTCCTCCTCGGTTAGCTGGGTTAGTATCTCTGCGACAGTCCTCCTCCCAGGTGGCCAGGACTTTACCTCCCTTTGGGCTGCCCCGGTTAATTGGGCCACCAGGATGCTCACTTTTTGCTCCTCTGTGAGGGGGTACACCTGGAAGAGGCTATCCAGCTTTTCTCTAAAGTCATGCAGGGTATGTGACTCCCCTGAGTACTGGGGTAGCCAGGCTGCTCCCGGGATATAGGGCATGGTGAAAGGCATGACCGCAACAGCGGTGGCGCTGGCGGGGGTTGAAGCGGTGAAGCTCTCCTCCGTATCCGGCATCCTTCTCCCCCCTAGTGGACCGTGGCCTACCTTGCGATGATCCTCTTCCGTAGGCCGCGGCTCCGCAGTGGATCGTCAGGGTTGAGGACCTTCCGTCGCGCTCCTGTGACGTCGGCGTCTGCTGGGCTCCTTCCAGGACCTTACGCAACGTCCGGACGTGAGGCGGGGCTTCAGTTCTTGCGCGCTTTCGGAGTCCACGCCCCTCTTCTTCCCGCGCGGCGTCCTCAAGATGGCGTCCAATGGCGGGAAAACTCCACCGATGGCGGGAAGGAAGCGGAAGATGGCGCCGGATGGCGGGAATCTTCACCACTGGTAAGTTTGAACAGTCTTTTTTCAGGCACGCAGTACCCGGTGGTTGCGGGCACGAAATCCTGCCGACTACGCCAAAAGTTGACGCGCCCCTGGGCCTGTGTCGCGCTGCGTTGCGCACGCGGGAGCTTACCCGGAGCCGGATCTCTTGAGGGTTGTAGTCTCGTGGCGGTGATCCGGTCCGTGCCCAGGGAGTCAGACTAAGTGGCGCTGTATTAGCGGTAGATGTTGGACGACTACGCCACCCGTTGAGTACAGCTAAGGAGCTGCTGCTGCAGGGCAGACCGCTGAGGCCGGTGGTAGGATTGTGCAGCGTGATAGTATAACCACCAACGGGAGGGGTATGGCCTCAGGGCAGCCGACGTGGATGATGGGGGTAGCAGGAACCACTCAGAGACGGTACGGTGTAGTTCAGGGTCTTTACTGGTGACAACGATAGACCCTCCCGGAGTACTGGCTAGCGATTGGGGCCTGGTCAGTCCTTGAGCAGATGGGATCTCCCCTGGCCAGGCGGAGTTGTAGGCCTCCCAAACTAATGATACTCTTCTGGCTACCTTGCTAGAAGCGGGTATAAGTAGCCCACGTCCCTGAGTGTACCGTGTGGTGCTCACCTGTATGGCCGGTGACTCGGGGCATTCTAGTAGCTTCCGCTCCACGACGGCGGTGCTGGTCCCACGCGTGTGACCGTGCCTTCGGGTTTCTGAGCCAGAGGACCTGCAATCCCCTGCCGGTCGGTTTCTGCTGCTGGATAGGAGTTAGTCCCCACAGCCTCGGACTCCGGGTCCGGAGATAACTTCTCAGTCAGGGCGAGCTCTGCAGCTGCCAGCCCCTGACTCCTTGTAGTACTGCTCCCACAGAGCTCCTGATGTTCTTTCCTATGCTGCTTCTCTTCTCTACTTCTGGCATGGCCCAGGAGCTGGGCCCAGCCGGAGCCACAGCTCCCTGTCAGCCCTCCTGGCTGAACTCTCCCTCTCAACTCCCTAACCCTGCCTCAGCCCCAGGTTTATACAGGGGAAGTTCTTCCCCTCCCAGGACTGGGCAGGAGGTGTGGCATGCATAGGATTCCTGACCAAGAGACCTCCCACCTGCTCTCAGACATAACATTGCTGTTACTGTGGAAACCAGACCCCTGGGGTGCCACACAGCTCATACAGGGGTATAATGGAGAGGGGTGCGGGTGTGATGGGGGCCGCAGGCAGTGCAGCTCATGCAGGGGTTAAATGGAGAGGAGTGTGATGGGGGCTGGGGGCAGTGCAGCTCGTACAGGGATATAATGGAGAGGGGTGTGATGGGGGCCGGGGGCTGTGCAGCTCATACAGAAGTATAATGGAGAAGGGTTTGCTGCGGTCCGGGGGCAGTGCAGCTCGTACAGGGGTATAATGGAAAGGGGTATGATGGCGGCCGGATGCAACGCAGCTCGTACAGGGGTATAATGGAGAGGGGTGTAATGGGGGCCGGGTGCAGCGCAGCTCTTACAGGGATATAATGGAGAGGGATGGGAAGGGGGCCGGGGGCATTGCAGCTCGTACAGGAGTATAATGGAGAGGGGTGTGAAGGGAGCCGGCGGCAGTGCAGCTCGTACAGGGGTATGATGGAGAGTGGTGTGATGGGGGCCGTGGGCAGTGCTACTCGTACAGGAATATAATGCGGAGTGATGTGATGGGGGCCGGGGGCAGTGCAGCTCGTACAGGGGTATAATGGAGAGGGGTGTGATGGGGGTCGGGGGCAGTGCAGCTCGTACAGGATTATAATGGAGAGGGGTGTGATGGGGGCCGGGGGCAGTGCAGCTCATACAGGAGTATAATGGAGAGGGGTGTGATGGGGGCCGGGGCAGTGCAGCTCTTACAGGTATATAATGGAGAGGGGTATGATGGGGGCCAGGGGCAGTGCAGCTCTTACAGGTATATAATGGAGAGGGGTATGATGGGGGCCGGGGACAGTGCTGCTCGTACAGCGATATAATGGAGAGGGGTGTGATGGGAGCCAGGGGCAGTGCAGCTCGTACAGGAGTATAATGGAGAGAGGTGTGATAGGAGCCGGGGGCAGTGCAGCTCGTACAGGGGTATAATGGAAAGGGGTATGATGGCGGCCGGATGCAACGCAGCTCGTACAGGGGTATAATGGAGAGGGGTGTAATGGGGGCCGGGTGCAGCGCAGCTCTTACAGGGATATAATGGAGAGGGATGGGAAGGGGGCCGGGGGCATTGCAGCTCGTACAGGAGTATAATGGAGAGGGGTGTGAAGGGAGCCGGCGGCAGTGCAGCTCGTACAGGGGTATGATGGAGAGTGGTGTGATGGGGGCCGTGGGCAGTGCTACTCGTACAGGAATATAATGCGGAGTGATGTGATGGGGGCCGGGGGCAGTGCAGCTCGTACAGGGGTATAATGGAGAGGGGTGTGATGGGGGTCGGGGGCAGTGCAGCTCGTACAGGATTATAATGGAGAGGGGTGTGATGGGGGCCGGGGGCAGTGCAGCTCATACAGGAGTATAATGGAGAGGGGTGTGATGGGGGCCGGGGCAGTGCAGCTCATACAGGGGTATAATGGAGAGGGGTGTGATGGGGGCCGGGGCAGTGCAGCTCAGACAGGGGTATAATGGAGAGGGGTGTAATGGGGGCCGCAGGCTTTGCAGCTCATACAGGGGTATAATGGAGAGGGGTGTGATGGGGGCCGGGGGCAGTGCAGCTTGTACATTGTTATAAAGGAGAGGGGTGTGATGTGGGCCGGGGGCAATGCAGCTCATACAGCAGTATAATGGAGTGGGGTGTGATGGGGGCCTTTGGCAGTGCAGCTCATAGAGGGGTATAATGGAGAGGGGTGTGATGGGGGCCGGGGGCAGCGCAGCTCGTACAGGGATATAATGGAGAGGGGTGTGATGGAGGCCAGGGGCAGTGCAGGTCGTACAGGGATATAATGGAGGGGAGTGTGATGGGGGCCGGGAGCAGTGCAGCTCGTACAGGGATATAATGGAGGGGAGTGTGATGGGGGCTGGGGGCAGTGCAGCTCATACAGGGATATAATGAAGAGGAGTGTGATGGGGGCCGGGGACAGTGCAGCTCTAAGAGGGGTATAATGGAGAGGGGTGTGATGTGGGCCGGGGGCAGCACAGCTCAAAGAGGGGAGAGGGGTGTGATGGGGGCAGGGGGCAGTGCAGCTCGTACAGGAGTATAATGGAGAGGGGTGTGATGGGGGCAGGGGACAGTGCAGCTCGTACAGGAGTATAATGGAGAGGGGTGTGATGGGGGCAGGGGACAGTGCAGCTCGTACAGGAGTATAATGGAGAGGGGTGTGATGGGGCAGGGGGCAGTGCAGCTCGTACAGGGGTATAATGGAGAGGGGTGTGATGGGGGCAGGGGGCAGTGCAGCTCGTACAGGAGTATAATGGAGAGGGATGTGATGGGGGCAGGGGGCAGCTCAGCTCGAACAGGAGTATAATGGAGAGGGGTGTGATGGGGGCTGGTGGCAGTGCAACTCGTACAGGGGTATAATGGAGAGGGGTGTGATGGAGAACGGGAGCAGTGCCCACAGGAGCTAAATAAACACCTTGCCCATTAAGACTAGTGAGAGGTGAAGACTCTAATCCTGCCCGGCAGGCCCCTCTTACCCTGTAATGTCAGGTACCCCCTAAGGCTGGGACAATTTCACATGAGACAAGACCTTGATCTTGAGATGAGTGAATCTCCCAAAATTTCGCACAGTCAATTAATTCAATGTGCGCCAAATTTTTCCTTGCCAAATTGGAGCAAATCTGCTGAATGTGAATTACGGCTGTTTTCATCATCTTTACCCAGCAGTGATATTATCGCTGCAGATTTAGCAATTACCAACCTGATCGCTATGGCACACGATGACATTTTCGGTGCTCCCTGCTAAATATATTTCACAGACAGAGAAGACTCATGAGTAGTGATGGGCAGACACGTGGATGTTTGTGTCCATCAGGTTCGGCCGAACATTAATAAAAAGTTTTGTTCGGGTACCAGAGCAGTGAGAAATTGCACGAGTCATATATATTGGACGCTGCACCAAAAAAGACGCAGGATCAGTTGTGCCTCAATATTTTTTGGATCCTGATTAGCTGTAGAAGGAGCAGAATGGCCAGAGCAGGGACTGGGGATGTAGCAAGCGGTGGAAGCGGTGCAGCACGAGTGATTTCCCCAGGTACCAATTTCTTTGGCGACTGAAAATGTTACCTTAGTGCTAGGGATAGAGCTCGGGTTAGGGCTAGAGCTAGAACTAGGGTTATATGTATTTCTAGGGTAATAACATAGTTAGATAAAAACACAAAAAATTGTAAAGAAATATCAAAAGATATATCAGTGTATAACTCGTACTTTTATGTCAGATTTCAGCAAAAAGCAGAAAAAAAATCAAAGAGCTAAGGGCAAGCTATTATTATATCGGTATTTTGTTTAAATACAACACATATTTATGATATAAGGGGTTCAATGCCGGACTGTTGGAAGGAGCTCAGAGAATGCGGATAGGGGGCACAAACTAAATGTGTAACCCACGCTACAGCACTGACAGTGACATCACAAATATTCCCTAAGGAATCCAAGAAAAGTTCATTCCTCTCTTTCCAGCAGAATTGGTGATGAGTTATTACAAAAACAATAATCCAATTTTGTTCCATTTTAATGACTAAACTCAAATTTCTTGCCCAAATGTCCATTTCCATTTTCCAAAAAGATCGAGCTAAGATCCAGCTAAGATCCAGCTAAGATGCGGCTCTGGTAAATCTGCACTCGCTGTGTAATTAGGTTCATGTCACTGATGGATTTGGTGCAGTTTGTTCTGCAATATTTGTTTAACATCCTGTAGTAAAACTCTGAACCAAACGCCGGTCACCGGAGTTCTCCTGCGATTCTGTTCATGAAATATAAATAGAGCGGAGGGCGAGTGATCCTGATCAGAGGAAACAGCCAGGAAAGAAAGGAGCCAGATACAGAGTTACAGCAGATACAGAGGAGGAAGTGTTACCATCCACAGAGTCTGCAGATACATTGTATATAAACCAGGGATGTCAAACTCAAATACCCAGAGGACCAAAATTAAAAGCTTAGGCAAAGTCGTGGGCCAACATTGATATTTATTAAAAAAAAAGTCTACAATTGAGGACATTTTTCCTTATCATCAAATATAACGATGAACTTTTAGTATGGATACAAACCCATGAACAAAGTACATTTTAATTAATACATCTTAGAATAAAATAAACACCATCACAAATGGGGTATACTGGAATAATATAATATTTTATCTAAGAGCAGTAAAAAGCATATGGCCCAATGGCCTAATTTAAATATGCAGTAACAAAGGATACAAATCCTTGAAATAATAAATAATACAGATAATAAAGTATGATGCCAGGAAAAGTGACCACAGAGTATGATATCATCACAGTACCCTCCACACACACGGTATGATGACCCTACTGTACCCCCCCCCCCTCAACCCTCCCGGCAAAGTATGTGTCACTTTCAATGGTGTTGTGACTATGGACACTAACCAGGTCCCTAGAACTAGGGGCGTCCTAGTCTATCCCTGTCCCCCAGATTACTCCTGAAGGTGGAGACACTGGGATCACGTGCCTTGCTATATTCCTCTAAAAACCCTTATCTGTCCCCTCCCCCATCAAGGGTAGTGGGAAGCTGAAGTGTATAGGAACACACTAACCAGACAAACAAGGGAAGATGGACAGGGATAAATGAAAATACCAACCATACAAAATTCACACACAAAACAACAGAGTGGGACATGGGAGTTAAAGGAAGGAGAAACCAAATAGGAGAGGATGTGGATGTGCACAAAGTCAAAACTCCAAGCAACAATCTCCTGACAAATCTCCAAAACGTCAACTCCAATCACGAACTACACCTCCAACTCCTAACGAGGCAGTAAGAACTAACACTGGCAATCCCAAAGTGCCATAGGCGAGAATATATAGCAGAGGGGAGTGGCCAACAGTGAACAGCTTAGTAATCCAGATAGGAAAGCTGTAGGAGCTTCAACAGAACAGATTAACTCCTGCACTGCTATCAGAAACCTGCACTGTTTAATAAGATGATGAAGTACTTCTAACCAGGAGTTTGTGAAACCAGACGCAGCGGTCTCCTGGCCCATCTCAGTCACAGTATCCCCGTAACAGTACCCCCCTCTTCTAAGAGGGACCTTCAGAACCTCAGGGCTGGGTTTATCAGGGTGTGTCACGTGATAGGACAGGACCAAACAGACCGCATGAACGTCAGATGATGGTACCTACATTCTGTCTTCAGGACCGTAACCCTTCCAGTGTACCAGATACTGAAGAGATCGACGAACCAAGTGAGAATCAATAATCTTAGCTATCTGAAATTCCAAATTTCTACCAACAATGACCGGGGATGGTGGTTGTGGAGATGGTTCAGAGGAAGCATTGTATTTTTTGATTAGAGATCGATGAAACACATTATGAATCCTGAAAGTGGCAAGGCGGAATGCTACAGGATTGATGATGGCCACAATCTTATAGGGATTGATGAACCTGGGTCCCAATTTCCAAGAGGGAACCTTTAACTTAAGGTTCCTCAAAAACAACCACATTAAATCTCCAACACACAATTCCGGACCCACCAAACGTCTCCGATCAGCTACACTCTTATATTTGGGCCCCATCTTCTTCAAATTATCAAGAACACCTTGCGTCACTGATGTAATAGATGAAGAAAACCGTTCCTCCTCAGGTACTCCTGAAGAACGATTCCTATTGAAAAAGCTGAACTGAGGATGAAATCCGTATGCCCTGAAGAACGGTGACTTGCCAGTAGACTCATGACAATGGTTATTCACCGCGAATCTTCCTGATTCTCAGACACAAAACACCTAAGATAAGTCTCAAGATTTTGGTCTACAAGTTCAGTTTGCCCATTAGACTGTGGATATAAGGCTGAAGAAAATGAAAGATGGATCCCCAAGCGAACGTAAAATGCTTTTCCAAAATTTGGAAATAAATCGCACCCCCCGGTCGGAAACAAAATCAATAGGAATCCCAGGTAACTTCACGATTTCTTTGCGCCAAGGTCTTGGCGTTAGGTAAAGCACAATGAAATGAGACAACTTGCTGAATCTGTCCACCACTACCAATATTACAGTATTACCTGTTGGTACGGGTACATCAGTGATGAAATCTATCGACAAATGAGTCGAAGGTCTACTGGGAATCACCAAAGGTTGAAGAGCCCCCAACAGAAGGGTCATAGAATGCGCACAAACACTGCAGGCAGCTACGTACTACTGAACATCCTGGTGTACCCCAGACCACCAAAAACACAGAGTAAGGAGATTTATGGTGGCTTTACTACCAGAATTCCCATCCAAGACCGAATCATGATGTTCACTGAAAACTTTAAGATGGAGATTCACAGGAACAAACAGTTTACCTAAAGGACAGGCAGATAAAAGATCTTTATGATTGGTGATGATTTCCATGACCGGATCTACTGCCCCTTCCAAAAATTGTCGCCACTCTTTAAAAGCCCACTTTTGTTGCCAAGAGTTCCCTATTACCATTGTCATAGTTTTTCTCAGCGGATGACAGTTTCTTTGAAAAGTTTACACACGGACGCCATTTAAGTGGAGATACGCCCTGAGACAATGCAGCCCCCAACCCCACTTCAGACGCGTCAACCTCTACAATAAATGGCAGAGTGACGTCAGGCTGTATATGAATCGGTGCAGAAGCAAAACATTTCTTTAAAGTATCAAATGCCTCACTGGCTGGACAGGACCGTTTGGAAAAGTCTGTCCCTTTCCTGGTCATATCCTTCAGTGGTCTGACCACTACCAAAAAGTTTTTCATGAACTTACGGTAGTAATTGGTGAAACCTAAAAATCTTTGTAAAGCCTTTAAGTCGTCAGGATGATCCCAATCCAGTACCGCCCGGACTTTTGCTGGATCCATGGAAAAGCAAGTGAACGATAAGTAATAACCCAGAAAAGTGATCTTCTGAACAGAGAACATACACTTCTCTGGTTTGACAAATAATTTATTGTCTCTGAGTATCTGAAAGATCTGCCTGATGTGACTAGTGGTCAGGCGAATAAATCAATATGTCATCAAGATAGACCACCACAAATCTACTTGCCAGGTGACAAAAAAATTTAATTTATAAAGCGCTGAAAGACGACGGGAGGATTAGTCAACCCAAATGGCATAATGAGGTTTTCGTAGTGTCCCTCTGGTGTTTTAAAAGACAGTCTTCCACTCACCCCCCTCCTTTATACAGATGAGATTATATGCCCCTTTGAGATGGAGTTTAGAAAACCATTTGGCTCCTACGATCTGATTAAAGAGGTCCAGGATGAGAGGGAGAGGATATGGATCCCGGACTGTGATCCGATTGAGTTCGCGAAATTCAAAAAAAAAAAATTTTCTTGACAAAGAAAAACTCTGCTGCTACAGGAGAAGAAGATGGTCTGATATGGCCCTTTGCCAGACTTTTAGCGATATAGTCCTTCATGGCCTGCCTCTCTGGACCAGAGATATTATATAACCTGCTCTTTGGCAGCTTGGCACCAGAAATAAGATTAACGGTGCAGTCATAAGGACAATGAGGAGGAAGTTCTTGACATCACTGTTCTGAAAATACATCCCCAAAGTCAGACAGGTATTTAGGTAGAAAATGGGTATCCACCCTGACTAGCTGGGCGCCCAAGCAGTGTCCTTGGCAATACTCGCTCCATTTTACCACCTCCCGAGTCTGCTAGTCTACCACAGGATTGTGCAGAGTAAGCAAGGGTAGTCCAAGAACCACAAGATTAGGGCAGACCCTCTAGCCCATAACAGACAATAAAATCTGAGTGCATGGCCCCTACCTGTAGATGTAACACACAAACGACCTGAGTAAAATACCCCTGGGTGCAGAGTCAATGGCGATTATGGGTATTGGTCTAGCCAATTTATGTGGTTTGAGGGCCTGGACCTGGATAAACCTAGCGTCGATTAAATTAAACCCCGCACCACTGTCCAGTAAGGCAGAAATAACCACCTTATTTTTGCCAAGATGGATCTCGTCTAGTTGAAAAAATTGTGACGGTCGTGGTCCCTAAACCAGACGTGTTAGAGTGCTGTGAAGCAACAGTGCGTAGATCTGCCACCTCCAGGCTGAGTTGCTGCAGTTTCCCAGCCAAAGCAATAATAGGATCCATGATGGAAAAGAAAATCGTATGGGCCAGTGTTAATGTCACCGCACTGATGTTGGATATCCCGGGACTAGGGGCTCCTTCCCTATCCCTAAAGCTAGGGGCCTCCTAGCTATCCCAGCTCGCCGGATTACTTCTAATAATGAAGATGCTGTTGCCCACGTGCCTTGCTGAGCTCCTGAATAAGCCCTTATCTGTCCCCTCCCCCACCCAGGAAAGTTGGGAGTAGTAGTGCATAAGAATACACAAACCAGACTAACAAGGGAAGACATACAGGTATGAATGAAAATACCAATCATACAAATATGCACTCACAAACAACAGAGGGAAACAGCGGGAAGTAAAGCAAGTAAAAACCAAATATGAGAGGATGAGGATAAGCATACAGACAAATCACCAAGCAACAGTCTTTAGAAAAACACACCAAACGCCTCATCAAACAACTAGCTCCTCCATCTCTAAAACCAGACAGTATAAAACTGGCAATCCCTGATTGCCAAAAGAGACTATATGTAGCAGAGGGGAGTGTCCAACACTGAACAGCTGAGACCATCAAAGCAGGAAAGCTTCAGAAGCTCTCAACAGAACAGATTAACCCCTGCACTGCTAGCTGAAACCTGCACTGTTTAACAATGTCTGACTGGGGTGTCTGTGGCCCACATGAGGAATTGATCCTCGGGGCCCACCCTACAGCAATATGCAAATAACTGTTAGCCTGTTATAGTGGAGCGTCGACTGTAAATCACAGACGGCTCCTGCACATGCTATAACTGGGATGTACAATTACGGTAGTTTGCATTAAAGGGGTTCTTTGGTTAAAACAAGTTATCACCGATCCATGGGATTCACAGGATCGGTGATCACTTATCGATCGTTTGGGTCCGAACATTGGAAAACGCAACTATCGGAAGAACGGGGAAGTTTTATCCCTGATAGGACACTTATCCCCATTTTAAAATGCAGTGGTAGGTGGGACGTCTGACCACAGTTCCATCCACTCTTTGAGGCTTCCAGAAAAAAAACAAGAACAGCCACTGAGGGAATGAATGGATCAGTGGTCAAGTCGCACATGAGCTCCAGTCTAATGGGGATAAAAGCTCCACATTCTACCAATCGGTTCGAGTCCCAGCAGTCAGACCCCTGCTAATCAATAATTTATCACTTATCCTGTGGAGAGGTGATTACTTGTTTTCCCCAGAGAACCCCTGTAAGTGCATCTTCTTCCAAGTATTTAATCACTAATGAAAATAAAGAATCTTCTCCTAATTAATTCTCCATTGCTCTCCCCCATCCCCATCATTGCTCCCCCCCACCTCCACCATCATTGCTCTCCCCCCACCTCCATCATTGCTCCTCCCATCCCCATCATTGTTCTCCCTCACCTTCTCCATCATTGCTCTCCCCACCTTCTCCATCATTGTCATATCTCCTCCATCATTGCCATATCTCCCCCACCTCCTCCATCATCATTGCCATATCTCCCCCACCACCTCCATCATCATTGCCATATCTCCCCCACCACCTCCATCATCATTGCCATATCTCCCCCCACCACCTCCTCCATCATCATTGCCATATCTCCCCCCACCACCTCCTCCATCACCATTGCCATATCTCCCCCCACCACCTCCTCCATCATTGCTATATCTCCCCCCACCACCTCCTCCGTCATCATTACCATATCTCCCCCACCTGCTCCATCATCATTGCCATATCTCTCCCACCTCCTCCATCATCATTGATCTCCCTCATCTCCCCCCACCTCCTCCATCACCATTGCTCTCCCTCATCTCCTCCCACCATTGCTCTCCCTCATCTCCCCCACCTCCTCCAACACCATTGCTCTCTCTCATCTCCCCCCACCTCCTCCATCACCATTGCTCTCCCTTTTCTTCCCCCACCTACTCCAGCACCATTGCTCTCCCTCTTCTCCCCCACCTTCTCCATCACTATTGCTCTCCATCTTCTCCCCCCACCTCCTCCATCACCATTGCTCTCCCTCTTCTCCCTCCACCTCCTCCATCACTATTGCTCTCCCTCATCTCCCCCCACTTCCTCCTTCACCATTGTTCTCCCTCATCTCCCCCTGCCTCCTCCATCACCATTGCTCTCCCTCATCTCCCCCCACCTCCTCTATCACCATTTCTCTCCCTCATCTCCCCCCGCCTCCTCTATCACTATTGCTCTCCCTCATCTCCCCCCATCTCCTCCATCACCATTGCTCTCCCTCCCCCCCCCCACCATTGCCATTGTTCTCCCTCATCTCCCCCCACCATCACCATTGTTGTCCCTCATCTCCCCCTACCTCCTCCATCACCATTTCTGTCCCCATTTCCCCCCATCTCCAGTCCAGTGTATTAGTTTAAAAAAAAAACACCTCTCAGCCAGCTCCCCCGCAGCATCGTCCTCTGCTTCCTGCCCGGCATTTTTCTCCCTGACATAGGCCTTCGCTGCATGATGACGTCATCAAGCAGCGCGAGCCTGTGTCAGGGCGGAATCACCGGGCAGGAAGCAGAGGACGGATCCCTCCGCTTTGCTGCCATGTTCCTCCGCTTGAGGGATCGCTCCCTGCCCGCCGCACATGATGAGGGCAATCTGGCAATGGGCACCCCGGAACCTGTGGGTCCGAGAAGCATGCCAGATCAGCCGCACTGAAAGGGTCCTCCTGACTCTGACGCGCCCCCTGGGACATATTCCTTTTTGAGGGGAATACCCGGCACCGGATCAGATGGGGGGTTGTAGTCTCCGAGCGGCTGTGACCCGGTCCCGTGCCCAGGGCGTCAAGCTCAGTGTGATGTGGCAGTTCTACAGATGTTACTAAAGTTCTTTTGTGTCGACTACGCCACCCGTTGTGATGCGGTCACTGTGGCCGCCGCTGCAGCAGGTCCGCTGAGGCTGATGGTGGGTGCGCAGCTTGGTGAAATAACCCCCAACGGGAGGGGTATAGCCTCAGAGGGGACAGGCGCAGAGGATGGGGGTTGTGGTGGTGTAGTGCAGACGGCAGTGAAGACAGAGTCGGGTTGTGCAGTTAAGGGTGTTTACTTACTGCAGATGTTGTACTGGTCACTCCAGCTGCTAGTGACCACCCGAGCCGTGCTGCGTCTACCAGGTCCTGGATCCAGCCAACCCCCAAACAAGTCCGGAGCGTGGCCCTGAGCTCTCCCTCTGTCCTTTCTTCAGCCGTCCCCACCAGTGATCCACCTAGGTCCAGCTCCCTCGGGCCTTCTGTTGGGACACCCTTGGCCCTGGGTTCCCTGACCCTTCATGTGGTGTGCCTTCGGGGTGAATGTGGTGGGTGACCGTGGCAGACACTGCCCACGGTCTCCGGTCTCTGGCTGGGGATTGTTTTTACCCCCACCAGTTTGGGTTCCGGTACCCTTTTGCTGACTCCTCACCCGGTGCTCTGATTTGGGTTCTTGGGTCCCTTCTCTTCTGTGCTCTGGGTCTTTCTCTTTCTCCTCTCTCACTCTGGGTCTTGGTCTTTCTTCTCTCCTCTCCTGACTTGTTCTCTGCAGCTGATCCTCTCTGCATCTGACTCTCTGCGTCTGACCCTGATTCTAGTTGGTGCCCACCTTATATATCCCTCTATGTGTGAGCTCAGGTGACCAGCACCCAATGAGCTCCTAACTTTACCCAGGCTGCTCCCCCTATCTGCCCCTACACTACTTGGGATGTACCACCCCCCTCCCACTCCAGCCAGGAACAGACTCGGTCGTACCTGCACATTTCTAAGTGGGAGTACCGTCGGTCTGCTCCTCGGAAATGGGATGTGTGTAGTGCATGCAGCCTACCGAGCTCAGATCCACTCTCCATCCTTACCCGGGAGTGGAATATCACACCTCTGGGTTGAGGTGCAATACCCCTGTAGCAGCCGAATCCTCAGGGTGCTACATTCCCCCCTGGTAAATCACAGCACGTCCTCGGGCTGTAAAGACAAAAACACCAAAACATACAAAATTTTTCATATAAACATATAAAACATATAAAAAACATTATATAAATAACATATCTTAGCAGATAAAACTTTCTCGTCGTTTCTTGTTTCAGGTTCCTCCTCCGGACACTGTGCAAAGTGTGTCCGGGAAAAGTGCGACAGTCTCTTAGAAAATCTGGTTTTTCTATAAAACCGGTAGGGGGCGCTTTAGGACGCGCAACTATATACAGGGGGATGTTGGCCGCTCTCAGTCCTCGGCCAGGTAGAGGGAAGGGAATGGCTGCTCACAGTCCTCAGCCTGTAGGATGAAGGGGTTAACGGGTAAACAGTTCACTGGTCCCAACGGGGACTATTTTAGCAGCAACGGTTCACTGTGCCCCGACGGGCAACTATATACAGTCTCTACTCCCGTCCTCAACGACGGCTCCCTCCTGCTTTTTCTTGGTATGGTGTTGCTTCAGACCCTTCCGGGTCCTCTGGCTCCTGCTCCCCACACCGCAGCTCTTCCTCCGTCAGGCGATGCACATGGAGGGCGTAGGGACCTTTGGCACACTTGTGCCGGGTAAAGGTGACCTCATCTCCGATGTAGAGGTCACGACCTCTGTGCCCCTCCGGCAGATGGGACTCCACGCCTCTGCGCGTGACAAAGACGTCGCCGGGGGTGTTGTTGTCTCGAATGAAGCCCCACCCGTGCTGCTGGTTAAACTTGATTACAGTCCCGGTGGTACGGGGACTGTGCGCTGCACGGGGGGTCCCTCCTGGTCCGGCTCTTTTGCTCGGCGCTCCTTATTTGGGCCTGTTGTTCCCGGACCCGCCTCTCTCTCCGCTCCCTCGCGAACTCTTCGAGCTGCTGTCGGCAACACTCAGCGCGCTCTGCTGCAGCTGCCCTAGTTTCCTGAGTGAACCCCATTAGATCTTCTCCGGTGGGGTCCCACTCAAACTGTGCTTCCGCTAGCGGGGGCGAGATCCGTGCCACGGGCTTCGGAGCCGGAATCAGGGGTTCATCCAGGGGTCTTAGTTTCTGCTGCCGTTCCAGCTCATGGTATCCTTCGGGCCAGATGAAGGGCCGCCCGTCCGGCCATGAGAGCTGGCTGAACAAGTCCTCCTCCAGGTGTGGCACCCTTGGTTTTACGGGCGCGGGCGCGGTGGTGGTGGCGCCCGGGTTGCCCAGGCCTTGCGGCCAGGCCTGGGGCACCTGGAAGGTGAAGGGCACCGTTAGGACGGCGGCGCCCTGGGCTACCTGGCCTTGCGGCCAGGCCGGAGGCTCCGCGGAGGTAGGGGGCGCTGTTGGTGATGCGGCGCCCGGGGGTACTAGGCCTTGCGACCAGGCTGGTGGTGTTTCCTGCTTTGTCACGCTCCGGGTCGAGGCGCGTGACGTCACAGGGGTCGCTGCGGCAGCTTCTGGTCGGGGCCTAGTCCATGGCGGTGACATGGCGGCTACGGGCACAGCAGGGGGACTTTCGGGCTCTGCGACGGGGAGCTGGGGCAGGTGGGCGGTTTCTCGGTCTGGGGTATAGGCGTCCCCTTTACCTGCCTCCATGCGTTCGGCTCCCTTCTCGGCGCCGTCTCCGGCCTTTGGTCCTCCCGCGCCATCCTCAGAGGCGGTCTGTTTCCTCTTCCAGGGTAGCGTGCTCCGTTGACTGGTCTCAGCTTGCTGGGTCATCTCCCGGCTCCACTCCGCCAGTATCTCGCGCTGTACCCGGGCCATCCTCCTTGCGAGGCCCTCCAGGGCAGTTTGTGCACACTCCCGGTCTCGGGGGAGCTGCGCTAAGATCTCCGCTAGACCTAGCGGGGTTGTGGACTCTAGCAGGCTCCTGACCATCGGGTCGGTGCTGCTCTGCTCTTCTTCTGGCAGGCTCCTGGCCAGCGGGCCGGTGCTGCTCTGCCCTCCTTCCTCGGTCTCTAGCAGACTCCTGGCCAGCGAGCCGGTGCTGTTCTGCTGTTTCTCCATCTCCGGGTGAGTTCCTTCGCTACTCCTCGTTAGACCTCTTGCCTCCGGGTGCGCTCGCTCCAGACTGCTCCAAGCGACACCCATCTTTTCTCTTCTCTTTCGTCTCCTCCCACTTCGAGGGCGGTCCCGGGGCAACTCGGTGACTGTCAGCTCCAGGGGTAGTTCTTTCACGCTGACAGACACCTCCAGCATCACAGTCTCTGTTGGTGGGGGCGGTTTCCACTTTTGGCGCCATTTTCTGTCCCGGCCCACGATGGGAGGTGGCCTCTTGCCCTCCTTTGGCACGCCCATAATGGCGTCCGCTGCTCTTCCAAGGCGGGAAATCTGCGGTTTTGGCGGGAAGCGTCGCCCAGTGGCGGGAAACTCTGCAGATGGCGGGAACAAGCTGGAAATGGCGGACAATCGGCGGGAAACGACCTGTGATGGGGTCCGATGGCGTGGACCCTCCGGAACCGGCAGGAGACTTCTTTCTGAGGTAAACTTGCACTTTTCTTCAGGCACGCAGTACCCGGTTGTTGTGGGCACGTAATCCTGCCGACTACGCCAAAGTTGACGCGCCCCCTGGGACATATTCCTTTTTGAGGGGAATACCCGGCACCGGATCAGATGGGGGGTTGTAGTCTCCGAGCGGCTGTGACCCGGTCCCGTGCCCAGGGCGTCAAGCTCAGTGTGATGTGGCAGTTCTACAGATGTTACTAAAGTTCTTTTGTGTCGACTACGCCACCCGTTGTGATGCGGTCACTGTGGCCGCCGCTGCAGCAGGGTCCGCTGAGGCTGATGGTGGGTGCGCAGCTTGGTGAAATAACCCCCAACGGGAGGGGTATAGCCTCAGAGGGGACAGGCGCAGAGGATGGGGGTTGTGGTGGTGTAGTGCAGACGGCAGTGAAGACAGAGTCGGGTTGTGCAGTTAAGGGTGTTTACTTACTGCAGATGTTGTACTGGTCACTCCAGCTGCTAGTGACCACCCGAGCCGTGCTGCGTCTACCAGGTCCTGGATCCAGCCAACCCCCAAACAAGTCCGGAGCGTGGCCCTGAGCTCTCCCTCTGTCCTTTCTTCAGCCGTCCCCACCAGTGATCCACCTAGGTCCAGCTCCCTCGGGCCTTCTGTTGGGACACCCTTGGCCCTGGATTCCCTGACCCTTCATGTGGTGTGCCTTCGGGGTGAATGTGGTGGGTGACCGTGGCAGACACTGCCCACGGTCTCCGGTCTCTGGCTGGGGATTGTTTTTACCCCCACCAGTTTGGGTTCCGGTACCCTTTTGCTGACTCCTCACCCGGTGCTCTGATTTGGGTTCTTGGGTCCCTTCTCTTCTGTGCTCTGGGTCTTTCTCTTTCTCCTCTCTCACTCTGGGTCTTGGTCTTTCTTCTCTCCTCTCCTGACTTGTTCTCTGCAGCTGATCCTCTCTGCATCTGACTCTCTGCGTCTGACCCTGATTCTAGTTGGTGCCCACCTTATATATCCCTCTATGTGTGAGCTCAGGTGACCAGCACCCAATGAGCTCCTAACTTTACCCAGGCTGCTCCCCCTATCTGCCCCTACACTACTTGGGATGTACCACCCCCCTCCCACTCCAGCCAGGAACAGACTCGGTCGTACCTGCACATTTCTAAGTGGGAGTACCGTCGGTCTGCTCCTCAGAAATGGGATGTGTGTAGTGCATGCAGCCTACCGAGCTCAGATCCACTCTCCATCCTTACCCGGGAGTGGAATATCACACCTCTGGGTTGAGGTGCAATACCCCTGTAGCAGCCGAATCCTCAGGGTGCTACAACTCTCCGGGCCCTTGCAGTGTGGAACACCGGCGGCCATGTTAACCAGGGGCCCCTGTGCATCCAGCTCGGGGGCCCTCTGAGGACCCGGGCCCACCAGGGAATTCTGCTTTGTCCTGGTGCCCCAGTCCGACCCTGCTGTTTAATGTGATGGTGAATAGCTTCTAATCAGTGCACGAGTACTGGGAAATCAGACACTGTCGTCTTCTGGACCCTCTCTGTCACAGTAAACTCATGAAACCCTGTATATAATTATATTAGTACAGCTGGTATAACCTGGGTATCTCCTGTATTTAATTATATATGTACAGCTGGTATAACCTGGGTATCTTCTGAATATAATTATACATGTACAGCTGGTATAACCTGGGTATCTTCTGTATATAATTATATATGTACAGCTGATATAACCTGGGCATCTTCTGTATATAATTATATATGTAAGGTAGCGCTATTCATCATGCTGGGGGACACTCGCTTCACCGGATCAATTAAAGCACACCTGCAACGTCTTTACGGTATTTCACAATCCAGCAGTTTATTACACCTCATAAACTGCACATAACATAGTCCATCTCAGTGGCTCACCGACATATTACACATATAATGTCCAAGAGCCTTTCCAGTGACAGATATGTCCACTTGGCTCCAGACACAGCCTTCAGCAAGGTAACAATATGAATGTCCACATCAAGCAGTGTTTTTACCTTTGCCGGGTTACAGCTGCCTCAGTCAGTTTGGTTCTGCCACCGCTGTGGCTTTAAGGCTTCACCAGGCCTCTCTGTTCCAGCCTCTCCAGGCAAAATCGTGTCCCACACACAGGGATCAGGCCCCACGCCTCCCAAACCTGTTTCAAAACTACCAGGGTTTATATATCTTTCAGTGCACATAGGACCTGAGCTGATGTCACAGTCATGTGATCAGTCACCTGAGGGGAGGTACATGGTCAGCCAGAACACACTCCCTGGACATTTTAGCAATGCAGCAAGGCGCTGCATTACATATCCCCCCCTCTGTTCAAACTTGTGGGGTTGAATACATAATATACATAATCACATTATAACCTATGGTTCAAACAGAGACCATGTACTTGACAATTGCGCTGCTCAGCCCCTGGAACATTAGTCATCGACATTAGCCCATTTCTTAGGGACCTACCATTTGTCATTGTCATTGACTTCGTCAAGTCACATTTCCGGGTCGTAACCTTGTCAGACCTCCCCCGTTCCCAGGGGTCAGTCGTAACCTTGTCAGACCTCCCCCGCTCCCAGCGGTCCATACAGCAGTGTGACTCACACGTCCTGGTATCTAGGGTCCGGTTCGACTCCGTACTGTCCCGTACTCTATTGGGTCGTTTGTATGGGCCACTCAAACCTGAGTTACTGGAGGTCTCACTACCTCTAAACCCACGCCCACTACTCTCAGGACATCTTGAAAGGTCCCTAACTTCCGCTGTAGCTGTTCTGTTATTTAGGGGGCCCTTTCTCTGTCTGGTCTCACAATTTCTAGACAGCTGCCACCTTCTGCCGCTCAGGCGATTCTGTCTTTCCACTCGCAGTCTAGCAAGATTCAACTGTTCTACCTCTCGCAGGTAGGTCACTCGGTACTCCATCAGCATGTGTATATATGCAAGACTTTCTTCCGTTCCTACAGCGGAGAATGACACCATGCCGTCTTCATCTGGTATCCAGTCCTGATGATCACGTGCGCTGCTTACTTTCATCACACCAGACTTCTTTTCCATCATCTGCATGGCTCGGCCATTTCTCCCAATGAGCTTTCTTACCAGAGCCTGAGGCACCCGGATGACCTCTTCATGCAGACTTTGAGCTTTTCTCATAAGCTCCAGTTGTCTAACGGCTTGTTCCATCTTCAACCGGAGAAACCGCTTCGTGCGAATACATCGCCAGTGCATGTCACTTAGGATAGCCACCCTCTTCACTGTGACTTCGGTTGTGGACAGGACCAGCAGCTGTTTAGCTTCTGAGGTCGAGTACACCTTACAGGCTCCCACAGCCTTCTTAAACTCTTCATGCACAGACTCACTGGTGCATTCTTCTCTCAAATCCTCGGGTACATCTATGAGGCACTTGTACCAAGAGGTTTTTGTCTCACCAGTGGTCTCCAAACGATCATCTGGCTCAGGTTTCAGGGGAAACTGACTTTCAGCTTCTTCACCCTGTATGCTTCCCCTGAGCTGACTCACAGCTACAACTTCAAGAATTTTCATCTTGACCACTTCCATTTCATACTTATCCTCTGTTAACACTCTCTTAGCTCTTCTCAGGTCCACCTTCTCATGGCATAAAGGAGTAAGTGCAACTTGTTTGCCCTTTTACTTCTCCAAGGAGGCCTCGTTCACTGAGTGATACTTTGCCAGGCGACTTTTGAGCTCGAAAACTTCTTCCTCTAGCTCAGCTACTCGCCTCTCAGCAGCCCATCTCTGAAGCTCTTCCTGCTTCAACAGCTCCTTTAACAGTAGAGTTCTCTCAGACCTCTCTGTCTCCAATGCGCCCACTCGGCTCTCAACAGCCAGTCTCTCAAACTTCTCTTGCTTCAAATGGGCTTGTAGCGTCTCCTTGAGCTCCTTGATCTCGGCTCTAACATCCACCGAATCATCCGAGCTCGCCTTATTCGAGGAGATATTTGCTTCATACCTCCCATCTCCAGTGGCCAACTCCTGGCCCTGGTCTGTGGCTTCTCCGATAGACTCTTCCATCTTTTTCCGCTCAGCTTCCATCTTGCTGATTCTTTCCTTAAGGCACAACTCTGCCCTCTGGAGATTATCACAGAACGTCTGCAGCTCCTTCACCTGAGCTTCCAGACCTAGGGTCTTTCTGCGGAGATCATCATTTACATCACGGGTGTCCTGCAGAGTGGTCTCAATCACTTGACGCCTGTGCTCTGCATCCGACTTATCATCCTCTAGTATTTCCTTAACCTTGAGGAGATCCTCATAGACTCTCTTAAGGCCCCGTCACATTTAGCGACGCTGCAACGATCCCAACAACGATACGACCTGTCAGGGATCGTTGCTGCGTCGCTATGTGGTCGCTGGTGAGCTGTCAAACAGGCAGGATCACCAACGATCAGGGGAGCAGCGACATCGTGGAAAGAATCTTTCCACGATGTCCTGCTCCTGATTACGAGGCTGCTGAAGCAGGAGCAGGCTGGAAACTATGGTAAACATCGGGTTACTAGGGGCACACGCGCTCCTAGTAACCCGTTGTTTATCATGGTTACCACTCTGCTACAGTGAGCGGGAGCTTACAGCTCACTTTAGCAGGCTCGTAACCATGATAAACAACGGGTTACTAGGTGCGCGTGTGCCCCTAGTAACCCGATGTTTATCATGGTTACCAGCCTGATCGTTGGTCCCGCTGGTCACACACAGCGATGTGTGCTGACCAGCGGGAGAGCAACGACCAAAAAATGGTCCAGGACACTTTGCAGCGATCAGCGACCTCACAGCAGGTGCCTGATCGTTGCAAAGCGTCACACATAGCGACATCGCTGGTGAGGTCGCTGTTGCGTCACCAAAACTGTGACACAGCAGCGATCTCGCTAGCGATCTCGCTATGTGAGACGGGGGCTTTAGTTTGTTGCAGTTCCCTATTGAACTTTTCATGCCTCTTTTCTGCCTCTTCCAGGGCGGATAGCTCCCGGTCTCGCTGGTACAGAGAGTCCACCAGCTGCTCCATCTCCTGCATTAGAGACTTTACTTGGTCCTGAAATTGCTGCAGCTCCCTCTTGAGTTCAGCATGCTCCTTCTTGGATTCACACAGCTCCCGGTTGAACTGTTCGTGCAGTCGTTCTAGGTCTTGATCACGTCCAGAAACTTCATCCTGCAGCGCCTCTTTTAAGGCAGATAGCTCCCTATCCCTCTGGCGTAGACCCTCATCCAGCTTTTGCTTCTCCTGTATCAGCTCTAACTGTACCAGGGAAAAATGATCTTTCATCTCGCATAGCTCATCTTCAGACATCGCTTTGTCAAACTGCAACCGACCAACCTCCTCTTGGGTTCTGAAGAGGTCCTCTTTAATTTTCTGGAACATCTCCTTCCATTGGTTAATTTTCTCGTTGCTTCCCTCCAGGTCTCGCTGTAAGTTCCTCACAACCTGGTATATTTTCTGCCGTTCAGACTCCAGGCTCCGCTGGTCTGAGGACACGTTCTCCAGGTTTTCCCATAGTTGCTGCACGTCACTCTGACAATGCTGCCTGATAGGCTCCAGCTCTTGGTGATGACTGGCCGCCTCCTCTTTCAGGGCTGTCAGATCCTGATCCTTCTGTCTTAGCACTGTACCGGAGGTTGCTACTGGCAACGTCACCTCCTCTTCTGCCTCTAAAGGAGGATCCACACTTGAAACAAAGGCACACAGTACTACATTTTCTTTATTTTCATTTTCAGCAAAGACTACAGGAGCAACCTTTTTGTGGCCCTTGCGCCGTCGACGACGAGAGGGGGACTTTCTCTCCTCGTCTAGCTCCTCCTGACTGAACTCTCCTTCTACTTTCATAGCGTCACCATCAGCTACGGGGTCTGTGTCACTCCCCATGGTGTTGTGGACTAACAGGTCACCTCCCACCTTGACGTCAACCCCTTCCACTGGAGTCACCCCGTTATCAATGGTCAACTTGTCATCTTTAGAGGGTACCAACCCACAACCAGTAACAAATTTTGGTTTTCTATACACCACGCTCTTGTGAAAATCCGCCCTTTTTTAGACTCTGCCCCTTTTGAACACCCACACCTGTAGGGGAATTTTTACAAAAAAAATCAGCGATAGTCTTAGGACTCAGTTCACAAGATCTCTTACCACCTCCCCGGGCACTCTGGGACAATACTGGCGCCCCCGGAGAGTTCACAGAATGGTCCACTGCCGCCATTCTATACGGTGCCAACAGCTCCTGCCATTCCTGCACCATGTCCTGTAGAAGTTTCTCAAACACCTGCTGCGATTCTAACCGGCACTTTAATCGCTCAACAGCTTCAGTCTCATTTGCTTCCCCGTTCACAGCCATCGAGGTACGCTGTTCACACTAGACACTTCACACCGCACTCCCTGGAAAATTTTTCGTGGCCCCGCCGAGCCACAGCAAAACCAGGTTTGGGTGCGACGAAAATTTTCGTAACCCCCCCGAGTTACAGCAAGATGCTTTAATCTTCGTGGCCCCGCCGAGCCACAGCAAACCAGGTTTGGGTGTGACAACAATTTTCGTAACCCCGCCGAGTTACAGCAAGATGCTTGTATCCACACTCGTCGTCCTGTGCCGTTGCCCCTAGCAACCGGGCTGCAGTTGCCCCTAGCAACTGGACTGCAGTTGCGCGCATTCTCGAACCACATGTAAGGTAGCGCTATTCATCATGTTGGGGGACACTCGCTTCACCGGATCAATTAAAGCACACATGCAACGTCTTTACGGTATTTCACAATCCAGCAGTTTATTACACCTCATAAACTGCACATAACATAGTCCATCTCAGTGGCTCACCGACATATTACACATATAATGTCCAAGAGCCTTTCCAGTGACAGATATGTCCACTTGGCTCCAGACACAGCCTTCAGCAAGGTAACAATATGAATGTCCACATCAAGCAGTGTTTTTACCTTTGCCGGGTTACAGCTGCCTCAGTCAGTTTGGTTCTGCCACCGCTGTGGCTTTAAGGCTTCACCAGGCCTCTCTCTTCCAGCCTCTCCAGGCAAAATGGTGTCCCACACACAGGGATCAGGCCCCACGCCTCCCACACCTGTTTCAAATCTACCAGGGTTTATATATCTTTCAGCGCACATAGGACCTGAGCTGATGTCACAGTCATGTGATCAGTCACCTGAGGGGAGGTACATGGTCAGCCAGAACACACCCCCTGGACATTTTAGCAATGCAGCAAGGCGCTGCATTACAATATGTACAGCTGATATAACCTGGGCATCTTCTGTATATAATTATATATGTACAGCTGGTATAACCTGGGCATCTTCTGTATATAATTATATGTGTCCAGCTGGTATAACCTGGGCATCTCCTATATATAATTATATATGTACAGCTGGTATAACCTGGGCATCTCCTATATATAATTGTATATGTACAGCTGGTATAACCTGGGCATCTCCTGTATATAATTATATATGCACAGCTGGTATAACCTGGGCATCTTCTGTATATAATTATATGTGTCCAGCTGGTATAAACTGAGTATCTCCTGTATATAATTATATATGTACAGCTGGTATAACCTGGGCATCTCCTGTATATAACTATATATGTACAGCTGGTATAACCTGGGTATCTCTTGTATATAATTATATATGTACAGCTGGTATAACCTGGGTATCTTCTGTATATAATTATATATGTACTGCTGGGATAACCTGGGCATCTCTTGTATATAATTATATATGTACAGCTGGTATAACCTGGGCATCTTCTGTATATAATTATATATGTACAGCTGGTATAACCTGGGCATCTCTTGTATATAATTATATGTGTCCAGCTGGTATAACCTGGGCATCTCCTATATATAATTATATATGTACAGCTGGTATAACCTGGGCATCTCCTATATATAATTGTATATGTACAGCTGGTATAACCTGGGCATCTCCTGTATATAATTATATACGTACAGCTGGTATAACCTGGGTATCTCCTGTATATAATTATATATGTACAGCTGGTATAACCTGGGCATCTCCTGTATATAATTATATATGTACAGCTGGTATAACCTGGGTATCTCTTGTATATAATTATATATGCACAGCTGGTATAACCTGGGTATCTTCTGTATATAATTATATATGTACAGCTGGTATAACCTGGGCATCTCCTGTATATAATTATATATGTACAGCTGGTATAACCTGGGCATCTTCTGTATATAATTATATGTGTCCAGCTGGTATAACCTGGGCATATCCTGTATATAATTATACTAGATGGTGGCCCGATTCGAACGCATCGGGTATTCTAGAATAGGTATGCGGCCGACGGGGCGCAATTAGCAGAGGGGCGTTTAAATTCGGCGGCAATATCGGTGATTGGTCGCGGGCGGCGGCCGCGACCAATCTGCGAACCGTGTTAGTGAGGACTGGAGAGCGTGTTTAAATTTGGCACCAAAATCGCTGATTAGTTGCGACCAATCAGCAGAGCGGTGTTTAAATTTGGCGCCAATACTGCTGAGCGATGCAGAGCGGGGTTTAAATTTGGCCCCAAAGTCGCTGATTAGTCGCGTCTGACGGCCGCGACCAATCAGCAATTTTGCCGCAAAATTTAAGCAACGCTCTGCTGATTGGTCGCGGCCGTCAGACGCGACTAATCAGCGACTTTGGGGCCAAATTTAAACCCCGCTCTGCATCGCTCTGCTGATTGGTCTCGGTCGCCGGCTCGGCCGGCCTCGATCAGCAGAGCGTTGTTTAAATTTGGCGCCAATCTCACGAATTTGTCGCGGATGGCGGCCGCGACCAATCAGCAGAGCGGTGTTTAAATTTGGCGCCAAAATCGCTGACTGGTCGCGGGCGGCGGCCGCGACCAATCAGCGAACCGTGTTAGTGAGGAATGGAGAGCGTGTTTAAATTTGGCACCAAAATCGCTGATTAGTCGCGACCGACTAATTAGTCAGCAAAGAGGTGTTTAAATTTGGCGACAATACTGCTGATTGGTCGCGGCCGGTGACCGCGACCAATCAGCAGAGCGATGCAGAGCAGTGTTTAAATTTGGAGCCAAAATCGCTGACCAATCAGCAGAGCGTTGTTTAAATTTGGCGCCAAGCTCGCTGATTGGTTGCGGCTGGCGTCCGCGCTGATTGGCCGCTGCCGGACCAATGAGCGACGCGGGATTTCCTGGACAGACAGACAGACGGAATAAGACAATTATATATATAGATATGTACAGCTGGTATAACCTGGGCATCTCCTGTATATAATTATATATGTACAGCTGGTATAACCTGGGCATCTTCTGCATATAATTATATATGTATAGCTGGTATAACCTGGGTATCTCTTGTATATAATTATATATGTACAGCTGGTATAACCTGGGTATCTTCTGTATATAATTATATATGTACTGCTGGTATAACCTGGGCATCTCTTGTATATAATTATATATGTACAGCTGGTATAACCTGGGCATCTTCTGTATATAATTATATGTGTCCAGCTGGTATAACCTGGGCATCTCCTATATATAATTATATATGTACAGCTGGTATAACCTGGGCATCTCCTATATATAATTGTATATGTACAGCTGGTATAACCTGGGCATCTCCTGTATATAATTATATATGTACAGCTGGTATAACCTGGGTATCTCCTGTATATAATTATATATGTACAGCTGGTATAATCTGGGCATCTCCTGTATATAATTATATATGTACAGCTGGTATAACCTGGGTATCTCTTGTATATAATTATATATGTACAGCTGGTATAACCTGGGCATCTTCTGTATATAATTATATATGTACAGCTGGTATAACCTGGGCATCTCCTGTATATAATTATATATGTACAGCTGGTATAACCTGGGCATCTCCTGTATATAATTATATATGTACAGCTGGTATAACCTGGGCATCTTCTGTATATAATTATATGTGTCCAGCTGGTATAACCTGGGCATCTCCTGTATATAATTATATATGTACAGCCGGTATAACCTGGGCATCTCCTGTATATAATTCTATATGTACAGCTGGTATAACCTGGGCATCTTCTGTATATAATTATATGTGTCCAGCTGGTATAACCTGGGCATCTCCTGTATATAATTATATAT